>NC_061819.1:23866158-23868658 GCF_019202785.1 Penaeus chinensis | reverse complement strand
ATGACAAGGATGCCGCTTATGGTAACGATAATAATGGCAGTAGTAGTAATAATAATAGTAGCAATTATAACAGGAATGATGATAGAAATCATATGAATAACAATACCGAAATGATAACACCAATCATGATTATTACAATAATGATGATAATGACATTAGTTAAAATGATATTAATGGGGATGATTATTTAACTGCTGCTAATGAAAATAATAGTAGTTGCATTAGTAATAATAATGATTATAATAATGATAATAACAATAATGATATTTATAATGATAAAGATAATAATTTTAATACAAATAGTAAAAATGATCATGCTAAATATAATGACAATAGTAAAAATAACAATCACAGTAATAATGATTCGTTGTTATTTGCTTGCATTTAGCTTCGTGTCCTCTAGCCTATTCTTTCCTTTATGGAATTTTCAGCATTAGGATAACTCTCTGTGCACCTTCTGATGAACTGGACCCCATCTTCGGGCGCGTGCTCGGACGTGGGCAGACCTTTACCTCCCGCAGGGGAGGGTGTGTCTGGGGGGCCTTAGCGTGCCTGCCTTACGGTGCAAAGAGAGTTGTCATTCTATTTGCTAGGGACTGATATGGCAGACCATCTGATGACTACTACTCTAGTTTTTCGCATAGGAATGAATAGACCCTCAGCCTGGTTCTGTCTTAATAGCTGCTGCTAGACAGAACACCGCCTTCCCATCCCGCCACAGGAATCGCCTCGAAAGTTAGCTCACTGTGGTTAATCAGCCTTTGGGTGGCTGTTTCAGAGGGATGAAGGAACTTCCTTGAACAGGTGCAGGACCACTCTTCCCTTACTGAGGTGAAACAGCCTTTGGGTGGCTGTTTCTTCCCTCACTGAGGAAGAGGGGTTCACTTTGAAAAGGTACAGGTCCTCTCCTCCCTCACTGAGGTGAAACAACCTTTGGGTAGTTGTTTCAGAGGGATGAAAGGAACTGCCTGGAAAAAATGCAAGAGCTCCCTCCCTCACTGAGGTGAAGCAGCCCTTGGGTGGCTGCTTCAGAGGGATGAGCAAAAGGGTTCCAAACAATGATGTCCTGTAGGTCTTCCCTAGGGGTTTACACCTACCCACGTGTTTGCCGTGCGTGGCAGCCTTGTGCGCTGTGGAGACAGGAGTCCTTCAGGTTGAGCGATGCCGTGAATGAATATGCCCTGTGGCTAGCAACACGCCTCTTTGGTCCTCTATTCCAGCAAGACAGGCGACCTGATCCTGGCACAGTCAGGCCAATCGGCTGGTCTTTCTCGGGAGGCTAGGGTCAGGCAGTCATGCCACTATTGTCACTCACAATGGCTGCGTATATCCTCTCATCACTGGCTCTAACATTCAGCTTCCCCTTGTCGGACTCCGTGGTGGGTGGGGGCGTGAGAGGATGAAGCAGTGTCCAAATACATGGAAAATTTAACCCAAAACCCCCACAGACAGATTCAAATGTTGATGACCCATGCAAGGCCCAGACCACGGCAGCCACCCTGAAGCCATATGTGCCTCCTGGTGGCAAAAGAAAACCCCATGCACAGGATGACACTGTCACGTCTGCTGCCAAGATGGATAAGACAGAGAAACCATCCAAAACTAATATGTCTGTCTATCAGATTGTCCAGCAGATGGACTCTCTTGCTGGCCTCTCCAGGCCTACAGCCAAGCCAGAGAGGCCCCTGAGTTCTCCTCAGACGGCCTCCCTGACTGAGATGGGAGCACAAGCTGAACCAGCCGAATCAGCTGCTGCCCCCACGAGCAAGTCCCAAAGCCGAAAGGGCGGGCCGAAACGTCCTAGGCCGGAGACAGACTCTGAGGGAGAGTCTGGACCCCCTAAACGTTTCCTCCACTTCAAAGTTCCAGCTAAACCCGAAGACTTCGACAATGCGTACCAACTGGTCAGGGCATTGGAGTTGCAGCGAAAAATCTGGTTGTCGATCCGGGTTGCCAGTGATCAGGGCCTGATCATTATGCCCAAAGACCAAGCTATCCTGATTTTCCTGCAGGAAACGAAGGAGCTGAAAGATGGGAGGAAAATGAGCCTCTCACCACTGAATCACGAGGATAAGAGATTCAGGATGGTGCTACTTGGCTTCTCAGTCTCATATGATGTGGAACTGATCACGTCACACCCACAGGTCGTGGAGGCTTCCCGAATGTCGAATGGGAAAACTCCAACCAGGTAAGTCCTGGTGACCATGAAAGGAGCCCAAACCACTACCCTTGATCTGGTTAACTGAGGCACCCACAACCTCCGAACATATGCCTGAGCCACTTCGGTGTTTCGAGTGCCAGAAATATGGTCACCACCAGGCTAGCTGCACAGCTAAGCCTAAGTGTGGTATCTGTAGGAAGGCACACAACACAGAGCTACCAAAAGTCATGCACAACAGCCAAATGTCCCAACTGTACCAAGTGGCATCATGCCTGGATCCTGGCTTGCTCTGTCAGGAACGAGGCGGCCCTCAGGCCACAAGAGGTTGCTAAAAAGCGG
>NC_061819.1:23851158-23853658 GCF_019202785.1 Penaeus chinensis | reverse complement strand
ATTAGTAGTTGCAGTAGTAGTAGTAGTTGTTGTTGTAGTAGTATTAGTAACAGTAATAATATCATTGATAATAATAATGGAAATATTTCTTTATGATGATAATAGCAATAATGCCGATACTAATGATTATGATGATAGTAATAGTAATAGTAAACAGTGATAATGATAATAATAATAATAATAATAATAATGATAATAAAAATGATTATAATGATGATGATGAGGATAATAATGATATAAAAATAATTATAATAATAATGATGATATGGATAATAATAATACAAAAAATAATGATAATGATTTTTTTTTTCATTTGCAGATAACAAAGTGAGAGTATACCACTTCCAAGCTTCCGAAGCAGCGAGCACAAATTCCTCCCTTGAGTTCACTTCTACGGTGCCTGAATTATCGGAGATGACGCTGTGTCTGTGGGTGAAGTTCAGACATTTTGGCGAGGCCTACGACTCGCTGGTGTCGTATTTCACCGTTGGAGACGATGACTTGAAATTCTGTGAGTACTGCTTAGGATTGTACGACTGTGTATGTGCATAAATGTGCTTACGTACATATCACAGACGTATGTATATTTATCCCTCCATCTATATTTTGTCTGAACACTTAAATGTGCGGAGAGAGAGGGAGAGAGAGAGAGAGAGAGAGAGAGAGAGAGAGAGAGAGAGAGAGAGAGAGAGAGAGAGAGAGAGAGAGAGAGAGAGAGAGAGAGAGAGAGAGAGAGAGAGAGAGAAAGAGAGAGAGATCGATATATAGATAGAGAGAGAGAGATAAATAGAGAGAGAGAGAGAGAGAGAGAGAGAGAGAGAGAGAGAGAGAGAGAGAGAGAGAGAGAGAGAGAGAGAGAGAGAGAGAGAGAAAGAGAGAGAGATCGGTATATAGATAGAGAGAGAGAGATAAATAGAGAGAGAGAGAGAGAGAGAGAGAGAGAGAGAGAGAGAGAGAGATAGATAGATAGATAGAGAGAGAGAGAGAGAGAGAGAGAGAGAGAGAGAGAGAGAGAGAGAGGGAGAGAGAGAGACAGAGACAGAGATAGAGAGATCGGTATATAGATAGAGAGAGAGAGAGATAGATAGAGAGATAGATAGATAGATAGATAGATAGAGAGAGAGAGAGAGAGAGAGAGAGAGAGAGAGAGAGAGAGAGAGAGAGAGAGAGAGGGAGAGAGAGAGACAGAGACAGAGATAGAGAGATCGGTATATAGATAGAGAGAGAGAGAGATAGATAGAGAGATAGATAGATAGATAGATAGATAGATATATAGATAGAGAGAGAGAGAGAGAGAGAGAGAGAGAGAGAGAGAGAGAGAGAGAGAGAGAGAGAGAGAAAGAGAAAATTTGATTACCAGATACATCATCGGACTCATACATCGATATATAAACTGCAAGGGGAACCAACGTATCTTAAAAATCCATGAAACAGTACATTGAATATATTATAGACATGTTTTTTCTCTTTCTACCTATTTTTCTTTGTGACACACAAGAAGAAACAATCACACATTTCATTATCTTTCATATGTAGATAAAGTGTGTCGTAATTACGGTAATACTGGAATGAAACCATATGTATTTTTTAATGACTGAAGTCGAATAATGGTTCTTAACTTTCATTACGAAAATAAGTAATTGACAGTAAAGTGTTGCTGTCGCTTTATATTTAGATGTCCTTTTCAGCTCACGATTGGAAAAACAAAGAGGCCGTGTTCTGGGTGAGAGCATACAGACTCTCCGTGAAAGTCACCCTCCCGCTCTTTACCTGGATTCACTTCCATGTGAGCGTTGACTTCATTAAGCCTTCGTACCATTTCCTCGTGAATAACCGTGATACCGAAGGCGTTTTCGCCACTATCGAAGAAACCATTGCGGGGAAGCCTGTGACTGGAGGGGGGATGCTGGTGTTAGGGCAGGACCAAGACGCGCCTGCTGGAGGGTACTCGGTGACGCAAGCCTTCTCGGGTGACATTGCAGAGCTGTACATCTTCGACAAGATGATGGCGGCAGATTCCGATGGGGGATTTAGTTGTTATCATAATCGGCTGGGAGAGAGCAGGCCTGTTGTGTCTCTGAATAACTCTAATGAGTGGAGAGCAGTTGGTGATGTGTCATCGTCCCTTGCGTCGAGGTCACTGATTGACCCCGCTCAGAAGGACCCTTTTTACGTCCTTCCGCAACGCAAGGTTTTCTCGGAAGCAGCGAGATTGTGTAAGATTCTGGGTTTGCCGGTTGCCCTGCCGAAGTCAGAAGAAGAGAACGACAGGATATTCAGCGATGCAGTAGCTGTAGAGGAAATCTGTCTCTCAGCATACAGCACAAACATATGGGTCGGTGCCGTCGCTAATCTGTTTGCAAAAGAGTGGCAGGACGCGAACACAGGAAAGGAATTGACCTACGAGAACTTTGATGACGGATATGACTTTATCATATCATCACGGCAGTGCACATCCATGGGGGGCTCTCTCTATCCTAAATTGTGGTACAACACAGGC
>NC_061819.1:23843658-23846158 GCF_019202785.1 Penaeus chinensis | reverse complement strand
GATCGAGGACCCCCTGTAACTTTTCCCTGGCCAGCTACAAGAGGACGTAAGACCGCATGTTTTTTTTTTTTAACTTGTAGTTCATGGCCATGTCTGCTGTGGTGTTTGCAGTTTGAATTTGTGTTTCTGTCATGATGTGCTTCTATATATCTAATGTCATTGGGTGAATTACACCACTTATTGTCTTTTGTTGATTATAAACATTGGATTGCAAAGAGATAACAGTTGCGAATATAACGACCAGTATATACAGACTTACATATCTGAGCATCAGAGGGAACGAGCTTGCTGACAGACTAGTCGTCGCTGGCAGGGGTATGCCCCCAAATCCCATGACGATAAAACCGAGCCGAAAATTACTTATGGAGAAGTGTGCCTTGGTCGGTCGTACCTTCCTACGGCAGCTCCACAGAGAGGAAACGAGAACCTCCCCCTCGGCCAGCTGGTACTCAGACGCCACAGGCTATGAACCACTGGCACTCTCTAAAGTAAGCAACAGAGGTACCGAAGTCATTCTTCACAGAATGCGCCTAGGTTACCACTGTGCATGGCAGATTATCCCAACAATCGAACGCGATGAATGGTGCTGCAAGCACTGCGGCGAGCCGAACGCCACACTAGTCCACTACCTAGAAAATTGTGACCATACACAATTCCTGAGACATGGACCGCCCACAACAGCCGCCGTGCTGGTAAAGAGGCTATGCGAAATGCTTACACCATGGCGGCAGGAGCGCTTGCTGGCAATCCCGCCGCCACGGTAAGCACCGAGTGTCAGACAACTCAATGAGACAGCCGTAAAAAGCTGACACAGGCCGGGCCATATCTAGAAGGCCCGGGCGAAGCTAGAACTTCGCAAACCAAACCACCACCACATATCTGACATACAAGTGATTTTTACAGCGGTCAGTAGAGTCAGTGTCAAAATAAGAAATTAATTTCGCTTGGTATGTAAATCACGTATAAAACTAGTGGAAAATCCTTCACCAAGTAAAGCTTCCCTCATCGATAAAAAAAAAAAAAAAAAAAAAATATGCCATCAAGTTCACATATCTTTAAAATGGCTTTCACTAGAGTTAATGTAAGCATTTAGTATAAAACACAAGATTCGTTTATCCATGAACGGCAAACCAAGTAGGAAAAGTTGGCATCTGTAATTTAGGAGCTTTAGTAAGAACTGATACATGAGTAAAATCTGGAAAAATAACGATAAACAGACTTTCAGACTTTACCTGATATTAAACATTACAGAGAAAAAGTAATGCATTGCAAAACGAGAACGCAAATGTTTAAGAGATTTTCCCCATAAGGTTTAGATTTTATGACAGTCCTCCAGACTGGGCCTGCGTATGCATGCACATATGTATACATACCTATATGTATATACATACATACATGCATACATACATATATATATATATATATATATATATATATATATGTGTGTGTGTGTGTGTGTGTGTGTGTGTGTGTGTGTGTGTGTGTGTGTGTGTGTGTGTGTGTGTGTGTTTGTGTGTGTGTGTGTGTGTATGTGTGTGTGTGTGTGTGAATGTGTGTGTGTATGTTTGTAGGTATGTTTCTATGTATGTATATATATATATATAAATATATATAAAGATAGATAGATAGATAGATAGATGGATGAATGTATAGATAGCGAGAGCGAGAGAGAAGAGAAGAGAAAAGAAGAGAAGAGAAGAGAAGAGAAGAGAGAAAGAAAGAGACTGTGTGTGTGTGTGTGTGTGTGTGTGTGTGTGTGTGTGTGTGTGTGTGTGAATGCAAATATAGAGAGATGTATAGTAATGCAGTGTTTATGTACAACTGTATACGGTTACAGTTTTCTCATTCAGATTGACTATAGATATATACTTTTATACATGCACTGTTGACACCAGCCACAGTGCATTATGGGTTATATTATTCTTCCAACGTGCGACGCTCATCGTACTGCTCAGCCAAAGGGGAAACAATAAGACAACTGAACTAGTATTTCAGAGAAGTTATATAAACCAGCGTAGAAGTAGTATTCAGAAATATCACTGCTAACACAGAACAAAAAGGAGAAACGAACAGCAAAATTCCCGTTAAGCGACCACTTGAACGCTGCGTTGGTGGAATGCGGCTGTTTTGACGAAGCAATCTCCTGTCTCCCTCCCACCTAGGACGTCGATGGAAGGACGACAACCCTGCAGGACGACGGACACGACCCAGCGCGCCAGGATGGTTTGGCTGTGGGTCGGGGGACAGTCAGCGCGCAGTATCGCCAGGGAAACCGGAGCTAGCGTGTCTACAGTCTACAGATGGATCCGGCGCTGGGAGCAAGAAGGCAACGTGCATACCAGACCTCGTGTGGGGAAATACCACATGTGTTTCTGGAGGAAGAAGATCATGTGTCCCGCCCCTTATCAAGATCTTCCTGTTGATGGGATGGCTGGATTTAGTTCTGATTTTCATCGTCATTATGGTTTAGATTCCATTTTGGATAATGAAGGACAACTTC
>NC_061819.1:23826158-23828658 GCF_019202785.1 Penaeus chinensis | reverse complement strand
GTAACGGACAGTGCCATAGAAATTAAGAGCTATTAATATTTGCTAACTTTTTTGCTACTTTTTGCAACATTATTCTAGCTGTCATCCTTTGAAATAACTGTCATAACTAATGGGACACCTTGTACACTCTATCTCCAAATCAATTAAATCGTATAACTAAAGCCAAGGTCAAGTTTAACAAAATTGACACCTACACTGCACTGAAATTAAAACCACTCTCAAAAATATATCTACCGGAATGCGAATAGTATACATGATGGACTTGACAACATCAAGGCTCGACATTCATACTCACATCATCCCCGAAAATCCTAAATTGCTTCTGAAAAATTACCAGTGTCACATGTGCTTTAAACTGTTATTTTTTATTACTATATTAGGTATATTAAATATAATGAAGGACCAGGAAACTTGTCTGTGTGGGTAAATCCCATTCCACAAGTGAGGCGTGACATCCTCAACATTTTCCCAAAACAGGCAAAACATGAGAGAAAGCGAACACAGTCATTGGTATTCCGGCACTCAAGCACCTGCTCTTTATCAATATGGCCGTTGAATTTTACTGTGAAGCTTTACCGGAATACCTTAAGATTTCTCCATTTAGAAATGACATGTAAGGTTTAGGAAGGTATTAAGTGCATATCTTTATGTAAGGAATATACAGTGGACGTTCGTAAAGCCTTTCGTGGAGGGATCAGCTAAAGGGAAGGCATTTTGAAGAATGGGTTTGATATCAGTTCTGCATTAGTGCCGATGAACTGCTAAAACACACACACACACACACACACACACACACACACACACACACACACACACACACACACACACACACACACACTCACACACTCACAATACACATATAAATAAACAAACACGCAAACATACCCACATCTCCCACCTTCAGCTATCGCCTCGAACTCACACCTTTCGCTCTAAGCTACGATCGGATGAATGTGTCACTCCGACGGGCGAAAGGAAGCACCTGGACCAGGTGAGCCGCTGCTTAAAAAAGGCGAGACATCTAGACACCGAGGGAGAGAAAAGCAAACGAAGACTAGGCAACCACTGCCGGGAGGCGAGGTCTCGCAACCACCATCCTTGAAGTGCAATAAACTCAAAAGCTAAGACCTCTTTCATTTACCCACTTGAAGACCCCCCCCCCCCCCCCCCTCTCTCTCTCTCTCTCTCTCTCTCTCTCTCTCTCTCTCTCTCTCTCTCTCTCTCTCTCTCTCTCTCTCTCTCTCTCTCTCTCTCTCACTAAACACACACACACACACACACACACACACACACACACACACACACACACATATATATATATATATATATATATATATATATATATATATATGTATGTATGTATGTATGCACACATACTATATACTGTTATTAATCATACTGATAAAGATAAAATTACAAGAAATAGAGGAAAGATGTCATGCTTCTCTTCTGAGGACTCCTTGCATAGATGATTATTCCCGAGTTGTTGGTTTATCGGTAATACGTTATGGAAGACGATATTTTTACAAACCCGTGGTCAAGAATTGTTATATTTTTAGAAGTAGATCTAATAAATCAAATTAGATGACATCGACTGCTCGCAGTTTGTATATAGGAAACATAAACAATGGACAACCAGTTTGAAAAGTAAAACAAATGCACACTCGATATTCTATTCTTAAGACTGCATCAGGTAGCATCAGGTATAACAGAGAAGTATGCTGATTAAGTACTACTGACTGCATAGTAATTAACAGGTTTCCTCCAATTCCTTGCTCGTTGTTATCGTGTGTGTGTGTGTGTGTGGGGGGGGGGGGGTTGTAGGGCATCACCCCTACCTTGGACCTCAGCCCTCGCCACAACTAATTTTACATGGTCTTTTCTTCTCCCCCTTTGCTTTTCTTTCTCTTCTTCATCCCCTTCTTCTGTCCACTTATCCTAGTCATTAACTAATTTTCCCCTTTTCGCTACAATACTTTACTATGGTGTTGTATGACCTTTTATGTCTGGCACGTTTATTTATTTTAGCCATTAATTAACAAGATTTTAATGTCTGGCACTGTCTCTCACTGCCTGGCTGTATTTGTCTATCTGTCTCTCTCGCTGTCTGTCAGTCTTACCTTTCCTCTCCCTCTCTTTGTCTCCCTCTCTATATCATTCTAACTCCTCTTCTATCTCACTATTTACACGCACTATATCGATTTCTTTTTAATGCTGCAAGGCGTGCTGGATGGTTTGCCAATGAACTCTCGACTATAAAGGAATCCAGACAGACAGTATTTAGTATTTTCTTAGAACTTTTTCTTTTGTAGTCTCTGCTTATTCAGTACCAATCAAATATACCGGATCCTTTCATACTAGACTGGAGTGTAGGGTCACCTGAATAATCTCAGTCTTATTAACAATTTGTTAATTTAGCTTTAATAAACAATGCAAAACTCATTCCACATTCGCGCAAATTTCTCATATCAACATTGGTAGTAGGACTAAATTGAAAAAT
>NC_061819.1:23813658-23818658 GCF_019202785.1 Penaeus chinensis | reverse complement strand
GAATGAAAAGCACTGATAGTATGCATGTGTCTTTAGGTGTGTATGTATACATCCCTATTGTAAAGCTTACTGAATGCTACCCATAATGTGAATGTACCCCATACATATATAACAAAAGTATGCCGTTTTTCCCATAACATACCGCTCAGAAAATATACACGAAAACAACCCTAATATTCCAGATATCTAACCCCGCAAAAAAAACAAAAAAACTCAATGGCAACATCAAGTATGTAAAGTACAACCAAGAAAAATATCCATAAACAAACAAGCAAGCAAACAAACAAACAAAAAAGAAAACGGTCATTAACCCAATTTTTTTTTTCCCCTACAGATGTTTACGCAGATTCTTCGTGCGTTCGGAATGCTCCTTCTGGCGAGCGTATTTCAGCCCGCAGTCGCCCAGGAATCTGCCGCTAAGCCAATGGTGTGGCAGTGGTCCAAGGCCAGTAAGTTTATCATAATAATACGCATTTCAAGAATAATGATAATTTTGGGGGAATATACGTATCTACTTATTTATGTATCTATCTATCTGCGTCTTTCTTTCTTCCTATCAACCTATCTATCTGTCTATCTATCTATCTGTCTATCTATCTCCTATCTATCTATGTATGCATCTCTCTATCTACCTATCTATTTATCTATCTACCTATTTTTTTTTCTTTATGTCAACCTGTTTACTTATCTATCACTTTTTCGTATCCTAATCCACACGTTTTTTTCCACTTCCGATCCCTCTTTCCACCAGCCAAAATCGAGGTCTCCCACGTGAGATTTCAAACGGGCGATTTTGATACGATCGATAGTTACTTGGACAACGAGGCAGAATTCCCGGACCTTACGGAAGTAGGTGGAAGACTCAATGTTGTTTTTCTTCTGTTCGGTTACCCGGAAGAAAAAAAAAAAAAAATGAAAAAAGTGAATTTCTTCTTATATGTGTGGCTTAAATTTATGATGTTTGGGTTTCTTCCTTAGTAAGAAGAAGGCAGACGTAAATTTCTCATTATGCATGTTATGTGAATCTACACTATACAATATTTAATGAAAAATATTTATCTCTTACATTCATGCATGTATACTCCAAGGTTTAAGGCAGCCATATTTCGGAGTTTTCCGTTACGCAAAATCGTGAAGCGTTTGTGCTGTTACCTACAATGTGTATGCTATCGAAACTTGTAGTTGGATTTTTGTTCTCAATTTCCTATATATAAACATGTTTAGTGATACCTTATCACTGGTTACGAGAAGAATACTACATTCAAAATTATATTATAGATAAATCAACGCCGCGTACTTTCCTCGGCGAACGTCATATTGGTTAATCTTAAGAGGAAATCTTTGTTCTTAAGCTCTTGTCTTCCCCCTTTAAATGACCCAAAATATGACGACGACGATGATAATGATAACGAAGAAGATGAGGATGATGATAGGGATAATGATTATTATAACTCATAATATGACAGTATAACCAATGGTAATGGTAAAACTAATAATGATAATAACGATAATGAACAATCACTTTTTTCCCCCCTGCAATCGCTCAACGTCATCACAGTTTACACTCTGCGTTCACATCAAGTACCTTCACGTGGCCGAAAATAACACTCTCCTCAGCTACTACGCCGCGGGACGAGACAACGAACTGACCATCTTCACTAGTAAGACAATCTGTTTCTGAGTTATTGTAATGTAGACGAATGACTGTTTCTATTTCTATTCTAGTGGTGAAATCAGAATGCAAAAAATACCGTTTTCTGGATCTTTAAGTCAGGTAGAAATAAATGATGTATCAAAGATGATTTTATTGAACTGTTGTTCAAAATTGTGAAGAAATAATGTATCTATAAACATACATGTGGATATACATTAACATATCTGCGCGTACAAATATCTCCGTGTCTTTGTACGTGTGAATGCAATTACCATTTTTTTTTTTATATGTTTACTGCAAGAACACATGCGCTATACTGGTTCATTCCGCGTTAAACACCTCAAGCACGGACGCATCTACAGATTCCCTGAGCGCTGAGACACTGCAATTGTTTTGCTGTGGAAACCGTGTAAGGAATTACATGCACTACCCCATCCGCCTGTACACCTGGGAGCACCTTTGCATCGCCGTCAATCTGAGGAAGAAACTCATCACACTTGTCTTGAACGATGACGTAAGTAGACCTTTGCTGAGGCTGGAATGGTTCAAGACTCAGTGTAGATGGAAAAGATGTTGGGGCGAAGTTGAATGCCATGGCAAATTATTTTGCGTGGGTATCAGCTTCCAAGTTGATTTGTTGCAATGTCATTGCCGAGGTCAGTTGTAGTGATATCAGTAAATGAGTTTATTTGTAGTGATATAATTTGTTGACTTTATATGTAGTGATATTATTTGTAGACTCTATTTGTAGTGATGTCAGCAGCTGATTTTCATTGTAGTGATATCAGTAACTAAGTTGATTTTCAGTGATTTCATTTAATTTTATTATTTGCAGTGATGTTAGTAGCTGACTTTTATTATAGCGATATCAGTAATAAATTTGTAGTGATATTATTTGTTGATTTTATTTGTTGTGATGTTAGTAGCTGACTTAAATTATGGCGATATCAGCAACTGAGTTGATTTGTAGTGATATCACTTTTTATTTTATTTGTAGTGGTGAGTTTATTTGTAATGATATCAGTACCTTACTTCATTTGAAGCGATATCAGTAGAAGAGTTTATTTGTTGTAACAAAATAAGCGTCATACCATTGTTACTGTCCTTGTGCGTCTTGAACTTATTTACTGAGGAATGTAATGTAACCTGGAAATGATTCGGATGTGGTGTCAACTGACGTTAGTAATACTAAAATATGTTTTCGAAATTTACTCAAAACCCGTAAATCTATGTTTATTTTTTTCCGTTGAGTGTATCGAACTGTAAAAGTAACCCTCGTTATGGCATCCTCAGGTCAAAGAATACCAGCTCCGTGAAATCGAGGTCGAAGGGCGTGACACGGAGCCGCTGATCGTTCAAGGCGGAGGTCGCCTGGTGCTGGGTCAGGACCTGGACTCGGAGGAGGGAGGCTTCAGCATCGAGCAGGTCCTCTCGTGCGAGATCGCCGACTTCGCCATCTACAACACGATACTGACGATGGACGAGATCCGGAGCTTCATGGCGTGCAGGAACCGCATCCCATACAAGCCGATCATCTACGTCGACCAGGCGATGACGACGCTCCGGGCGGTGGGAGAAACGGAGATATCCACGATACTCGAAGAAGAAGTTTGCGCCAAAAGCTCTGGTTACAATTTGCTGTTTCCGGAGAGAGTTGCTTTCACGGAGAGCATTGCTTGGTGCGAGATGCTGAAGGGGACTTTGGTGCTTCCAGCGAATCAGAAGGAAAACGAACAAATCTATGACAAGTTCTTCCCTTTCAGGGACGTGTGCACAGACAGCTGGCGGACATTTTATTACTTCGGCACGACCAGGAATGTGACGACAGACAAATGGTATAATTACCACGACGGAAGCCCTATCGTGTGGGAGAACTTCGACGTCCAGTGGAACATGATATCCAGCGATTACGAGTGCGCAGGCGTAGGTAACCATCTCTTTAAGTATACTTGGTTTGCCATTCCCTGTGCGAGCTCCATGTGTTCAGCCTGTAACTTCACGGCGGCACCGAAGCTGCGCATTCGAGGCCTTTGCGTAACGTCGATACTCGACCGCGCCTATTACTTGAACGACTACTATAACCGGAGGCCCCTGTTCGACGGTGAAACACACAGCCGTATACAGTGGACGAACCACTCGTGGGAGCTGACGAGTCGTCGGCACGGTGACCTCTCCGCTCGCATGGTAGCCAAGAATTCCAAACTCTATCCTCTTGGCCTGCAAACGTGGAGCATCATCGGAGATAAATGCACTCAGGATACGGTATTGCCATTAGTATAACCGCTTTTGAAATTAATTATGCGATGTGTTTTTTAAAGATATTACCACATGGTTTTGTTGCATGGTTAATGATTTTTAAAATTGAAACCGTATACCCTGCCATTTTTTAAAACTTCTCAGTAGTTATAGCTGCACAGTTATAATTATTCATAAACTCATTGACATTTCTAATCAGATACTATCCTTCAGATGCAACTCCTGATGACGCCCTGTGGCAGCAGCGAGTATACCTGCAGCACCGGCAGCTGCATCAAGAAAACCAGCCGCTGCGACCTGGCCATCGACTGCCCCGACCAGAGCGACGAACTCAACTGCGACGTCGTCAACGTCCCCAGCGGCTACTCCTCCGCCCTTCCTCCGCCCAAGATAACGGAGGAGCCCCTCGACTTTTGGTTTTCCCTTCGTATCATCACCATCCGGGAGTTCAACCTCGTGAGCTTCGCACTGGTGGTGGACGCCGTCATTTCCATCAAGTGGCGAGACTCCAGACTAACTTTCAGGAATTTACGACGCAACTACCAGGTCAACAAAGTGAGAGACATGAATCAGCTGTGGACGCCCAAGTTCCTGGTCAGGGACGGGTCGCGGAGTGCGGCGAACCTGCAGGTGCGTTCGGAGGCCGTCTACGTTGTAAAGGAAGATATGCCTCTTCCGGACGACATCACCATCATCAGCGAAGGTATTTTGATCCTTGCAAACCACTGCCTCAAATGATGCAGGATCTATTAAGCGTAAGGATATCGTTAATGCCTTATGAATACTATTACCGATCAATTTGTTTTCGTCACAATAGATGGTGCAGATTCGATTTTTCGCCTCCCTCTCCTTTTCCTCCTTCTCTTCCTTCCCTTTTGACTTCTTTTATTCTTCTTCTTATTATTATTATTTTTCTTCTTCTTCTTCTTCTCTTTCTCCTCCTTCCCCTCTTCCTCCTCCTCCTCCTCATTCACCACTCACCCTCATCATCAATTTCATCACCATTACCAGAAGCAAGTATTAATTATCCTGTCACAACGAAAAAGATCATAACAATCATAATAATTAAAAGAAAATCTCCAACGATATG
>NC_061819.1:23798658-23801158 GCF_019202785.1 Penaeus chinensis | reverse complement strand
TGAGTAAAAACAATGCTGTCTATAGTTATTATATATATAAACTTTTGAATATGTTTCCCGGAGAAAGGGAATGTTCTATTTGCAAATAATAGTTAGAGACATGAACATTTTAATTGAATGAATAAATACACACACATACATATGCATATATATATATATATATATATATATATATATATATATATATATATATATATATATATCTATATATATATATATATATATATATATATATATATATATATATATGTGTGTGTGTGTGTGTGTGTGTGTGTGTGTGTGTGTGTGTGTGTGTGTGTATTTATTCATGAATGCATGTATTTGTGCATGCGTGTATATAAGTGCAAATATGTACATTTTCCTGGTTTCCACAGGTGAGAGAATACACGGTTCAGGAAACCAAGTCCGACGGCAACGAGACGAAGCCGCTGGTCATCCGCGGGGGAGGCCGCCTGGTGCTGGGCCAGGACCTGGACTCGGCCGACGGAGGCTTCAACATCGAGCAGATCCTCCCGTGCGAGATCGCCGACTTCGCGATTTATGACGTTGTTCTGAGCTTAGACGAGATCAGAAGCTTCATGGCTTGTGATAACCAGATCCCTTATCAACCCATTCTCTATATTGATCAGCAGATGTCTGTTCTGAAAGCAGTCGGGGAAACGGCCGTATCCTACATCCCCGAGCAGGAAATCTGCGCGACAAGTTCCGGCTACAAGCTCATGTTTCCTGAAAGGGTGACGTTCTGGGGCAACGTGGCTTGGTGTCAGATGCTGAAGGGGACAGTCATCCTCCCGAAGAACGAGCAGGAAAACACCGAAGTCTATGATAAGTTCTTTCCCTACAGAGAAGAATGCACGGACAGATGGCGCACGTTCTACTACTTCGGAACTGTCAGGAACGTCACGACGGACGAATGGTTCCACTACAAGGACAAGAACCCGATCATGTATCAGAACTTTGACGTGCAGTGGAACAAGATCGTGAGCCAATACGAGTGCGCTGCCGTGGGCAACCATCTCTTCAAATACACTTGGTTTGCCATTCCGTGTTCGAGCGCGATGTGTTCGGCGTGCAACTTCACAACCTCGCCTAGGCTTCGCGTGCGTGGCCTGTGCGATACATCGATCCTCGATCGCGCGTATTACCTCAACGACTACTACAACAGAAGACCGTTGTTCGACGGGGAGATCCACTCTCGTATTTTCTGGAGCAAAAACATTTGGGAATTAAGAAGCCGGCGACACCAGGACCTGTCGGCCAGCATGGAGACCAAGAACTCCAAGGCGTACCCCCTCGGCCGCCACACGTGGACCATCGTCGGAGACAAATGCAGCGAGAGTAAGGTGAGCTTCTCTTACCCCTTGATTGTTCGCTTCGATAAATATTATATGTGTACAATGATACCGAACATTGGTCAATATAATAATCTTTATGAACTTTTGCGAAATTATACTATCTACTTTGCATTCGTATTGTGAATTATCTTCTCCTATTTCATCTTAAACAATGCTAAACGTGAGATGTATTATTTTGAACACCAAATGAATAGTCTCTCTACAGTTCACATGCACGCATCATTTTCATATGCCTCACTTAATTAACACACATCGCCGCTTCGTTTCCAATTCCATTCCAGCTATTTAATTCCTATCTATTCTACCAAACAGCTCCAGCTCCTGATGACCCCGTGCAACAGCGACGAGTACACCTGCAACACGGGCAGCTGCATCAGGAAGACCAGCCGCTGCGACCTGGCCATCGACTGCCCCGACCAGAGCGACGAACTCAACTGCGACGTCGTCAACGTGCCCGAAGGCTATTCCTCCGCCCTGCCTCCCCCCAAGATCACCAAGGACCCCCTCGCGCTCGCCTTCTCCCTCCGCATCATCACCATCAGGAAGTTCAACCTCGTCGGCTTCTCCCTCGTGGTCGACGCCGTCATGTCCATCAAGTGGCGTGATTCGAGGTTGACCTTCCGAAACTTGCGACGCAACTATCGGGTCAACAAGGTCAAGGACATGTACCAGCTGTGGACACCCAAGATCCTGGTGAGGGACGGATCTCGGAGTGCGGCCGACGTCCAGCTGCGCTCGGAGGCCGTCTACGTCATCCTCGAGGACAGTCCTCTGCCCGATGACATCACCATCCTTAGCGAAGGTAGACTCTCATGTTTACTTTTCCAGTTTCACCCGTGGTCAGTTCTTAGACCGAGTGCGTTCATCAAATATTTTGTTAATATAAACGTTCATCTCTAATATAAACACTGATATCTTCACGGCAGTGAATCGTCATCCTCACCAACATTATCCTCATCCTCCTCATCATCATGGTCATCATTATCATTATCTAAATTTTACTTCATTATTAAAGATGACAGATACAGCGGCAGGAACAACACACTTGTGATGGAGATAGAATCCACACTGGAATTTACGTGTCAGTTCCAGTTGCAAATGTACCCAGTCGACCGGCAGAATTGTTTCCTTCTCTTCACTTTACC
>NC_061819.1:23771158-23776158 GCF_019202785.1 Penaeus chinensis | reverse complement strand
AGAGAGAGAGAGAGAGAGAGAGAGAGAGAGAGAGAGAGAGAGAGAGAGAGAGAGAGAGAGAGAGAGAGATAGGTAAATAGCTAGGTAGGTAGGTAGGTAGATAGGTAGATAGATAAGTAGATAGATAGATAGATAGATAGATAGATAGATAGATAGATAGATAGATAGAGAGAGAGAGATGGACATAAGCACACTAAAATATGGTAGTCATTATAACTACACAAAAAGAACAAGCTGATCGGCTTATTCCGCGCTAACACAAAGACCGCCAAACAGGAACAGAGCACAAGGAAACGCAGACCAGTCCAAGAACAACAGCTGCGACAAATTCATCTTTTGTTTTGTTTTCTCTCTTCAGGCACTAAGATGTCGTGGTGGAGTCTCGTTGTCTCAGGATGGTTGCTTGTGTCGTTTTTGTTGCAGTGTGGACGTGCTCAAGACATGCAGGATTCAAGCACCGAGTTCTTGAACCATTCTCAGATAGACTCTCCAATGATGCAGCCCGGTGAGTTACAATGTCTGTGTCTTCTCTGTTTCTGTATGTTTATGATAACGGTCTCTGTCTCTGCCTCTGCCCCTGTCTGTCTCTGTCTCTCTCTCTCTCTCTCTCCCTCTCAGATCTCTTTATCTTTATTCATTTTAAAAATCGTTTCTGTCCTAACCACTCACACCACAAACAACTACTTACGCATTTAACGAAAATGCGTAAGTTCTCGACCTCTCTTCTTTCCAGCTCACGAGGAACTGAGGCTGGTGAGCTTCCAGGCGTCGGAGGCGGCGTCCACGAACTCCTCCCTCAGGTTCCTCCCCGACTTCCCCGAGATGGCAGCCGTGACCCTCAACATGTGGGTTAAGTTCAGGCACTTTTCCCCGGCGCTGGACATCATCGTTTCGTATTTTGGGTTCAATGATGATCTGCTTCATCTGTGTGAGATAAAAGGACTCTTTATCTGCGATATAATTGTACTATAATAATTGTAATTACAGTAAGATGGCATAATATTATCGTTATTACTATTATGGAAAGAAGATTCAGATTTCTACAATATATTTCAGAGGAGATTCAAACTCCATATAAAGAAATTATATATTTAACATTTACAAATTCCTTTTCCAGGGAATGATATGAAGAATAAAGAACTCGTGTTCAGGGTATATGGATATAAAGTGACAGCCCCGCTTTACCTCCCGCTATACGTGTGGAATCACCTAGCTATCAGTTTTGATATATCCTCTACTGATTATCACGTACTGGTAAACGATAAAGAGATAAATTCCAGCTTATCTATTGACTACGAGAGTCGAGCTGGAAAAAATCTTCCTGGTGGGGGCGTCCTAGTGCTCGGCCAAGACCAGGACAGCCTTGGTGGAGGGTTCTCTGTGACTCAGGCTTTCTCGGGGGACTTGGCGGATTTCTGCTTGCTCCCCCGATATTTCCCGCTGTTTCATCTGGGGAATTTCAGCTGTCTGGATTCCAAAGAGGAAAGAGAGGGTATATTACTTGATACACTTACCGAATGGGATGTAACTGGAGATGTTAAAACCATGCTAATAAACAAAACAATGTTAACATACGAAAAAGAAGAGCTTTTTGTTTTACTTCCAGAAAAGAAATACTTTTCCGAAGCATTCAGACTGTGTGAAGTTTTGGGATTTCCAATGGCTCTTCCAACAAACGAAGAAGAAAATTCTAAACTTTATGAAAAGGCAGTAGCACTGGAGCCTTGGTGTTTGTCTGCTTGGAGCACCAATGTGTGGATAGGATCTCAGGGCAATCTTACCACTAAGAGATGGCAAAACTTGTATGACGCATCACCCATCACTTACGACAACTTAGATGAGGCTTACTCGTACGTATCTGAATCCAGACAGTGTATTACTATGGGGAGTAGTCTTTATCCTAAAATATGGTACAATACTGCTTGTTCCCAGTACGATCCTTGTCCAGCGTGTGAAAATTCTCCAATAGATTCTATAAAAGTTCGAGGCCTGTGTAAGGAATCTCGGCTTGATCGAGAAATGCACATCCATGGGACAATGAACCTTAAACCTATTTTTCGTGGCGATTTCTATACAAAGATGTGGTGGAACAACAGCACCTGGGTCATGGCCAGCCGCCTCCTGCCACAGCTTAAGGCCACGATGATACTCAAGGAGCCGGATGACTACCCCGTCGGTCTCCATCAGTGGCGTATCTCGGGTGACGAATGCCCTGCTGAGGAGGTGGACTTGCTGCTCACAGTGTGTGGAGAGGAAAGCTTCCCTTGCAACGACGGAACCTGCGTCCACATGAGCCAGCGCTGTGACCTCCGCGCCCACTGCGGCGACGGCAGCGACGAGATGGAATGCGACAAAGTGTTCGTAGGAAGCGACTACGAGAAGACGCTTCCTCCGCCGCCGCCGGAGACCGAGGACGTCCTCAACGTGACACTGAGTGTGATCATCACCGCCGTGCGTGCTTTAAATTTGCTGGACCAGGCGGTGACGCTGGACGTGCAGCTCATGTCGCGGTGGGAGGACTCGAGGCTCAAGTACGCCGACCTCCAACCCGAGCAGTTCAGGAACCAGATCCAGGAGGAAGACCGCCTCTGGCTGACGAACCTCATCATCACGGACGACAGTGGAAGTCTCGTAGACCATGTGAACCGAGATTCGTCAGTTGTCGTAATTCGGGATTCGGATCCTCTACCAAGTGATGATACAAATGTTGTAAAAGGTGAATATCTTATTATTTTGTTACTGTTTCTGGAGCTATGGTAACAGTTAAAGTAATCATCATTTTAATCCCTGTGATTATCTTGTTCATGATTATATTCAGCGTCATTTAAATTACTACTGGCGATATTATTATTAATTTACATCTCTCTATAGCATTACATTGTCCTTCATGGTGATGGCCCCTGGCGATTTTCACAACACAGTTGAGAAAATCACTGGATTTAAAAGTGAATTAGAAGGCCCATATCATTTGGCACTGGTAAGCGTAATGGCATGTCCCTGATATGCAAGTTGTTTCACCCCGATGAATACTTTCAGCTGCTGTGTTTCCTGGGTCAAAGAATGCCCTGCTGCTCCTACAGGAACTGAGCGTGACATTCCAGTGCCAATTCAACCTTCAGTGGTTTCCCTTCGACAACCAACGCTGTTCTTTCAACGTCAGACTCAATGATGTAGAGTCCAACTTGGTCAGACTAATTGCAAGCGAACCGCAGTATCTTGGCCCAAAGAAACTTACCGAATATGAGGTAGGCCCATAACAGTTCAGATTTTATAGACGAATGATTTTTAAGATATTTGATACCCTCATATTTAATTCCAAGTCAACCTAATGCCTCCTCGACAACAGTGCCCTACTACTCGTGAATTTAGTTTATCCTTTTCCAACTGTAAATAGACACAAATATATATGCACTGTAATCTTGAAGATGATTTATGTTTTTAAAATGATAAGAATTAACTTTACACTTGAGCCTACAGGCTTAAATCATACAGTTTCAGAATAATCCATAATTTTAGATTTAAGCCTTTTACATACCTTAAGGAATTAATTTCTATTCCCCCTCCGGCAGCACACGAGACTTACAAACACCTGGTGTAGAGGAGTCAAATGAGATTACTTGATATCATTAGCCAATGCTGTGTTATATATATATATATATATAAATTAGTAGGTAAATATAATTAATAATACTAATAAGGATGATAAAAAAGATAAACATATTTCAGGTACGTAAAGTGATGATGAAAGCGAGACAGGAGGACAGTGGACAGAAGCTAACGCTGGTGTTCACCAACCTGTTCCTGTACTACCTGGCCAACTCGTACCTGCCGAGCTTCCTGCTGGTGGTGATCAGCTACTCCACCTTCTACTTCCGCCTGGAGGACTTCAACGAGCGCATCATGGTGAGCATCACGGCCATGCTGGTGCTGGTCGCCCTCTTCCAGCAGACGTCCAGCACGATCCTCAAGACGACCTACCTCAAGCTGATCGACGTCTGGTACATGGTCTGCATCGTCGTCGACTTCGTCATGGTCATCCTGCTCGTCGTCATCGACTTCGCTCGACATTTTGATGATAACACAGTGAAGGTTGTCCCAGCCAGAGGAAACGCAAGTGCTTTCTTCCACGATAACAAGTCAAGGAATTACAATATGCTGTCCAGAATGATGTTGCCACTGCTGTTCGCCGTATTTTTGGGCATTTATACCACCGTGAGTGCCGTACAATATTTTGGGGGTTAAAACTCGGCTTCATTTCATTCTTAAACCGTTTATGTAGAGATGAGTAATTTATGTGTGTGTGTATGTGTAGGTGTGTGGGTGCATATATACATATATATATATATATGTATATATATGTATATATATATATATATATATATATATATATATATATATATATATATGTATATATGTATATATATATTTGTGTGTGTCAGTGATCGTGTGTGTGTTTGTATGAGAGTATGGTTGTAGCATACGGTATTGTTTCATGACTGTTATGGCCTCTAATTGATGAAAGAAGTTTCACGTATATCTTTGTAAACAATAGGAGATGGAAAGATCTATGTGATTATAATTCCCTGAATGTTTGGAAATGTAATCATGTAGATTTGTAATTGCATATCATGGAATGTTATAACCTGATATATGAAATTTATTAGCTAGAGTGCTAATAAAGATTGGACTGCTTGCATTGAATTAATTGCTGTTCTTATTAGCAATCCATTATTATTATTACGGTTATAGTGTCTTTATTCTCATCATCATTATCATTAATAGTATAATTTCCACTATTATCTATATCATTGTTACCATTATTATCATCATTATTCTCAATGTTAACGTTACAATCAATGTTTTCATTGTTATAATTATAATCCGTATTATAATTATAATCTAAATTATAGCTCTGCTTATACTTTTTTCGTTCGTACTCTACAAATTTTACGCCTGAAAAGCAAATTCCATTTGACTGCGGACTTTATTTTGATGTAAGA
>NC_061819.1:23753658-23758658 GCF_019202785.1 Penaeus chinensis | reverse complement strand
CCGAGGACGTCCTCAACGTCACGCTGAGTGTGATCATCACCGCCATACGAAAACTCAATTTGTTGGACCAATCAGTAACACTGGATGTTCTGTTCATGTCAGAGTGGAAGGACTCAAGACTCAACTATGCCGATTTACAAGATGAACAATATAGAAATCAAATTCAAGATTCAAACCGTCTCTGGACACCTAGAATTATCACAACAGACGAAGCTGGTAGTCTTGTAGACCTCGTAAACCGAGGATCTTCACTGGTGGTTGTGCGCATGTCCGATCCCTTACCAAAGGACGACGTCATGGTTACGAAAGGTCAGCCGTCTGTATGTTTCAAAAGCGTTTCTATATTCGCATCAAAATGTATTTAAGTAATTAGTGAATACTTATGATAATCATCGCTCCTATTTCTTTCTCTACAGCGATTGTGTTTCCCGGATCTGGAAACCCCCTCCTCCTGATAGAGGAACTCAGCATCACATTCCAGTGCCAGTTCGACCTCCTCTGGTTCCCCTTTGACAACCAGAGATGCTCACTAAACCTCAAGCTAAATGATGTGGAGTCAAAACTGGTCAGAATGATCGCTAGTAAGCCCGAGTATCTTGGTCCTGAGAAACTTCTAGAGTATCAGGTATGTTCACATCAACAGACTATAAAAGAAATAACTAAAAACATATAATTCTAATTAAGAGATCACTTAACCCTGTTGAAAGTATCATAATTCATCCAAGTAGACCTGGGAAAAATACAGCATATGCCGACTGCTCGATAGCTATGGTTGTGAAAGGATGAGGAAATACTGACACTCTCCAAAGCATGCGGGAGTACTTTCCTCTCACCCTACCTTCAAATATGAAGTTAGGATTGCAAAAACTGTGAAACTATATTTTCATTTGCACGCTAAATTTCTTATCCAAGACAAATAATGAATGGTTATTAAAAAAGCTACCACTGTGTATTATTAACAAATACGTTGCACTGTTTCCAGGTTCGACAAGTACGAATGGACGCAGCAAAAGAGGATGGAAGTGGACAGAAACTAACAATGGTGTTCACCAATCTGTTCCGTTACTATTTAGCAAACTCGTACCTGCCGAGCTTCCTGCTGGTGGTGATCAGCTACTCCACCTTCTACTTCCGCCTGGAGGACTTCAACGAGCGCATCATGGTGAGCATCACGGCCATGCTGGTGCTGGTCGCCCTCTTCCAGCAGACGTCCAGCACGATCCTCAAGACGACCTACCTCAAGCTGATCGACGTCTGGTACATGGTCTGCATCGTCGTCGACTTCGTCATGGTCATCCTGCTCGTCGTCATCGACTTCGCTCGACATCAGAATGATAATACAGTAAAAGTTTTCCCTGCGTCTGGAAGTGCGAAACCTCACTACCAGAACTCCGAAATTGCATGGAAATATAATCTCATGGTTAGGGTGGCTTTACCAATCTTGATATTATTGTTCATGTTATCTTATGGTATTGTGGCTGCTACGGAGTATCTAAGTGCCTAAAACACACACACACACACACACACTTATCGACATCTATTATCTATCTCTATCTGCCTATTCATTTTAGCAATCCATCTATTTGTCTACCTATCTATCTATATACACAGTGTGCAAGGCTCTGTAATTATACAGTAGTTAGATGGACAACTAAGAAAAATCGGAAAGCCTGCACTGTACTATCAAGAACCAAGATGTTGCGGCCGTAGGCTATTAACAAGGTAACAACCAAAAGGGACGAAGAAAATCTTAGACAACATGGTTAATCAATTTACATATTTCGTTTATAATATTCGTGATATTATCTTGATTGTGCACATAGAAGTTTGTAATGGTGAGGATCATAATGACAACACAGAGTAAAACAATGATTACCGTTATAGGTGTCATCATCATCGTCATTACCACTATAATCAATTAAAATAATAATGATAATGGTAATGTTGATAATCATAATAATAATCATGGTAGAAAAACCCACAATGCATTGTGTTTTTTTCTACCATAATATATACACATAATAATCATAATGATTATAATAATTATAATAATAATGATAATAATAATAATATAATAGTAATAATAAAAATAATAGTAATAGTAATGAAAATAATGAAAATAACAATAATGATAATGCTGATAATAATGTTGATAACTGTTATAATAATGGTAATAATAATAATAATAATAATAATAATATTATTGATTACAATAATCAAACAATAATGATAACAATTATAATAGTAATTCTTACTATAATGATACTACTACTGCTATTAGTCATAAGATTGATAATAATAACAAAGTAATCATGATATAATAGTTTAATATATGATAACACTAATATTAATAATTATAATGTGAGGAATGATGATTGATGATGATAATGATAATAAGCTAAACAAAGAAAACTGTTTAGATATCATATCAAGAAATGCTATGCAAAGAACATTTATTTGCCCTGCTGATTATTTTGTAAAGTTCTAAGCTTTCTGAGTTAAACTTAGGAGGAAGGTCTATAGTCTGATTCTGACCAATCGCAGAAGTTAAAAAGTGACGCAGCTGAAGCGTCTGCCAATGGTAGAGACCTTTAGTGACACCGACCAATAAGGAACGAGATCTCGTGTCACGTGCTTTCTCGGTGCGAATAAAACTGGGGTCGAGTGAAACACATATAGAGACTCAATCCCACTCGCTGGCCAGTCCTTCGCGGAGACTTCTGAAGGCAACATCAATCACGAGGAGAGACGTGAGGAGTGAATCCCGAGTTTTCCGTAGGTTTTTCTTCTGTACTGTTGTTGCATTTTGTATCCCCTGTAGTTTTACGTCCGTGAAAACTACTGTATATGTGATATTTCCATTTTGTGCAAGTAGTTTGCAGAAATATATCTGTATGCAAAGAAGTTTCCCAACACACATATCTTTCCTTAAATATTTTGTTGAAGAGTGGGAATTATAGAAATAGAAACACACCCAATAAATGTATTCGAAGAAACGCTAGATTTCGTTTCTTTGTAAAGAAATCTGCAAACTATTAATTTATTGCTAGATGAGCAATAGTACTTCCGATAATAATTCTTGCCAAAAGGTCTCCATGAGAATTCCGGTGTAAAGTAACATGATATTGTTTGTATTATCCATATCACTTAGTCAAAAATAAAATACAACGACAAAAAATCAACACTCAGACTTTGCTTTGGGAAGTAACAGTCTGACAGAATAATTGTTTCACTGACCTGAAACTGAGCATCTAATCTACTCACATTTATATTATATAACAGTAATTTCAATCAAAATAATGAATATCCATGCTGGGAAGAAGAGCCTTAAGTTAGTAAAAGTGCTATACTCGTTCAATTAAGAATTATGCCATTAAAGATTACTCACCAAGTACCGATCACGAATAGATACTGTGAAGGATAAAACGCTTTGATTTTTATCCTGCAATGCGCATAAACACAGGAGAACAGATGAAACGCACCGGGATCAAAGGCAACTTCTTCGGCTGCATCATATTTGGCGGATTCCTCTTCGCCGTTCCCAAGGAGAACACTTTTCTGTATCAGTCTATATATATCTATACAATTATATATATATATATATATATATATATATATATATATGCATCAATCTATTTATATCTATACATAATGTATATAAATATAAATATATGCACAAATCGAAAGATATTTAGAGATATACATATATAGAGACATATTGATAAACTTAGAGAGATAGGCATGTATATATGTATCAATCAATCTATCTATCTACATATATGTATATATATATATTTATCTATCTATCTACATATATGTATATATATATTGATCTATCTATCTACATTCACACACACATATATATACACAATATATATGTATAAATATATATATACATACAGATAAACCATCGTGTTTGGTAGGCGCTCGACAGGAGTTCCGTCAAGTAAAATGTCGGCGGAACGAGGGAGTGAAGTGTCCAGGCTAAGATGATTATTCATCAGGGGTAGGATAGACAAGCAAAAGCCGAGGGTAGCCACTGGTGGAGCGGGCTGCAGCTATCTGTAATAAGCTCAGTTCAGATAGAAGCTGCAACAAATAGTTCACAAGTTACTGTAAAATGAGTGTGTGATCAAGTAATTCTACATCACTTCACAGTGCTTCATTTCACTTCACCGTATTTATTCCACGTCTCACATTTCACCAATCGTTCAATACATATAAGAAATACAAGAAAAATAAACGAACTGACAATGTGTCCAAGTGTGGAGCTCGGAGTAGAGTGGCAAACCACAGAATGACAAATACCGACGATGATTGAAGTGGAGCTTTGCTGTGAAGTCGAAGCTGCCATTCGAACGGTTGGAGGCGAACCAAAAGGACACTTACACCCCACATATGTTTACATGTACAGACATATATATATATATATATATATATATATATATATATATATATATATATATATATGTGTGTGTGTGTGTGTGTGTGTATTTGTATATATATGTATATATACATATGCACGCAAACATATATATGTACAGTATATATAAATATATATAAATATATATGTGTGTGTGTGTGTGTGTGTGTGTGTGCGTGTGTATGTATGTATGTATATATGTAAATAAGTATGTATATATACACATGTATATGTATGTATATATGTATATTCATATATATGTATATACATATGCATATGAATGTGTATATATATGTATATATGTGTATATATACACATATACATACATATATAATATATATATATATATATATATATATATATATATATATATATATATATGTGTGTATGCTCATGTACAGACACATACACACGCACACATATATATTCACATATGTACTATACACGTTCTGTGATTTGCTCTGGAGAAGTTGTGTTGTGAATGTTGAGAACTAACCGCTTCCATACTTGTCCCAGATACTGACTAAACGAAGTGCCATTTCGAGAATTTTTTGGCGGAAATTATTAGTAATTCTAC
>NC_061819.1:23741158-23748658 GCF_019202785.1 Penaeus chinensis | reverse complement strand
AAGATTTCAAATGCTCTGAGCACACGTCCATTGAGAAGTCCCTTCGGCTAGACTTAGAGGAAGACTGGAGTCTTGACGGTGATGTCAAAGCTTCTCTTATCAACACCTCCATGCTGGATTATAAGTTCAGAGAACCTTTTGTTATGCTTCCGGAAAGTAGATACTTCCCAGATGCGTTTAAGCTGTGCCACATTCTCGGGCTTCCTATGGCTCTTCCGAAATCTAGTGCAGAAAATTCAGTACTCTTTAGCAAAGCCGTTTTACTACAAGAGCAATGTATATCAGCAATGAGTACTATTATTTGGATAGGGGCTGTAGCTAATCTCACGACTTTAGCATGGCAAAGTGTGTCAGATTCCTTACCATTAACATATGATAATTTGGACGAAGGGTATTCTTATGTATCCGAACAAAGGCAATGTATAACTATGGGTAGCAGTTTTTATCCTGAGATCTGGTACAATACTGAATGCATTAAATACAAGCCATGCCCAGCATGTGAAAACTCTCCGGTTAATTCTATTCAAATTCGAGGACTTTGCAGTGAATCCCAACTTGATCGTCAGTTAAACATTGATGGAACAATGAACCTCCGACCCGTGTTTCACGGGACATTCTACACGAAGGTATGGTGGGCCAACACCACTTGGGTCATGGCCAGTCGGCTCTTGCCAAACCTGAAAGCTACGATGATAAGTAACGACCCAGAGGACTACCCCGTCGGTCTACATAAGTGGCTCCTGTCGGGTGACGAATGCCCTGCTGGTGAGGTGGACCTGCTGCTCACCGTGTGTGGAGAGGAAAGCTTCCCTTGCAACGACGGAACCTGCGTCGACATGAGCCAGCGCTGCGACCTCCGCGCCCACTGCGGCGACGGCAGCGACGAGATGGAATGCGACAAAGTGTTCGTAGGAAGCGACTACGAGAAGACGCTTCCTCCGCCGCCGCCGGAGACCGAGGACGTCCTCAACGTCACGCTGAGTGTGATCATCACCGCCGTGCGAACCTTGGATTTACTGGATCAAACCGTGACCTTAGACGTCCAACTCATATCAGAATGGGAAGACCCACGACTCCAGTACGCTGACCTTCAGCCCGAACAGTTCAAGAATCAAGTGCAAGACATAGAGCGCATTTGGCAGCCTCGACTGATCACCACAGACGACACTGGTAGTCTCGTAGACCTTATGAATCGAGACATGTTCCTGGTTGTGATTCAGGGATCCGAACCGTTACCGAGCGATGACACTAGGTACATCAAAGGTAAGAGGGAATTTTACTCCATACTACAAAGAAAGATATTCATGGCATATTTACATACATGATTGTGCACGTGTGTATGTTTGTGCATAAAGCACAATTTCATACATTTTTGTACAGCCATCGTGTTTCCTGGGTCGGGGAACCCCCTGCTGTTGCGCCAGGAGCTCAGCATCACATTCCAGTGCCAGTTCGACCTCCTTTGGTTCCCGTTCGACAATCAGCGCTGCTCCATCAACTTCAGACTCAATGATGTCGAGTCCAAGTTGGTCAGGATGATTGCAAGCGAGCCACAATATCTCGGACCTGAGAAACTTCTGGAATATGAAGTATAGTTGATTTAAGAACACGTATTGTCGATGTCAGTCTCTTCCTCACAATTATTGGTACATTTTAGAAATAGGAATCATAGGCATTAATAAAGGATTTATTGCATAACCAAGTTAAAAGCAATTCCTTGCTTAGTATGTTCTTAATACTTATCCCTTTTCACAGGTTCGACAAGTAACCTTGAAGGGAAACGACAGAGCAAGTGGCCAAAAACTAACTATTGTTTTTACGAATCTGTATCGTTACTACCTGGCCAACTCGTACCTGCCGAGCTTCCTGCTGGTGGTGATCAGCTACTCCACCTTCTACTTCCGCCTGGAGGACTTCAACGAGCGTATCATGGTGAGCATCACGGCCATGCTGGTGCTGGTCGCCCTCTTCCAGCAGACGTCCAGCACGATCCTCAAGACGACCTACCTCAAGCTGATCGACGTCTGGTACATGGTCTGCATCATCGTCGACTTCGTCATGGTCATCCTGCTCGTCGTCATCGACTACGCTCGACATTACAACACGAACTTAGTGAAGGTGTTCCCCGCGTCCGGGGGCCCGAAGCCTCAGCAGGGGGATCAGGATCTGTCAAGGAAATATAACATGGTGGCCAGGGGAGGACTGCCAGTCATTTTCTTCGTGTTCTTGGCTGTCTACGGCATTATCGCTGCTGTGCAGTATTTTACGGGCTACTAGGAAGGCAGTCGGAATTATTTATAATTACTATTCTCCTTGTTTTTCTTCTAAGGAATGTTGTGTATTTTTTGCCAAGAGTCTTCAGCAACAAATTGTAACATGACTAAGAGTTTAAACAAGTAAAATTCGTCCTTTCATAATACAAGCCTTCTTCTATAGACTGTGCACCATTTATATACACTCATATACATATATATATACATATATATAAACGAGTCGTGTATATTTTGTTTATTGTATTTGCACGATAATTGTAGCGAATAAAGATATTTCCTGCAGTAATAGTTATACTGTAACCAAACGCGTTAGATTCTTACCATCATGATGCTTATACACATCCAGGGACACACACAAAAACACTACAGACGCATACACTCGCACAGCTCACAAATATTTCAGTTATAAATTCTATGTGTACAATGCGCGCGTATGTTTTTGTGTGTGCGTACGTTTGTGTGTTAATGTGTATATGTGTGTGTATGGGTGTGTATCTCTGTATATTATGTATATATGGACACGTATATGTGTATAGACATACACACACACAAACACACAAACATACACACACACATAAATATATATATATTCATTAATAGACGTATATATGCATACATACATACGTATGTAAATAAATAAATATATATATATATATATAAATAAATATCTTTACACATATAAATATACACATATATATGCATATATATACATACACACACACACACACACACACACACACATATATATATATATATATATATATATATAATTATATATATTTGTATATACATGCATATATATATATATATATATATATATATATATATATATATATATATATATATATAATTATATATATTTGTATATACATGCATATATATAATTATATATATTTGTATATACATGCATATATATATATAATTATATATATTTGTATATACATGCATAGGTATGTATGTATATTCTCTCTCTCTGTATATATATATATATACACACATACATGTATATAATTATATATATGTATATATATCCATATATACATATATATATCTATAAATATGTATATATGTATATATATATATACATATGTATATATGTATATATATACATATGCATATATATATATACACATATATATGAATATATATATATATATATATATATATATATATATATATATATATATACATACATGTATTGTAGTGAGCTAACGCCTCGCCCCTGTGTCAGGCCACATAAGATTTCGTATATTTGTATATACATGCATATATATATATATATATATATATATATATATATATATATATATATATAATTATATATATTTGTATATACATGCATATATATATAATTATATATATTTGTATATACATGCATATATATATATATGATTATATATATTTGTATATACATGCATAGGTATGTATGTATATTCTCTCTCTCTGTATACATATATATACACACATACATGTATATAATTATATATATGTATATATATCCATATATACATATATATATCTATAAATATGTATATATGTATATATATATACATATGTATATATGTATATATATACATATGCATATATATATACACATATATATGAATATACATATATATATATATATACATACATGTATTGTAGTGAGCTAACGCCTCGCCCCTGTGTCAGGCCACATAAGATTTCGTAACATGCCCCCCCCCCCCCGACTATCCCTGGCGCCTGGCTGTAACGGAAACGACTATAAATGGCGCTGAAGGCGATTCTGCAGAGGACCTGCCTGCAGGAGACGCTGACGAAAGAACACGGACACCTTGGATGAGATGCTGCAGTCCTTACTTTGTATAAGGAGGATGACATGATTTGTTAGATAGACTTTTGGCCCTGAAACACTTGAAATATCGCTGGAAAATACGTATTTCTGAAAGCTGGCGACTGAAAACGGAGTACAGTTGTTTGGCGCCAGAGCCTGGCTGGCTAGCCACCGTAATTTTATTTCCTTTTATTTTCAAAATCATGTATATATTTTATGTTCCTTTTATTTATATAAAAAATGTCATGTGCTTTTATTAAAGACCTCCTCTGCAAATATGTAATGCAAATGAGCAATCTCACAATAAATAAGATGTAAGCTGTAACGTCTCAAGGAGCAGACGACATTCTTAAGAACAACGAGTCTTGCTGCGCAGACTCCGGAATTGACGAACTTGGCGCACGACCTTGTTCGTATAAAAGGTCAGGTCAGTGAACTACGCTCGGCCTTTCTCGGCGTTTTTAACGAACTTTTATTCATTTTGGATTGCCCCTGGTTTTAACGAAGGATTAACGAAGCTAAGCAGTTATAGCGGTTTTTAAAGGTATTGTTTTTCTGTTTTTATTAAGATTGCTCGTGGAGGTTTTATTTGTGAATTGTTTTTTTATGGCTTAATAATAATAGGTTAACGAACTGGCTTTTTTTTTTCTGTCATTACGTTTTATTTTATTTATTCTAAGTAAATGAGAAGATTAATTCATATTCTGCTTTTTATTTTATCCCACTGAACTTGTGGAACATGCTTGTTTGGTGAATTCTCAGTTATTTCGTATTTTCTTATTTTATTTTATTTTTAAACCTTCGTACTCTTGCTTAACGAGAGTACAGTGACAACGCAACAACATTCAGGCCTTTTCCTTCAGTCAGGTTAAATAGATATAGCTTTGGCCACGATCCTGAAAGCTAATTCCGCTACCACATGATAACTCTAACCTGCTCTTAGTACCGAACCCTATGTATACTTTTGTGCCGAAACAGGGTGCACGAGATCTCTCTCAAATGCTCCTACGGCTCGTCCAGGGATAGCCTCTCCCTACATATGTATAAATAAATATATATATATATATATATATATATATATATAAACCTAAGATACAGAGAGATAAAGAGACAGTGAGACAGAGAGAAAGAAAAAGAGAGACAGCGAAACAGACAGACAGAGAGAGAACTGTGTATATACATTTACGTATACATGCATATATATATATATATATATATATATATATATATATATATATTTATTTATTTATACATATGTATGATATATATATTTATATATATATGTATACATATGATATACATATATATATATATATATATATATATATATATATATACACACACATAAATAATATATGTATATATATAATATATATGTGTATATATTATATATGTAAATATGTTTATATATATTAATTTTATATATACATCTATATGTATGTATATTCATACACACACACACACACACACACACACACAAACACACACACATATATATACATATATATATATATATATATATTTATATATACACATATATATGTATATATAGACACATATATAGACATATATATATGAATATATATATGTATGTATACATATATTCATGCATGTATAAATACATATATACATATGTATATACATATATAAGTACATATAGACATATGTACATACATGTATGCATACATACATACATACATATATGTATACACACACATATTTATATATATACATATGCATATAAATTTATATAGATAGATAGATAGAGAGAGAGAAAGATAGATAGATAGATAGTGACAAATAGATATACTATTATAAATATCATTATAATCATCTGCTTTATTATGATTATTAATATTTATTATTTTCATTGATAGTAGTATTGTTATTATTAGTGACATCATTATCTGTTATATTTATCACTATCACGTCTATTATCTTATTACTACTAATAATATTTGTAATAAGATATAATAATATTAATAACAACAACAATAATAGTAATTGTGATAATAGTAATGATGATAATGATAATAGTAATAATGATAATATCAGTGGAAATGATAATAATAGTGATAGTAATTATAATGATACTAATAACGATATCAGAATAAATAAACGTAATAATGATATTAATGATAATAGTAATAGTAAGATAATAATGATAATGATGATGATGATGATGATAATGATAATGATGATGATGATGATAATGATAATATTAATAATAATAGTAATAATATTAATAAAAATAATAATAAATAATATAATTAACAATAATAATAATAATTACTATAATATTAACTGTAATAATAATGATAATAATGATAATAATGATAATAATAATAATAATAATAACGATAATAAAGATAATAATAATAATAATAATAATATTAACAATAAACAAAATTATGATGATAACAATGAAAATAATATCAGTGATAACGATAATGCTATTAGTAATAATGTTGAAAATAATTATGAAAGATAATAATGAAAACAATCAAAATAATAATCATGATAATATTAGTATTAGTATTAATAAACATAATGATAATGGTAATAATGATAGTAAAAATGATAATAAGAATGATAATAATAATAATGATGATAATAATAATAATAATGATAATGATGATTATAATAATAACAATAATAATATTAATATTAATAAAAATAATAATAATAATAATGATAATAGTAATGGTGATAACAACAAAGATAACAATGATAATGATAATGATGATAATAACAATAATAATAATGAAAATAATAACAATAATAATGATACTATTAACAACAATGATAATAAGAATAATAAAGACAAAAATAAAAAAAATGCTGATATTGATAATAAAAGTAGTTATAATAATGATAATGATAATGATAATGATAATAGTAATAATAATAATAATAATAATAATGATAATAACAATAGTAATAATAACAAAAATAATAGTGATAATGATAATGTTGACAATGATGATAATAATGATAATAATAATGACAAAAATAAAAATAATAGCGACAATAAGAGTAATAATAATAATGATTATAATGATAGTAATTGTAGTAATAGTAGTATTAAAAATAATGATAATAATGATGGTGATGATTATAATAATAATAATAATAATAACAATAATAATAGTAATGCAATTAATAATAATAATGATAATAATAATAATAATAATAATAATAATAATAATAATAATAATAACAGTAATGATAATGAGAATGTTAATAACAATAACAATAATGCAAATAATTATGATGATGATAATGATATTACCAATATCTGATAATGATACTGCTGATAAAAGTATAGTGCCAGTAATTATAATAATAATAACAATAATAATGATAATGATGATAATAATAATGATAATAATGATAATAATAATAATAATAATG
>NC_061819.1:23723658-23728658 GCF_019202785.1 Penaeus chinensis | reverse complement strand
AAAATAATAATAATGATAATGATGAAAATGATATAATGATAACAATAATAATACATATAAGAACCTTCCACTGCTCAACCTAGGTCAGTAAAAGGCTGATAATAGTCTTTTTTCTTCAGATATTCTCTGAAAAATATAAAAAGATCACAAAGTATTATTTAAAAAACACATTATTATTATTTTTTATTTTTTTTATAATGATGCAAACACAGTTAGCAACTTGCTACACGGCTAAATGCAACTTGTTTACAGCAGACATGTGGAATCATATTGTGTGTATATGTGTGTGCGTGTGTGTATGTGTGTGTGTGTGTGTATGTGTGTGCGTGTGTGTATGTGTGTGTGTGTGTGTGTGTGTGTATGTGTGTGTGTGTGTGTATGTGTGTGTGTGTGTGTGTGTATGTGTGTGTGTGTGTGTGTGTATGTATGTGTGTGTGTGTATGTGTGTGTGTGTGTGTGTGTGTGTGTGTGTATGTGTGTGTGTGTGTGTGTGTGTATGTGCATACAGGGATGCGAATTTACATCTAATATTCATAACACAAGTTACTGTACACTGAACTAAAATTAAAAGTCCTAATACTTTCAGACAACAATAATTTCCAAGATGTCGAGGCAGGTCCTAAAGGCACTTTGGTCTGTACTTGTATTTGGTCATTTCGTATCTCATCTGGTCTGCGCGCAAGATAAGCAGACCGCCACTGAAGAGACCGCGGAGTTTCAGCTTCAGGAAATAGGTAGGCAGCAATCTCCTTCTCGTCATGTTATTGCAAAGAGGCCTTCTGAAAACCAATCCAAGCTTTAAGGGAAAAATGCATACATAAATACCCTCAGTATAATTATAAATGTGTACTCGTATAGATAGATAGAGATAGATCAGCAGATAGATAGAGAGACAAATGTAGACAGACAGACAGATAAATGGATAGACTAGATAGATAGATATATGTATGCAAATACGTAGACGTGTGTCTGTGTGAGTAAACATATATGCACATCGCTGCCGTAGCTCAAATGGTAAGGCCCTATTAGCCATGCAAGAACGGCGCTGTAAAACAACTTCTTAGACATCATATAAGAAAGGCCGGTTTAGGACGGTGAGCTGACATCAGATGATATGTATACAGAGACACACATGTACGCACAGACACACACACACAAACAAGCATACACAAACGCATACACACACAAGCAAATATCTATCTCTCTTTCTATCAATCTGAATGGGCCTTACTTGATAGCTCCTGACCACATCCCAAATATGATTGTTTGGGATGCCACGGCTGATCAGCTTAATGATCATTTCGTTTCACGAATGAAATATATGTGTGTGTGTATGAAAGTACGTACGTCTATATGTTCCCCCTCCCCTTTCGCCTCAGTCCCCGCGGCCCCCGAGATGGTGCGGCTGGTGAGCTTCCAGGCGTCGACGGCGGCCTCCACGAACTCGTCCCTGCAGCGGCGACCGGAGTTCCCGAGCTTGTCTGCCGTGACCCTGAACCTGTGGGCGAGGTTCAGGCACTTCTCGACCGCCGTGGACACCATGGTCTCCTACTTCCACAATAATGACGATCTGATTCAGTTCTGTAAGCTTGGGTTGTTTGTTGTTGTTTGTGTTATATACGTTTGGATATATTTTTTCTTTTTCTTGTAATGGGAAATGGAGAGGGAATTCAGTCCTGTAAGATTGTATTGTTTTAGATTTTTCGTTTGTGTTTTTTTTCGTTTGAATCGTAGTGTTTTTTTGTTTTTTTTAATGGGAGGTGAAGGGGGGAAGCTCATTTTCTGCGTATTTTAAGCGATGATTTGCTTAATAAACATATCCAGATTAACATACATATATGTTTTGTGCACATGCTGATTATTGCTTATACCCCCCCCCCCCCCACACACACAAGTGTATTTGTGTATGGAAGCGCACCTGTTTGTGTTAAAGTAAATATGCATTGTTTTCCTATTCTTAGGGCATGACTGGAAGAGCAAGGAGCTTCTGTTCAGGGTATACGGCTACAGACTGGTAATCCCGGTTCACTTCCCGCTGTACATGTGGATCCACATATCGATCACACTTGATCTACCTTCCGGAGTCTATCACGTGGCCATAAACGAGCAGGCAGTTCCTTCCAAGCTGACGGTCGATTACGAGCACCGAGCGGGGAAGACATTGCCTGGAGGAGGCGTCCTAGTGCTGGGGCAGGACCAGGACAGCCCCGGCGGTGATTACTCTGTCTCACAAGCGTTCTCGGGGGACTTAGCTGATTTCTGTTTGTATTTCGACTCTTTTCCCATGTCAGTTGTGCAAAATTTCGAGTGTTTTGCGGTCAACACAAGTAGACAGCCGATATCATTACACTCATTAGATGACTGGGATTTGATTGGCGACGTCGAGGCAGTGTTCATAGATAGAAAATTACTCGATCCCAAGGCCAAAGAACCGTTCGTTCTACTCCCAGAAAGGAAATACTTTTCGGAGGCACTCAAACTCTGTCAGGTCCTTGGCCTCCCCATGGCACTTCCTAAGAATGCGGCAGAAAATAACAACCTCTTCGTCAGATCAGTGGAAATTGAGTCCTACTGCATATCAGCTTGGAGCACTAACGTATGGATAGGAGCTAAGGCTAATCTTAGCACTAAAGAATGGCAGAGTGTGTCAGACTCGTCGCCTCTTACTTATGATAACTTAGATGAGGCATATTCAATTATATTAGAAACGCGGCAGTGTATAACAATGGGTAGTAGTTTATATCCAGAAATATGGTATAATACAGCTTGTTCAAAATACAACCCTTGTCCAGCATGCGGCAATTCACCTATTAATTCAATACAAGTTCGAGGGCTTTGTAAACAATCTAAGTTTGACCAAGATCTTCATATCCACGGCACGAGGAACCTCAAACCTGTATTTCATGGAACTTACTACACCAGGATGTGGTGGGATAACACCACTTGGGTCATGACTAGTCGTCTCTTGCCGCAACTAGAGGCAAAGATGGTACTTGACGAACCAGATGACTACCCCGTCGGTCTCCATCAGTGGCTTATCTCAGGTGACGAATGCCCTGCAGAGAAAGTGAACTTGCTGCTCACAGTGTGTGGGGAAGGAAGCTTCCCTTGCAACGACGGAACCTGCGTCCACATGAGTCAGCGCTGCGACCTCCGCGCCCACTGCGACGACGGGAGCGACGAGATGGAATGCGACAAAGTGTTCGTAGGAACCGGCTACGAGAACGCCCTTCCTCCGCCGCCGCCGGAGACTGAGGACGTCCTCAACATCACGATGAGTGTAGAGGTCACTGCTGTGCGGACTTTGAATCCGTTAGACCAATCAGTGACTTTAGACGTTCAACTGATGTCACAGTGGGAGGACTCCAGGCTTAACTATGCCGACCTTCATTCTGAGCAGTATAGGAACCAGATTCAGAACTCCAACCGTTTATGGAAGCCTCGGCTGATTATTACGGATGAAGCAGGGAGCCTTGTAGACCTGACTGAGCGCGGGGTGTCGCTCATAGTGTTGAAAGGCTCAGACCCTCTACCAAGTGACAACACTAAAGTTATTAGAGGTATATTTTTTTTACTCACACATGCGTAGCAAGTCTGTCTGTTTATTTATCCGACAACCTGATTGTAATCACAAATAAAGAGTACACGGCAATTTTATAGCATATGAGTTTTCATACAAAATGTTTATACCGGAGAAACGTTGAATTACGAGTGAATTTTTCTCTGCAGCCATCGTGTTTCCTGGGTCGGGGAACCCCCTGCTGCTGCGCCAGGAGCTCAGCATCACATTCCAGTGCCAGTTCGACCTCCTTTGGTTCCCGTTCGACAACCAGCGCTGCTCCATCAACTTCAGACTCAATGATGTCGAGTCCAAGTTGGTCAGGATGATTGCAAGCGAACCGCAGTATCTCGGACCAGAGAAACTTCTGGAATATCAGGTTTGTGCAATATTATAGGATTTCAAATAAGAAAATGACTTCAACTTATTTTAGGGCAGAATGTATATATATATTTAAATCTTACTGCATACACACACACACTCACACACATACGTAAACAGTGTATATATGCAAGCACACACAAAAATACACACACGCACTCACAATATATGTATATATATATATATATATATATATATATATATATTTTTTTTTTTTTTTTTTTTTTTTTTTTACAGCCATTCATTCCACTGCTGGACATAGGCCTCTCTCCATTCACTACTGAGAGGTTGTATGGCAGTGCCATCCTTGCCTGATTGGATACCCTTCCTAATCAACCGCGGTTCTGTGCACTAACACTTTTGCCACGGCGGTGACTTCCCCTATAATATATATATATCTATATATATATATATATATATATATATATATATATATATTATATCATATTATACAAATATACAGTAAATAGAGAAAGTTAACTGTGCAGAAACCTTAATTTAAAAAAAAAAAAAAAATAATAATAAATTAACTTGATCTGACCTAATCTGATATGATTTATGGACAATACGAAGCCAAGAATGAAAGGAATCAGACGGCAACAGGAAAAGGAATGGCTTTATCCCAATGCCTCACGAGATTGGTTACGTGACTATTTAATTCCTCAATTGCAGGTCCGAAGGATTACGCTGAGAGAAAAAGATCAGGGAGGCAGCGGACAGAAACTAACCATGATGTTCACAAATATGTTCCGTTACTATCTAGCAAACTCGTACCTGCCGAGCTTCCTGCTGGTGGTGATCAGCTACTCAACCTTCTACTTCCGCCTGGAGGACTTCAACGAGCGCATTATGGTGAGCATCACGGCCATGCTGGTGCTGGTCGCCCTCTTCCAGCAGACGTCCAGCACGATCCTCAAGACGACCTACCTCAAGCTGATCGACGTCTGGTACATGGTCTGCATCGTCGTCGACTTCGTCATGGTCATCCTGCTCGTCGTCATCGACTTCGCTCGACATGTTAACGATAACACAGTCAAGATATTTCCTCTCTCTGGGGGAT
>NC_061819.1:23666158-23668658 GCF_019202785.1 Penaeus chinensis | reverse complement strand
AACCTGAGCGACTTTGTCATTATAATAATTATCAGTAGTATCTATATTATCATTATTTATGTGATCGTCGGGACTGTCGCCACTGTGACTACCAGTATAATTTATTGGTAATTGGTCATGTGAAATATAAAATCAAAATCCTATTATAAATAGAACACTCATCTGTGTTTCATTTGCTATATTTTCTGCCTGATAACTATTGTATACTTTTCCTATGTCAAATTTCAAAGCACACACAGCCAACCACTTACCCACCCACCCACCCACCCGCACACATACACACAGTACATATTTCTTAGAACAACGGGACCTAAATGTTTAGAATGTGTTAGCAACAGAGGCGCGTTGTGCACTAGAATATTGCAAAAAGATTATTCTAATGTGTGACATTCAAAATCATGCCTTTTCAAGGCTTTCAGATCGTATTTTGTATGTAATTTTGTATAATTTGTATTGTTTGATATTACAAAATGATTACTTTTAAACTGATATTAATTAACCTCCCTGCTTTAGATGAATCCGTGTACAGAATTACAATAGTTGTGAAATATCTTCGAATTACATTTGCAATTGCTTTATAATATGATTTATATGAATTTCATATTCCGTTACCTATAAGAATAATTGAATAAATAAGTTGTTTTTTAAATTGATAAATAGCTTACCAGCAAAGAGACGCACAAGACCCAATGGCATTAAAAAAAACAAACAAAAAAAACAATAATTTTGTTTGATATGGCACTGGTACAGAAACGAAGCATTTGATTATGTGTTTAGGTCCACCATTATCTCTATATGAAATCATAAACCATCACAAATATCCGAAATGGAAAGGTTCATTAGGCGAAACAGCTGCAGAAATGGGAGGGCTACAAACATGCTTGCAAAGCAATGTTTACGTGACACTATGAAAATAAAACCTCTTCCTATGAGAAGCCTGTACTTTTGAAAAGACAGAAAGAAAAATAATAATAAAAAAAACGATTCTAACTCCTTGAAACACTTTCAAATAGTAATGACGTAAACACTAGAACGGGTAATATCTGCACAAGTCATTGCAATCGGATTAAAAGATAAAAAAAATCTTCTGCAAATGAAAAATAATCCTTATATTGCTAGTCTACCTACGAAATCCTTTTTTTTTCAGATAAGGATGAAGATTCTCGATATAGCCTTCGCTGTAGTTTTTATTTTGAGAGCGACCGAGGCCTCTACTAGTCTACGCCGGTTGCCAAGTGAGTAGTAAAAATAGCATAACGAAAGATTAAGCTAATTATTTAAAAAAAAATAATAAATAAATAGACATAAAAAATAACAAAAAGAAACTAAAGTTCACGGTAAGATTCCCTGTAAAAATATTATTTTTCTTAAGTATCAAGACTAAGAGTGATTTATTTAACTTCTCAAAATAAATACAAGACACACGTCGTACATAACCAAATGCCAGAGACGTTGAGGCATCTGCTTCAGTCCTTCCATTATAAAAGATTTATTTATCTTTCTAAAGCTCTATGGGAAGCGGAGGCGGAGGCTGTGTCAGCTGTTCTGGAGGTCCCTGCACAAAGCCATTGCTCGCTGCTCGTTCTCACTGACGGCAAGAGAGACTTCGCGGATCTGATCAGGGTCTGTGGTTGTTGTTACATTTCTTTAGCATTATGTTGTACTGTATATACTCTATTGTATATAAATTATACGGATACAGACACGGGCACACACACACACACACACACACACACAAACACAGTTATATATATATAGATATAGATATAGATATATGTGTGTGTGTGTTTACGTGTATATATATATATATATATATATATATATATATATATATATATATATATATATATGTATATATGTATATATATATGAATATATATGTCCGTATATATATGTATGTATATATATGTATATATATACATATGTATATATATATATATATATATATATATATATATATATATATATACATATGTATATATATGTATATATACATATGTGTATATATATATATATATATATATATATGTATATATATATACATATGTATATATATGTATATATACATATGTATATATATATATATATATATATATATATATATATATATTTTAACAGCTGTTCATTCAACTGCAGGACATAGGCCTCTCTCAATTCACTATTGAGAGGTTATGTGGCAGTGTCATCCTTGCCTGATTGGACGCCCTTCCTAATCAACCGCTAACACTTGTGCCACGGCGGTGACTTCTCCTACGACACCTACGTTTGACTTCTCAAGGCGATATGTCGTTTTCTCGGGCTCGAGGCAGCAGTCAGAGCGCAGGCCTTTTTATGACCGCCTCGACTGGGAATTGAACACGGGACCACGAGGGTCGGAGTCCAGTGCTCTAACCACTGGACCATCGCGGCATATATATATAAATATATATATAAATACATATATGTATGTGTGTGTGTATATATATATGAATACATATATATATATACATATATATATATA
>NC_061819.1:23651158-23653658 GCF_019202785.1 Penaeus chinensis | reverse complement strand
ATGAGAAAAAATATATTCTTTGAAAAGTTTTCTAATATGTAATTTTCCTTTTTATCACCAGCTTTCCAAGAGAGGATGGGAGCGGCATGGCTGAGTGTCCTGTTGGTCCTTCTGGGAAATGGCGAAGCTTTTAAAGAACTGCTTCCATCTTCGGGTTAGTGTCTGTCTGTCTGTCTCTTTCTCTCTCTCTCTCTCTGTCTCTCTCTCTCTCATTCTCTCTCTCTCTCTCTCTCTCTCTCTCTCCCTAATTCTCTCTCTCTCTATTTGATACATTAAAGAGATAGATAAAGAGGTAAGTTTAGACATTTAAGGAAATATATAAATAATTAGATAATCCATACTAGATATAGATATAAATACTAATATAGATATACATATACATAAATAAATAAATATACATTTACATATAGATGTAGATACAGATATGCTGTAAAGACAGACAGAGATATAGATACCGACGTAAATAAACGCTTGAACGTCTCCTATACAAGCAACACCTGCAGCTGACCGGGCCATGTACGAGGCGGGGGCGGAGGCGCTGGTTTCTGTCCTGGACGCAGCACCTGGTCGACACTGCTCTCTCATTTTCCTCACCGACCGCAGCACGCCTTCCTTGGATGTCTTTAGGGTAAACTCAATGATTGTTTTTTTAGTTGCTGTTTGTGATTGTTCTGTGGCGGGGCTCACACTTCCCTCTCGGCTGCCTGATGACTTTTAATTCGTTGCGCTGTAGAGGTCAAATACAATTCAACAACTGGGTCTAGAAGCTTTTTTCATATAACAAATATAAACGTTATATTAATATAATTATGGTGAGGTTATATATGGGTACACATGACTTAAAGTTATTTATACATATTTATCTTATATCAAACCTTAATCTATATACACATATATATTTTTATGTAATACTTTAATTCATATATACTCTATTTTTTTTAATCACAAGCCCTCCTGTAGTATTTTCTTGTCTAGAATATTTTTTTCTAGCTCCTATATTTTCTTGGTTATTTATCTAAGTAATTTGTATTGAAGTATTGTTTTGTTTATATATATAAGTGAAATACGTTATCTTGTTCATAAACTGTTTGTTTTCGCACGCAAACCTATTTAACCCACCGATAACTGTTAAGTATATTTAAACAAATTCATACTACTAGTAATTGGAAAGTTCATACTGATTACTGTCACTGATAATTGTTAAGTATAAGTGAACTGATTCATATTGTTGATAAATGCCATGCGCTAAACTGTATATAAACTGTAGCAAACTGTATGTATTGCTTCTGTGCTGATCTATTATCCTCATGCTTAAATATTCCCTTCTCCTAATATTCCTGAATTCCAAATTAGAAGCGCCTTGATCGCCACGCCCCCTTTGGTGTGGGCGTGTTTGAGACGGCAGTGGGCGGAGTCAGAGGGAATAGCACCGAGAGCTCCCTGGCTGAGGCGATTGGCGAGGCGCGGAGGGTGAGTCGGGATTCTTTGTCGTTCATTTCTTTGCTTTTGTTTGTGTTTATGTTTGTTTGTGTTATTTGTTTGTGTTGTGTTTGTTATTTGTTATATCATGTCTTTATTCGCTATTGGGATTTTGTTATGTTTATATTTGTTAATGCTGTATTTCATGATCGCTAGCAATAGTGCATTTTATTGTTATATGTTATATATTTTACGTGCTTTTATCTATTGTAGGTTTTCATTTATTTTATATGTTTTCATCTATTTTATTTGTTTTCATTTATATTACTAATTTTCATTTATTGTAACTGTACATTGCTTATTGTACTTGTTTCATGCTAGTTGTTTATCGTCATATTGTTCAGATTCATGTAAGATTTTATGTTCAAGCTTTATGAAATACACCTTGGTCGGGCTTAGTGTGTGGTACACTTGTTTCGCAGGATAGAACGTTCGGTGTAAATATCATTCAGATTACTTTTAAATGCATTTAATGTAAAAAAAAAAAAAAAAATTGTACGATAAGATTTTACCTTTTTATTATGCAGATCTTTTAAGTCACTTTATGTAAAAGAATGACATTGACAGTAACAATAAATAAACAGGTAAAATTATACATCAAACAATACTTTTGATGTGTAATATATAATACATGTGAGGGAATGGACAGTCACACAGTAACCACAATAGGCAAATGGACCCAGCAAATATTTGTATTAGGGGCTGTTGTTGGGTACGTCGGCTAGAGTTTTCAGGACGTAAAGGAAGTTATGAAGCGTTATTTATTTTTGTTGTCAATATCATATGGATTAATGCTTATGTGCATGTTTTCCGTATCGAAGGATTAGGTAAATATAGACATTATGTGATAGAGGTAATAATGTCTTGTTTGTTTTGTTTTTCTTGTATACCAGTAACAAATTCTAATAGAGGAATTCAGTTTTATTGATTTGCTTTGATGTATTGAGTATAATGATATACTATCGTGCATTAAGAAGACTTATACTGTTCCTTTTTATATTACCATAATTAACAAATAATT
>NC_061819.1:23636158-23638658 GCF_019202785.1 Penaeus chinensis | reverse complement strand
GGCAGAGTCTGTACTACCCTTTGGCGGGCGTCGTGTGGGTGTCCATCGTGGCGACGACGGTGCTGGTCGTGGTGGTCATTCTGATGGTGTGTGGGAGGCGTATCAGCAGATCTGGTTTACTGGTTTATTTGATTAATTATTTGTGTGTATGTGTGTGTGTTTGTGTGTATTTGTGTGTATGTGTGTGTGTGTGTGTGTGTGTGTGTGTGTGTGTGTGTGTGTGTGTGTGTGTGTGTGTGTGTGTGTGTGTGTGTGTGTGTGTGTGTGTGTGTGCGCGTGCGCGCGCGCGTCCCCGTACAAAACTGTAAAGATAAGTTTGTGTGCTTGTTGATGGGACTGTGAAAGCTTAGTTTAGGATTAATAACTCAGGCAGTATTGATGCAACACGATATAATTAGAATAATTCGACCAACAGACACTCTCGCTCTGTAAATCTGACTGCCCCCCCCCCCCCCTCATCTCTCTCTCTCTCTCTCTCTCTCTCTCTCTCTCTCTCTCTCTCTCTCTCTCTCTCTCTCTCTCTCTCTCTCGCTCTCTCTCACTCATGGTTACCGAAGAATTAATATTTGTACCCGAAAAAATAATTTTATCACACACACAAAAAACAAAACAAATCCTATCTGCCAACAGGAGAACAAGTACAAATTCTTTTAAAATCGCGCAGATGAACCGAGTGGGCGACTCGATAAGGTCCGGCAAGGCCTTAGACCCGGGCACAACCGTGATAGAGGTGGTGGGGATCCTGATCGGCGAGAACCTGTACAAGACGCTGCCCTCGGAGAACTCCCGACGGGTGCTCCTGGCGGCGTGGCTGATCTTCGCCTTCGTCTTGGGCTCGGCTTACACGGGCAACCTCACCGCCGCCCTCACGCTGCCCAAGTACCCGCCACGGCCAGAGACTCTCAGGGAGCTCGTGCGAAGAGTTGATAAGTAGGTCTGACTGAGAGAAGTGTAAGGAATCTGGATTATCGTGTTAAGAGGGTGGTGGGAAGAGTGACACAGAAATGTTTATGTATGTATATATACACATACGTACACACACACACATACACACACACACACACACACACACACACACACACACACACACACACACATATATATATATATATATATATATATATATATATATATATGGAGAGAGAAAGGAAGAGAGAGAGAGGGACGAGAATGAGAAAGAGAACGAGAAAGTAAGAGACTGACGGTCAGACAGACAGAGATATATAGACAGAGACAAGCAAAGAGATATACAGACAGTTTTTGAGACAGACAGGCAGAGACAAGCTAAGAGAAAGACAGACAGACGTACTAAACCAGGCACAGGAAGAGAAAGACAGACAGGCAGGCTTACTTAGAGACAGAAAGAGACAAATTTTCAGACCGACCCAGAATCTTCTTCCTGCCCCTACCCTCGAAAAAAAAATCAGAAATAAATCATTAAAAATAATAATGAATATATTACAAAATAATTAAAAATGACAATAAACAAATAAAAATAACGAACAGAAAAATAGAATCGAATGAAAAAGAAAAAAAAGATATTCGAAATTCTTTTCCAGAGTGACGATGGAGCCCTGGGGGAGGGATTACAAGGCCTACTTCAAGGAGTCCGGCTCAGACGTGTTCACGAAGCTGGCTGACCTGATGGAGCTCGGGCCGGCGCTCCTCTTCGGCCTAAACCAGGCTACGCAGAAGAGGTGAGTTTGTCTTGCCTGAAGGATAATTGATCTTGCATACATTGGGCTTGTTGGATGCCCTCAACCTGTATTTGTTTATGTTTTTGTTTTTATCATCGTTATTATCGTTCTTCTTCTTCCTTTTCTCTTCCTCCTTCTCCTTCTCCTTCTCCTTTTTCCCATTCTCCTTCTGCTTCTCCTTCTCCTTTTTCCCCTTCTCCTTCTCCCTCTCCTTCTCCTGCACCTGTAAGGATATCCGTAATGAGAGCCCTTTTATAAATGTATCTTCCAAATGAAGCGTAAAAAAAGGACAAGGGCCAGGGACAGTGGGGCCCTATTACTCTATAAAACAAAAAGAAAAACCCTAACAAGTCCTCAAGGAAAACAGAGCTGTCTGGGGATGAGTGGTGCTGGTTAAGACTTGAAAAAACACACCCAGCTTCTCACAAACTAAGGCAATGTTCTCTCCTGGAGGTCCGAAGGGGGGGGGGGGGGGGTTACACATACACCCTTTCGTCTTACCGCTCGTTTATTCAATGGAACTGAGCCCCTTATATAGACATATTTAGGAAACAGTAATCGGCAGTGCATTGTAGAAACGTATTAAAAATGTGGATATAAAACAAAACTCAATTATAAAGATAGCGAAAATATCAAGAAAAGTAATAAAACAAAACGAAAAAAAAAAAATATATGGTAAAAGTAGAGATCTGTTGAGCACATTCCAATCAATAAGAAGTGAAGTAAAATGTCATGAACCATAAAACATTGAATATCTAAAATACAAGCAAACAAGTAAAATATCTTGCCAGTGCCCTTAAACA
>NC_061819.1:23608658-23616158 GCF_019202785.1 Penaeus chinensis | reverse complement strand
TTTCAGTCTACGAATTAAATGTTATCGGTAATTTTCTTATTCATATTTTTACGTTATAGAACTACTGAAATGGCCAGATTTGTATGAAAATGTTGATTATATTTCTAGGTGCTTGCCAGTATCCCAGCTCCGTGGGGCGTGGGTGTGTACGAAATGGACAAAGATAATAGAACTGACGTGGAGAATTCTCTAATATTAAGCGAGGCTCGGAAGGTCTGGTTATGTTACCTTAGCATGTTTTTGTTGTTGTTGTTTTTTTGGGTTGCTTCTTGTTTGATAAATTATAATTAAGTGGTTACTGTGATAATAAGGATAATTAAATGAGGCGAAAAAGAGCAACATGGAGGCACAACCTTAGTTCTCATTAAATTAGTGTGTCTGGGATCACAATTATTCTGGCTGTAATAATGAATATACTACCGGTAACATATCAATATCTGTGATAATAATGCTAACAATAATAATGCTTTGCCCTTTACCTATCCCAGTTACGTATGTCGTCGTGGTGCGTGAACGTGGTCGTCCTGAGCGACGACCCCGCCTTCCTGGCCTCCTTCGCCGAGTCGTCGCTCCGGGGCCGCCTCCTGGTGTGGGCCACGAGGCTCCTGGTCGTCACCCGCCGGCCCCTTCAGGAGGTCGGCGGCGTCCTCGCAACCCACTGGACTTTCTCCATGATGAATGCTATGGTCGTTATCTTGGGAGAGGAGAATTTTGCCCGGTAACGCTGCGTCGATTCTCATGACACGTTAGATTATTTATGCTCACGTATACACGCACGTGCAGACATACACATACATATATATATATATATATATATATATATATATATATATATATATATATATATATATATATATGAATATATATATACACACACACATACATATGTATATATATATATATATATATATATATATATATATATATATACATATATATATATATATATATATATATATATACACACACATCATACATGCACATATGTGTGTGTGTTTGTATGCATGAAAACATATGTGAATATAAGCGTAGATGTAATGTTTTATTATACACATCACTCATTAGAATCAACGGTACATGCTATATGTCTACATTCAGTACTACTTTCCTCCCTTTACCTACTGTGTTCAGCTTGGTATCGTTGCCTCTAAATTCATCCACAATGTCAAAAACTTCAAAGCAAACTGTTCAAGGCAAAGTCAATAACATAGACACTGAATATTTTATAACGAGGGCGATAATGAAGATGAATAAGACGATGAAGGTAAGGGTGATTAACGCCATAGGATAATGACGATGGAGATGATGACAGGGGTGGTATGAATACAGAATAACCATTATTAGTCTGCTTTCTTTTTTATATGATATTTACTTACACCTGCGTTGATATTACTATATATATATATGTATATATCTTTAGGGGTTTGCCATTCATTTTTCCCTTATTAAGAATAAAAGAACCCTGTCCTAACATTGTGCTACTGATAATACAATCTTCATAAAATAATAGCTATTTTACGTGATAAAAGACACATTAGCAACTAAAGTACAAAGCTCCTGGTGCTGAAAACACCTTAATAAAATAGTCTGTCATTGAATGTGATGTGATTGAATGAATGATGATGGTAATTATGATGATGATGATGATGAGGAGGAGGAGGAAGAGGAGGAGGAGAAGGAGGAGGAGCAGGAAGAGGAGGATGGTGTGGAAGAGGATAATGAGGATGATGATGATGATGTTGATGTTGATGTTGATGTTGATGTTGATGTTGATGTTGATGTTGATGATGATGATGATGATGGTGATGGTGATGGTGATGATGATGATGATGATGATGATGTTGATGTTGATGTTGATGTTGATGTTGATGTTGATGATGATGATGATGGTGATGGTGATGATGATGATGATGATGATGATGATGATGATGATGATGATGAGGAGGAGGAGGAGGAGGAGGAGGAGGAGTAGGAGGCGGATGTGGATGAGGATAATGATGACGATGATGATGAGGAGGAGGAGAATGTGGATGAGGATAATGATAATGATGATGATGATGATGATGATGATGATGATGATGATGATGATGATGATGATGAGGAGGAGGAGGAGGAGGAGGAAGATGTGGATAAGGATAATGATGATGATGCTGATGATGACGATGATGATGATAAGGAGGAGGAGAAGGAGGAGGGGAGGAGGAGGAGAAGGAGGGGGAGGAGGAGGAGGAGGATGTGGATGAGGATATGATGATGTAGTGATGATGATGATGATGATGCGGAGGAGGTGGAGGAGGAGGGGGGGATAATAGCAATGATAATAATGATAATAATAATAATAATGTCCCCTTATTCTCAGCGTGTACTCCCACCTGCCGTATACCCCAGCAGGAAGCCAAGTGGTGCGTTTGGCTCACTGGACCCCTCAGCGAGGCCTAGCCGTTCGAAGTGGCTCAAAGCTCTTCCCGCAGAAGTTTGACAAGTTAGTGACTGGTCTGATATGATTTGACACTCCACTTTTGTCAGGGATTTACCACTTTTGTGTTATTATCAACTACATACCATTGCAGTATGATTTACTATTTCAGTTTGCTATGTGATTTGTCATTTAATTCTGTGATGTGAGTTACCACGATTATAGGTCTTAATCAATTACATATCTTTGTATACGGTTTTGACCATTTCTCTAAGGATTGATGTTCCTTATTTTCAGTTTTTATGGCGGTAGGATCAGTGTGACAGCCAAAAACTATAAGCCTCTGTGGTTTGAAGTAGAGGAGGTTGCACCCAATGGCAGGGTTTTGAAAAGAACAACTGGAATGGATTACCTTCTCCTCGATGCCGTGTCGAAGAGCTTGAATTTTACGTACAACAATCTCCATGTCGACTCGTGGGCTGAGGTCTGTGGCAATCAGTCAACTAAATTCGTTAGACATGCTCGAATTCTCTTTCTATAAATAACATCTTTTTGTTTTAACTATCTCGTTGATGCCTGTTCTGTCACAATTGGTTTCCTAGAATGTTAAAAATAATTTGCGTCGATCAATTTTTAATCTATTCAAAGACCCTCTTTACATTTTTTATATATAATTTTCGTCGATCAGTATTTAATTTATTCAAAGCCCTTTTTCGTAACTGCAGGCTTTGGACCTTACAAGCCAAAGGATCTCCTTCGTGACACCCGTATACCACGCTGTCCTCGCCACCCGCCTGAAGCGCTTCGACTACAGCATGGGCTACACTTTTGCCTTCATATCCTTCAGTATGAAAAAGCCTGAAATTCAGCCTCAATGGCAAAGCCTGTATTACCCTCTGGCGGACCAAGTGTGGCTGGCTATCCTGATGATCGTGATTCTAGCGCCGGGGTTGCTGGTGGTGGTGCGTTGCGTAGTTTTGTATAATTCGTACTATTTACTGATTAATTTGCAAGTGCTAATTTACCTGTATTTGGATTAAAATGCTTATTCTAAAAGTGTAATGAATTCCATATAAGATACATAGAATACATTTAACGGTAAGAATTTGTAACTGGTGCTGCCAATCTAAAACTTCTTAATCGCGACCCAGGTGGCCCGAACAGAGGCTGCTCTCCTGGATGATCGTGATGTGATGACGCTTCGAAACGGCTTCACTCTGATGTTCGGATCGCTCCTTGGGCAAAGCGTGGAAATGGGGAGGACCAGTAAGAACGGCTTCCGAGTTCTTGTAGGAGGATGGCTGATCTTTGCCTTCATCGTAGGAACGGCTTATCGAGGCAACCTGACCGCAGCTCTCACTCTGCCCAAGTACCCGCCGAGACCCGAGACGATCGAGCAACTCGTCGGCAATGCCAAAATGTGGGAACATATAAAACATTGTTTCCTGTGCCTAAAACACGTTCCATTACGTAGCTTACCATTCCATTGATTGTTCTTTCTTTGTGTAAAATTTACTTGTCTTCTCCGCGCACCACACATATGCAATATTTATCTTCAGGGTAACCATTATGCCATGGGGGAAGGATTTCAAGACGTACTTCAAGGATTCGGACTCTCCCGTGTTCGAAAAGCTGTCGGATCTGATGCTTGTGGGAATTGACACCATCGAGGGACTGCAACAAGCGATCGATTCAAGGTTAGAAGAATTTGGAAGACTGAAATTGAAACTGGAATAGTGTTTTAGATGGTTTGCATGAACAGAGTAGAATGATAAATAGGATAAAGTCGAACGAGAAATGGTTGTCAGTGTGTGTGTGTGTGTGTGTGTGTGTGTGTGTGTGTGTGTGTGTGTGTGTGTGTGTGTGTCTGTGTGTATTCTCGCATGCGAGTGCGTATATTTTTTATATCCTTCCCTTATACTCCATGTTCTGCACCATCTATTCTCAGTAACACATAAAACAAAACTCCGTCACAACCCCCATCCTTCCCTCCTAAAGAAATCACAAACGCAAACCACCCAACCCGATCTCACAACCTCACATAACCCCCTTTCTCCCCAGACAAGCACACATGGAAACCATCCACAAGCTAAAACTCGACATCGCCGAACAATTCACTCGACTGGACGGCTCGACCCAGCTGTACATCGGCCGAGAGAACGTGATGCCCGGACTGGCTGCCTGGCCCCTACCACACGACGCTCCTTACACGGCAAATATCAATCGCTGTCTACTTGCCGTTGTAGAGGCAAGTAAAGGGTATTTTTTGTTCAGATTGTTATTCATTTTTTGTTATTGGATGAGATGTTATGATTATCATTATTATCTTTATCTTTGAGGTGATAAGTGAGTAAGTAGTGGTACTAATGTTCGCTTATTTGTTGTAAATATTAGCATTATTATTACCATTATCATTGATAATAATATAATAGTAATAATAATAATAATGATAATAATAATAATAATAATAATAATAATAATAATGATAATAATAATAATAATAATAATAATAATAATAATATTATAGTTATGATTTATTATTGTTGTTGTTATTAGTATTGTTAATGATAATGTTAGTCTTATTATTATTATTATTATTATTGTTATTATTATTATTATTATTATTATTATTATTATTATTATTATTATTATTATTATTAGCAGCAGTAGTAGTAGTAGTAGTATTGTCATCATTATCATCATTTTCAATATCATTTTTGTTATTATGACTACAATTCTAATTATAATAAGGATGAATGTTGTTATTATTTCTATCGTAGTAGTTTTTATTTTTATTTTACTTTTATTTTATCTTTATTTTTATTATCATTCTCACTTTTTGTAATTGTTATTTCATGACTATTATTATCATTATTATTATTTAATTGTTGTTATTTTTATTATTGCCATATCATTATTATCATTATTATTATTATTATTTATATTATTATTTCATTATTATTTTTACTATTTATTATTATTATTATTACTTTCATTATTATTACTTTCATTATTATTATCCTCATTATTATCATTATCATTATCATTATTATTATTATTATTATTATTATTATTATTATTATTATCATCATCATTATTATCGTAACTATTAGCTGTAGCAATAGTAGTTACTGAATGAGAAGAAATTGGATGGGAACAGTTTGGTTTTATGAAAAGCAGAGATTATTTTCGTCATGCGAGTGATAACAGAAAGATGCCCTGAAAAACAGAAGGACTTGTACCTTGCATTTATTACTAGAAAGCATTTGTTAGGGTAACACATGAATAAATAATGCGTGACTTACAAACTATTGGCATTAGATTCGTTTGTTAAAAGAATTATATTGGGATTAAATGGGAGCAATGTCCATTAATGGACATACATCAAACGTGGTGCACGGCGAGGCTGTGTGCTATCCCTTGATATGTTCTCTCTTTATGCTGAGATTATCGTGAGAAGGATGACGGTGAGGGGAAACTTAACTAGCAATGGTATATCACTGTCGAGCATTAGATCAGTAGAAAGAAGACGTTCAGCGTTTCTTAACTAGTTTGAAAGAAGAAAGCGAAAGAAGAATATTAAACATCAATAAGATAAGGCAAAGATAATGTTTTTTAGCAAGTGATAAAATGAAAAAGCGTATTGACGCCTTTGGAATGCGATGCTATTGGATAGAAATGCAAGCTAACACTACAATCTTAAAGAGAGTTAAGAGAGAGAAAAATGATGAAATGTATTATCGAAAGGCAATTTAATTACTGGGTCACACAGTGAGAGAAGAGGGCTTAGAGAAACTATGGAAAGAAAGATAGAAGGTTCAGGAGCCAGAGGCAGACCAAGAAAGACCTACCTTGATGCTTTAGCCAACGCACCTGGCCGAACCAAGACCGAGCTCCTCCATCTCAGTCAGGATCGTAATAAACTCAAAAGAAGAGTTGCCAACGTCAGGACCTGACAGGGCACTTAAGGAAGTAGTAGTAGTAGTATCATCATTACCATAATTTCACTATGATCATTATTATTATTATCTTTATTATTATTATTATTGTTATAATAATAAAATAATAATAATGATTATTATTATCATAATCATCGTTACTATTATTAATATGATTATTGTAATTACCATTATTACTGTTATTATTATTATTATTATTATTATGATTATTATTATTATTGTTTTTGTTATTATCATTATTATTGTTGTTGTTTTTGTTGTTACTATTATTATTATTGTTATTAATTTATTATTATCATTGTCATTATTATTATTATTATTGTTGTTGTTGTTGTTGTTGCTGTCATTATCAATATCATTATCATCGTTATTATTATCATCCTTGTTATTATTATTATCATTATTGTTATTATTATTGGTATTAGTTTATTATTATCATTATTATCATTGTTGTTGTTGTTATTATTATTTATTATTATAATTATCAATATCATTATCATCGTAATTAATATTATCATTGTTATAATTATTATTATCATTATCATTATTGTTATTAGTTTATTATTATCATTATATATTATTGCTGTCTTATTGTGGTTGTTGTTGTTGTTATTATTATTATTATTATTATTATTATTATTATTATTATTATTATTATTATTGCTATTGTTATCATTATTATTATTATTATTGTTGTTATTTTCATTTTAATCATTATTATTATTAACCTTATCGTTAGTATTATTAATTCATCATTATTATTATTGTAGGTGTTGTTGTTATTGTTATTATCATTCTCATTATTATTATTATTGTTGTATCTGTTGTTATTGTATTGTAATTATTATTATTATCATTATTATTATCCCTATTGTTGTTGTTGTTGCTGTTGTTGTAATGGTAATGCTAATGGTAACATTAGCGATGATAATAATAAATGTAAGTAATAATTATAATGACGATATTAATTAAAATTGCCATTATTTTTATAATTATTATTAATTATTAGTATCATTATTATTATTATTATCATTATTATTATTATTATTATTATCCTTATTATTAGTATTATTGCTATGATTACCGTTATTATTATTATTGTTATAATTATTATTGTTATTATTA
>NC_061819.1:23601158-23603658 GCF_019202785.1 Penaeus chinensis | reverse complement strand
TGAATTTTCTGAGTTTGGAAATGTATTTTTTATTAAAATCAAAGAATATCTCGCATTCTCTGTTTTCAATAGAAAGTTTTGATAAAATTATGATTTAAACACCGCTTCGAGCGCCAAATAACACCTCGTTTTTGGTTGTCAGTATAACTATTTTATTTTTAAAATACCTCAATATTATACTTTTCTTTAATATTTTTGCATCAAAATTATTTCTATTATAAATTAATATTATATAAAGTTCTGTAATTGCCATAAGACTAATTTTTCAATTAGTAGGCTTGACTTTACTTTGTGTTCACTCCCACCGAATCGGGCTTTGGTCGCCGAGAACATGCTTTGGCTCTCGGACTTCTCACTTCGCTTAAATGATTTGAAGTAACATATTTTATTTAACAAGAGGATATAAAAGGAAAGGATTCTAGTAATGATTTTATTTGGTACATTATATATTGCATACAATATAATTTTCATTCTACTCCTTTGTTTACATTGCCATATCTCCGACTATGCCGTTCTCTAGTTTCTGTTACAACAACAATTCTGTTTGTCTTCACATTTTTTCATGTCTCCAATCAGTCTTTCACAGATTTGATTATGGCCAGGTATTAATGAACTTTTGGGTTTCCACATATCGATTTCATGCATATCATAGGCCAAGTATGCAAACTTATTTTTGAATAGGGCTGGTGTGTATGGCCATTTTTCACGAATTCCTCTTTTCAAGATCCTTTGCAACTTAATCGACGTAATCATGATCAACAGCCAAGGGAAGAAGTGTACCATCTGCATTATACAGATGTCTGTTGATGGACGAGAAGTAGCTGCTACGAAAGCCAAGTTCACAGCCAATCCTGGCATACCTCCTTGAAGTTTCAATAGCAGTTCTGAAAAGAGTCATTCCATTGCTCTTCACAGCAGAACGCCAGCCTTTGAAATGAACTTTTGAAAAATCAAAAATACTTCTGATTGTTCTTGGATTTTTTTTTTCAGTGCTTTCAGACACTTTATGGTGTTGTTCTTTATTCCAATCTTGGATTTATTGGGCAAATCACCATCACAAACTCCTTCCAGCTTGGTCAATATGGTGTCAATGGTCAGGCAGATGTGTAGGAGGGAACAAAATAATCCCAGCCACCTGGCAGCAACTGGCAAAAGACATTTCTGCAATATCTTCAGTATTGCATATAAATCGGACTTCTGCATTGTTGGTCTGCTTCCATTTTTCAAGATCTTTGCAACTTCATCGACGTAATCATGATCAACAGCCAAGGGAAGAAGTGTACCATCTGCATTGTACAGATGTCTGTTGATGGACGAGAAGTAGCTGCTACGAAAGCCAAGTTCACAGCCAATCCTGGCATACCTCCTTGAAGTTTCAATAGCAGTTCTGAAAAGAGTCATTCCACTGCTGTTCACAGCAGAACTTTTGCAAAATCAAAAATACTTCTGATTGTTCTTGGATTTGTTTTCAGTGCTTTCAGACACTTTATGGTGTTGTTCTTTATTCCAATCTTGGATTTATTGGGCAAATCACCATCACAAACTCCTTCCAGCTTGGTCAATATGGTGTCAATGGTCAGGCAGATGTGTAGGAGGGAACAAAAAAATCCCAGCCACCTGGCACCAACTGGCAAAAGACATTTCTGCAATATCTTCAGTGTTGCATATAAATCGGACTTCTGCATTGTTGGTCTGTTTCCATTTCAGTCTGTTAAATTCCCGTCTTTGCGCCTGGTAATCAACACTTCCGAGTGATCCATTGCTTCCTTGTACTTTTGCATCATACCAATCTATATCTTCCTTGAGGATTTCTCGGGGTTGTTTCTTTGCCTTGAATGACACAATCACAGTTTTCGAGAATTTTGTCTTCAGTGTTACATTTCTGATGGAGTCGTAGTACTCTTTCTTTATTTTTTCTTTCATATACCAAGGTGATATTGTCTTAATGCCGAATTTGCTATACAGCACAGCAATTTCCGCCTGCAACTTGGATAAAATCTGAGATTCCGTAATAGTCAAATTATTGCATGGCAAGCTATCTTTTGAGCATCCTTTTGGTGTCTGGTTACCATGTCTTTCTAAGTCACAGTATCGAGCAAGAATGTCACTCTTCGTCAGTGGTCTAGGTGGCAAAACATCAATGGTACCAAACTCTTTCAATATACGTGTATCGGCACTGCGCAAACCACCACGTCGAAGTGCCATATTGCCACTGACGAGATCGTCTCCACAATATAGGCGAGCGAGTAATGTGCATTATGAAGGTAGCACAAGTTTATATGGAAATGCATAGTGACTGGGAATCTTTACGGAAGTCCCCAGGAATCATTCGCAATGACCTAAGTTACCCTATGTTTGATTCTGCCATAATGTCGGATGAACCGAAATGCCCTTCCGTGGGTCATGCAGGTCACAGCTGAGGCCGCCGCACCTCATCCCAGCGCCGGAAATGGTATTATACTTTAATAAAAAATTGCGAATAGTAGATATTTTTTTATTT
>NC_061819.1:23588658-23591158 GCF_019202785.1 Penaeus chinensis | reverse complement strand
AACAGATGACTTTCTCTCTCTCTCTCTCTCTCTCTCTCTCTCTCTCTCTCTCTCTCTCTCTCTCTCTCTTTCTCTCTCTCTCTCTCTCTCTCTCTCTCTCTCTCTCTCTCTCTCTCTCTCTCTCTCTCTCTCTCTCTCTCTCTCTCTCTCTCTCTCTCTCTCCGTAGCATAATAAATTGGGCTTATTTTCTTTTAATATTTCAAGTACCAATCAGTCTTATCAAAAATCCAACTAATATTTCATATTCCCAGTGCTCACACATTTTTACTTACTAAACCAATTATTGATATATAAGTATTTGGATATTGATAAGCATTTCTTGCTACCGGTATTATTAAAGTAGATATCTGTATGTTGATGTATTACCGGATGCTGGATACATGTAATATGAGATATAGATGAATAACTTCAGAATGCTATTGTCTCATAACTGAAAATGGTTAGAGGACTTACACCAAAGTTGACAAGCGCTGAGTCGGTGATATGTGAGTGTCGCGTCCACCAAAGTCTGGGAGCAGAATAAGCAGAGAATCCTGCTATCCAAATTATTTATGGACACTTCAAAATACACGCGCAGACGTAGAAACGCGTTCATTGGCTAATTGCCTGACATTTTCTTAGAAAAAGGTATTTGATTGGCTGTAACTTTTACAGTGCCATTGACATTTTTATTCACTGGTTCTCTTGCACAAGCACATGCGCACTGTAGTACGCTTTAAATACTATAGATTGAGTTTCATGCAACCAACACTTGTTTTAAGGTTCCATCTATTATTTCGTTTTCATTGTGTTCACAGCTCAGACTACGTATAGAGCACATGCCAAAAAAATGTAATTATACTAATCATTTAGAAAAGAAAATAACTACGTAACCGTATTATTTACACATTATCAAAACTAACACATTTAGAATAAACATAGTATGTATATGTATATGTATATGTATATGTATATACATATATATATATATATATATATATATATATATATATATATATATATATATATTAATATATATATATGTATATGTATATATATATATATATATATATATATATATATATATATATATATATACTTTAATTAACCTTAAACCAAAATATATAATTTAATGTTTAACAGCAGATGCCATATTTACAAAGAAGTGACCAAATCAATATCAAACGAAATAATAGTAAACTTTATATCTTGACTTTAGTATTGTTTGTTCGATACTACATCAATATTTTTTTCACTTTTTATATTTTCATTATTATCATCACCATTGTCGTTCGTATGTCTTCACTATTGTTAATGTTATACTTATTTTCAGCAACATAAACATTATTACTGCCATCATTAGTATTAGCATACTATTACTATTATTATTAGTATCTTTATTATTATAATTGTTTTTATCATTACTGAGTAATTATTGTTGTAGTTGTAATAATGATAATAATAATAATAATAATAATAATATAATCATTATTATTACTATTATTATTATTATTATTATTATCATGATTATCATTATAATAATTATCATTATATCATTATCATCATTATCATCGTTATCATCATTATTATTATTATCATTACTTTCATTATTACTAATATCATTGATATTGTTACCATTTATATTATTATCATTATCATTATCATTATCATTATCATTATTATTATCATTATCATTTTTATTATCATTATCATTATCATTATTATTTTTATCATTATCATTATCATTATCATTATCATTATCATTATCATTATTATCATTATCATTATCATTATCATTATCATTATCATTATCATTATCATTATCATTATCATTATCATTATCATTATCATTATCATTATCAGTATCAGTATCATTATCATTATCATTATCATTATCATTATCATTATCATTATTATTATTATTATTATTACTGTTATGATTTTTCATATCATTATTGCCATTATTGTTGTTGCTATTATTATTATTTATTATTAATATTATTTATCTTATCATTATTATTACTATAATTATTACTTTTATTTTCATTATCATTATTATTATCATTATTATTATCATTATTATTATTATTATTATTATTATTATTATTATTATTACTTTTACTATTATTGTTATTATTATTATCATTATCATTTCTATTACTATTATTATTATTATCATTATCATTATCATCATTATCATCACTAATATCATCTATTGTTATTATTATTATTACTATTTTCATTATTATTATTATTATTATTATTATTATTATTATTATTATCGTTATTATTATTATTGTTGTTATTATCATTATTATTATCAGTATCATCATCATTCTATATATGTATTATTATTATCATTATTATTATTATTGTTGTTATCATTATTACTATTAATATTGTCATCATTATTATTATCCATATCATTATTATTATCATTATCATCATCGTTGTTATTACTATTATTATTATTATTATCATTATTATTATTATTTTCATTATGATTATCATTATTATCAT
>NC_061819.1:23573658-23583658 GCF_019202785.1 Penaeus chinensis | reverse complement strand
TAACAATTATACATATTACTATCATCATTATAATTACTGTTGTTATAATCACCATTATCATTAGATATTTAATAATGATGTTGCTGTTAATAATTGTGATTATTGGTATTTATGATAATGACGATGCTTATAATGAAAATCACAATAATGATGAAAATGGTTATTATACAAATATGATAACATTATAATAATTTATAATAATGATAATAATAAAGTATGAGTTCGGATAATGTCGCACTCTTAAATTATGTTCATGTTCTTTTTTATTTGTTTTTTGTACATAAATCGTTAGACATATAATAGGTTCATTAACACAAATAAAAACGATAAATTGAATAAATAAAATAAAACGAATTGATGAAAGAAATACGACAAAACGAACGGATTATTGCAGAATTTTGGAAGAAAATGCAATGGTCAAAACCTTTAACAACGTCTTTTTAAAGGTTTCTTTAAGGTTTTCTTTTACCCAATGGTCGGAGCTTTTCCCCAAATATACATATCTGTACTGCCATTCGAATAGGGTATAAGTATATCAATATATCTTTAGCTTCGCGTGTATGAATATCTATGAGGCCAAACGTAATTTCTGTGAGGTTACTACCAACACATTAAAAAGTGTTAAAAGGTTGGGAACTTCTAAATAAGGCTGAAACATGAGATATGACTCGCAGCTTAATTTGTATGACAAACAAACTAATAAAAATCCGTTATAAACAGAAACTTACATATTTACATGCGATTGTGTGAAAAAAAAAAACGAGCGAAAAGACCAGAAAAGAGATTAACGGCGCCTACGCGGAAGCTTTTCCACTTGGCTTGGAAAGGATTCGATCGCCGGGCCTCCTCGTGGGAAGCAGCGACCATATCCATCCCACAATCGCTCCCCGATGTAATTAGAAAGCTATTTGTCTATTTAATTTCAATGTCTCTCGCCTTAATTACTAATCAATTTGATTTCATAGTGCATGTGAGTGTGTGTGCGTGTGTGTTGGATTAATCAACAATCGGTCTTATCTTAAAAAAAAAACGCTGAAGCAATGCTCCTATTAATATGTTATTATCATCATTTTTCAATATTTCAGTTGCTGTCTATGACTTTTCTTCTGAACATACTACCATTTAGAATAAAATCACAAATCGCTCCATGCTGTCCGTAAGCGTGGCCCTAAAAACTTCAATATCCGTGATGCGGGAAGCAATAGTTACCAACAAGGATGAATGGAGTTTTCACGTCAAAAATAGTGCGATCTATGGACTGTTTTACGTTTTTTTTTTTGGTGTTCATAGTAAAGCGCTATAACTTCTGAAGGTATTCCAGGTCTTTCTCTTTCACTCTCTCATTTTCTCCTTCCCCTCCCCCTTCTCCTTCGCATTCTCCTCCCTTTCTTTCTCTTGATTCTCTCTCTCTTCATTTCTGTCAGTTTATCTTCCTCATCTCTCTCTCTCTCTCTCTCTCTCTCTCTCTCTCTCTCTCTCTCTCTCTCTCTCTCTCTCTCTCTCTCTCTCTCTCTCTCTCTCTCTCTCTCCCTCTCTCTCTCTCTCTCTCTCTCTCTCTCTCTCTATGATAGAACGTAAACTGTTTCTCGATCAAATAGAAATTCACCTGCTTTAAATCTCATGAGGTATACATATTTTCATCAGGCATGACTATACCATCGCCCCTTCGCGTTCCCGCTTTACGAGAGACAATGGGAGGACGGAGAAAACTCGTTTTTGAGTATACAAAGTACAGTTCCCAGAAACAATCATATTCGTGCAGAATAAGCTGCCCTATACACGCGTCCAGGACAGTTATGAAGCGGTTCGATGGCGAAAACCACATGGAAGTCCTTCCGCGGCCTAGAAGGCGTGTGACCTAAACCCCATGAAAAATATTGTCAGTATTTAGAAAACAGCTGATGAAAGACCCTCACAATAGCTAATAAATCGTGCTAATAGGGAATGGAAGGGAAACCGGGACCTCGTATAACACGTCACCTAGATTAGACAAGGTTTTGAATAACGATAGATTGTTCTTATTATAAGTATGACTGTCCCAGTATTGGTTTTTCTTTTCCACACACACACACACACACACAAAATGATAAAGCATCTGTATATTCATAGTAGCCCCACTGCGGTTTTGCGTTCAGAGAAAGTTCTATAATGAAGAGTATGATATATGTTTTTCTGTTTATTTAATCAATGGTTAGTGGCGAAAAGAACAAAAAAAAAAAAGTCACTTCATTAGATAGTGTAGCCATGTGAAGCATTTACAAAGGAATCAGCGATTTTGCTAAGGTTTTTATTTTATTTAGCTGCCATACACAGGTGTTTAAAGAATGAGTTTTTCATGTTTCATGACATATGCAGCTATAATTGAAAACTGTTGTGTTGAAAGAGGAGGGAAATGCCGCCTCGCATCCATAGATAGACGGCCAATTCCAGGATATCACATTTGAAAAAATATACATATCCTACGACAAAGTCATGATAACTAATATTACATATTGTGTTATCACTTGTTTGAAGAAAACGAAAGATAAAATGACTTACGTAGTTTCCAAAAATTGGTACTAGTATACTCATTGCCAATTAATACTCTGTCAATCACACTCTTTGTTACAAACAACCTAGTTTTCGGCTCATTCATAAAATATACTATTTACGCTATGCTCGCATCGAAGTGGCTATCAGTGGGACCCAGCAGGTGTACTGACATATAATTCCGTAACTGTAAATATGCGACTTCAGATTTAATGCGGCAACGCAATCTGAGCCAGAGGAATCGACGATGTTTCCCAGGCCATCGCTTTCCCAAGACTGCCTGAATTCGCAGACTTTACCTCTGCAAGTTTTCGAGATAACACTTATACCTTAGCACCGAGCGCGCGCATCTTTGAACTGACCAATCACATTTGTTTACGAATCTCAGCCGACCAATCACAACTTACGATACCATGAAGAGCGATCAATGAGAATGCATTTACGTCTATAAATTGTTGCAGATGATGAAGTTCAGACAATTTTGCTTCTACGTTCAAGGCGCGAATACTAGCTGCTGCAGAAAGGTAAATCACTATCAGTCTATCTTTATCTAATCGGATTAATATACGAACTTTATTTTTCCAAGTCATTTGGCATGGCCGTTTTTTTAACAGGTTTTCTTTCTGTGCAAATTCATCTGTTTCAGCGCTCTGCATTTTCTAGACTTCTTAGTTAAGCTTCGTCTTAGTTTCGTCGTAACAATCTGTCGGCGAAAGATTTCCCTTCACTGCCTTTTACAGTTACATTGTTATATCCAGGATAAGTCAGTCAATCTTGTCAGAGATTATTTATGGCTCGCGTTGGATGTTCAGCACACAGAAAAAAGACCCTGCGAAATGGTAGAGTTTTAAGGCGCTGTTTCCTTCTTTTTTTTTTAAGGAAAATGTCATTGACCGAGACTTAAATCGGAAATGTTATGAAAAAAAATCAAGCTCGGTGATTTTATGCTTAAAACTTACAGCAAAATAAACGCCATGTATTGACGTGGAAAGCGTTTCACTGGTCTCCCTAACTTGAGGGAACAAAAGAAAAGGAAAAAAGGACAACCAAATCCGAAATCTTCGTCGACCTGAAGGGTTTAGCGTCCACTTTCTAAACACGTTTCCTCTTGTTTTATCTTCCAATTGGCTTTCGAAGGTAGGCAGTCCCACCGCTCGCGAAAGGAGTTAAAGGTCTCACTCTATTAAAAGCCATCATTGTTGAATGACACGGCGGGAAACACACGAAAGAGATGAAAATAAACCCATTATTTTTTAGTGTAATTTTCTTGTATATACTCCGATGTGAAAAATGTTATTCACTATACATTTCATTAACCTTTAACACTCGAATTCGTACAAGAAATAGGTATACTTATAGAAACTTTATGTAGTATTTCTTTCTACGTAATTATCAACCTTGATATAAGTGTTGTAAATATATAACAATAGCGAGAGTGAACGAGTGGTTGGTTCATTACACAATTAAATGCAGAAAAAAATCCGAATCTTATTATTTGCTGTTACTCTCTTAAAACAATTATTTAAGCCAAAATAACCAATAACATCGGCAAATGGAACTCACTAGTTATTTCTTGATTTGTTATTAATATAAAATGTTTAACTATTTTGTTGTTGATACAAGAAAACTGTAAATTAAGTGTTTTATTCACACATCTTATCTACCGTTATCAAACTGCTAAAACCATCTTTAGGTTTTAGCAATCTGAAAACCATGTCAAGACTAGAACCGTTTTGTGCCATTTCCTTCGTCTCTAAAGTAGCCGAGGGCGCCACTGGGGTAGCGAGATTTTTCTTCATCTTCCTTCCTTCCTTTCTATTATTCTACTTCTTCTTCTGCTCCTCATCCTCCAACCTCTTCTTCTTTATCTTCTTCTCTATCTTTCTTTCTTTTTTATTTGTTCTTCATGTGTCCGTGATATTGTCTATGCTTCTGTTGTTGTCTTTTTTGCGTGTCGGTTTGTTTACCTTTCTGTCTCTCTTTTTTCGTTAACTCTTTTTCTCCAGCGCCAAGAACAATGTAATTGTTTTCTCAATCTTCGTAAGTGAAGAGCGGAGGGGAATGAGATCATGCGGTCACACACACATACTAGTCCTACTCATATGATTATTTTTCTCTGTATCATTCTATCTGTCAATCCTTTCGTCTATTTATCCACCTGTCTACCTGTCTTTCTATCTAATTATATGTATCTATATTTATCTGTCTCTTTTTATCTGTCAGTATGTCTCTGTATCTATATATCTACCTACCTATCTATCCATCTGTCTCTCTCTCTATATATATGTATATAAACGTACATATATATTTATTTATATATACAAATATATACAAATATATATATATGTGTGTGTGTGTGTGTGTGTGTGTGTGTGTGTGTGTGTGTGTGTGTGTGTGTGTGTGTGTGTGTGTGTGTGTGTGTATGTGTGTTCCAGGTAAAACTGAAACCGATTTATATCAATATTATTTTATCTTCTGTGACAAAATGTATTAGAAAATTAGGATAATGGAACTACTCAATTGAAAGAAATCAATCACATGCTTGATACTGCTAAAGTTAGTGTTCTAAATTGGCAGTAATTTCTATCTAATTATACAAATAAATTGAAATTACTTACACACACGCTCATTTATACTTTTTTCTCTTGGATACATAGATTCTCACTTAATATCTCTCTTTCTCTTCATATGCCCGGACAGATGTCGCTGTTGGCAAAGGAAAGCAGAGTCATAGTAACCCTGATGGTCATGGTTGGCATTGCAAGTAAGTATTTCATTCTGCTGGGGAGTTTTAGTTCTAGAGAAGTTAGAGGGAAATTGATGAGAAAGTGTGGGACTAACAACGCAGTGTTGATATGTCAGACGGAAAGATCATGAAAACCATAAACTAAGTTATATTACATCACCTCTAATAAGAATAACCGTGACTACATTGCGAGTGATTTTAGATACAACCAACACTAAAGCGCGAAAAGTAAGAGATTTATAACACCCTATTTACAAGTAACCCTAAAAAAAAAAAAAAAAAAAAAAAAAATCCAACGCACATTCCTTTTATCATTCCATTCCTTATTCATAATTCTATTTCATTTTATCTATTTATTTTTATTGTCTTAAATTCAAAGGCGCCCTGCAAATGCCCGCCATCCGCTTCCAAACTGACAAGGTGGCCACCACGGACAGCTTTTTGGACACTGGCCCCGATGGCCTCCCGACCCTCCAGCAGGTGAGACATAAACGAAATCTTGACACTCTGGCTTCTTTGTTTTCTGATTTCATTCGTTGGGGATGGATTTATGTGATATGACTCATGGCTTGTTTTTATTGTCAGAGTGCATTGGATGGTGTTGGTGTAATGAAGCACTATGGCTGAGGAGGTAATCTTTTTCTTTACAGACTCTGTTGGATGATGTTTTGTGATGGTGTATAGTTTGTAGTGTGTTATTATTAGGCTTCTTATAATGATGTTGGGTCTGTACTTGTATGAATCGCTGTCTGAGAATTCTGGTTGTATGCAAGCATGGTTTAGGTATTGTGAAAAAAATATAACATTAAAGCCTTATTTTCAGTTTTCATTTAAATGACTAGAATTCAAATCAAAATTTAAATGTAATGGATATGTTTCCGTTATTGGATTGGAAATACTGAATTAATTCCTTAAGTAATGTTGCTTTCATTAGTAAGTGAATGATAGACATTTCATTTAAGTCGTTAAAGATATGGATATCCAGGTGTTCGTTCATATTTAGCATTCCCAGTATATTTACAATTATCGTATTCTAGTGTGATTTAATACACATACATTACTATCCAATTACTACCCTTACATATTGTACGATAGTAACTACTATCATACTTGACTACTGACTACCTTGCTGCTAGTATGTAGTCAAAGGTAGTTGTTTGTATGTTCGCTAGGCGTCGGGAACATTGCGGATGTGGAGAAGGTAAGTGTTGGTGGGAGATAGATCAATGCAGGTTGTGATCCGAAAGTGATTGTTAGAATTTAAATGGAAAAGGTGAGGTTGTCGTGGATTACGGGGTGCAAAGGCCATTTACTTCTGCTTGACACTCTGGAGATATTTTGGCTGCTCCTCCACAAGGCCTGTACGTGTGCTGACGAGCGGTGGACCCGAAATTACTATGTGAAGACGGTGCAATGTGTGTGAAGTCTTCAGGCAGAAATCAAGTCTATTGCTAGAATATCAAGAGAACACGGCATTTTTTTCCTTTTTTTTAACTATTATTTTTATATCTAAATTGTAATGCTTATATTTTTTTCAGTAAATAATTGAATTTACACTCCCACCACTAGATGAAATCAAATAAAATACTGCATTATTGACACATTAACTTCTGTATCACTTCAGGTCTCGCTGTGCTTACACCTGAAGCTTCGCCGTAAAGGGCCTTACACGCCTCTCCTTAGCTATGCTGTGGGAGACTCCGATAATGAAATCCTTGTCGGTAAGGCTACTGTGTTCTCTATTGTTTTGGTGTCTAGACACTGCGATTACTTGTATTTGATAGGCAGAATACTCTGAAATAGCTGTGGGATCTTATGTCACCTAGCAATTCATGTAACGTAGGGTGGCCTTTTTCCGTAATGTAACATAGCTATACACAAATATGAGTGCATTTTTTTTCTTTCTTCATATATATATATATATATATATATATATTATATATATATATATATATATTCTCCCTCACTCTCTCTCTCTCTCTCTCTCTCTCTCTCTCTCTCTCTCTCTCTCTCTCTCTCTCTCTATGTATATGTATGTACATATAACTATCTATCTATCTATCTATATATATATATATAATAATAATAATAATAAGCTATCTACCTTTCTGTCTATAAAGAATTAGCCTTGGAAGAGAAGGCAATCAACGTGATCTGCTGCGGGGAACTAGTGTTCGAGGTCGTCAACGCCACCATCAAGCTGTTCACTTGGCAGCACATCTGCGTCTCCCTCGACCTCAGCTCGCAGGTCCTGCGCCTCATGTACGACGACCAAGTAAGATATCTCGACTCTCCAATGTGTTTGTGCATGTATGCATGTGTGTATACATATGTACACACATATGTGTATATATGTGTGTGTGTGTGTGTGTGTGTGTGTGTATGTGTGTATGTGTATGTGTGTGTGTGTGTGTATGTGTGTGTGTGTGTATGTGTGTATGTGTATGTGTGTGTGTGTGTGTGTGTGTGTGTGTGTGTGTGTGTGTGTGTGTGTGTGTGTGTGTGTGTGTGCAACTATGTATATCTAAATGTACACACACACACACACACATATATATATATATATATATATATATATATATATATATATATATATAAACGTTTTCTTTGCGTGGTGACTCTCATATCATATATTCAGACTGACTGATACTTGTATTATAAAATCATATCATATGCCTATAACTGTGTTGCCTAGTTCAAGCAACTAGCTTCACAGGAATTTAAATGCAGCAATATTAGCCCCTCTAAATCAACAGCATAATCACTATCACTGTCTACAAAGGTTATCACAAACGCTTGGTTGCATGTCAGTTCATTCACTTAGCCTGACTCTAGACTGAGACTCGAACCGCACCTCCACCGCAGTACACGGAGCAGAGCGTGAAGGCGGATCTGTCGTGGCTGGCGCCGGGGCAGCGGCTGGAGGTGAGGGGCGGCGGCCGGATGGTGGTGGGCCAGGAAATGGACTCGCCAGAGGGGGACTTCGACGTCGTCCAGTCTCTCGACGGAGTCATCGTCGACTACAAGCTGTACGACGTGGCACTCTCGAAGGCCCAGATGGAGGACATCCTCGCGTGCCAGAACACGGCGCGGCTGCGGAAGCCGATCATCGACCTCGAGGGCGACAGCCTGGTTGTCAAGGGACCGACGGAGTCCCTGTACGTCTCGGAAGACGTCGTGTGCGCGGAGGAGGACCCGAGGGTGACCATGCTGTTTCCCTACAGGCTGAATTTCTACAACGCCGATTACTGGTGCAGGAACTTGAAGGGGAGCCTCTTCCTCCCTCAAAGCGACGAGTTCAACACGAGGATGTACGACGAGTACGTCCGGTTCAGCGACCAGTGCACGGGCACGTGGACGAACCTGTACTGGATCGGTGCCTTCGGCAACCTCACGACGTTCGAGTGGATGACGCTCACGGACGACAAGAGCTCGATCGCCTACGATAACTTTATCAAAGGCTGGGACAAAGTCTCCAAGAAGTTCCAGTGCATCTCCATGATCACCAAGGAGACCTACAAGTGGAGCGCCACGGCGTGTGTCACACCCACGTGCCCCGTCTGCAACTTCACCGGCCCGCCCCTGATCAGGCTGCGCGGCATGTGCGCGGACTCCCTTCTCGAACAGAATTTCTACTTCTTGGAATATGAAAACAACCAACTAGTGTTTGATGGGCAGTGGCATGTGAGGATCGTCAGCAGGAACAACACCTGGGTGATGGAGAGCCGCATCCACAGGGACCTGAAGGCCACTTTACAGCGGGAGTCCATCGGAGTCTACCCAGTGGGAACTCACACCTGGGACGTCGAAGGGGACACGTGCAAAAAGACACAGGTATTGGGCTTGTTCAGTGGAAGTGTGATTAGTTATTCAGATCGAAAAGTCTCTCCATTTCCGCACTTTGAGCTATTATATTATTTTGGATAATCTAAAAGATATTTTCGTAGGTATTCGTTTTATCTGATTCGTACTAACTTGGCATTAATCCTTTAATTACGTATCATTTTGACTTTGCCTGAAATAGCCTTCCTTTCCTTCACCACGAAACCCGGCCTTCTTCCCAGGTCGAAATGCTGCTCACCTTCTGCAACAACGACGAGTACACCTGCAGCGACGGCACCTGCATCAGCAAGGACCGCCGCTGCGACCTGTCCATCGACTGCCCCGACCAGAGCGACGAGCTCCGCTGCACCGTCATAAAGGTCCCCAGCGGCTACTCAGCGAAGCTCCCTCCGCCCAAGATCGACAACAAGCCCATTCCTCTCCTGATTTCCGTCAACCTCACGTCCTTCAAGGAGTTCAACCTGGTCTCCTTCACCATCAGCATCGACGTCCTGTGGCAGCTGAGATGGTTCGACCAGAGGCTCAAGTACAGCAACCTCAGGCACAACTACAGGGCGAACAAGCTGAAGGATTTCCAGGCAGTGTGGACGCCGGTGGTCATGGTGAGGGACGGCACTAAGAGCTCTGTCGACGCCGTTTCGCGGTCGGAGTCCGTCTATGTGTCTCGCATGTCAGATCCTCTCCCTCCCGACCTCACCATCGTCATAGAAGGTACAGGAAGGCAATAACAATAATGTGTGAATCATAGATGCGTTTCGATGTAGAACTTGTAAAAAGCATGAAACATGAAGATCCATTTATCAAAGTTTATGACTAAGCATCTGGATGTCATACTCATGATAATGAAACAGATACCATTGGAAATCAGATTACCCATTTACA
>NC_061819.1:23558658-23561158 GCF_019202785.1 Penaeus chinensis | reverse complement strand
TGGCAGCCGAGGAGTTTATTCCACACGTCAAGGTAGTGGAGTCGCAGGTGGAGTTAGAGGAACACCAAAAAGTGGATTTAAAGAGCAATGTGGTCCATCAAGGAGAAGGGGGGATTGTATTTACCTTCGAAGGACCGATGGCTAACATCTTAGAAATCCTGGCGACGTCTATGAATTTCTCGTAAGAATGTGTGTTTATGACTGTGCGTCTGTTTGTCTTTCATTTGTCTGTGTATTTGTTTACTTGTTTTTTTTTTGTGTGTATGTGTATGCCTATTGGTTTATGTGCGTAGTTTTCTTAAGGCGGGATTCCACCAAGGCAACACAGGCAACATGTAGCATGCGACTTGACTACCTTTCAACAAATATGTTGAATGTGGCTTTCAACAAGGAAACATGTTGCCGGCGACAAGGCAACATCATTGTTGCTTGTAGCCTGCTACATGCTATGTTGCCTGTTGAATGCCACAAAACCTTTTCCACCAATTCAACAAAAAACTAAGCCAGTTGGCAACACGATGTTAGGTTAGGTAAGGGTCCCATCTCTCGGGGAAGGTAACAGGTAACCAATCTGACTGATCTTATGGCAAACATCTCAGAAGGTGGCCCTCATTCCCTTGGAAAAGACTGGGCATGTTAAGTGAATTAACAGAGAACAGAGGGTCGTATAAAAAATGAATGCCAAAAATAATTTGTTGTAGGACAGACCACTAAAAGAAGAAAGAAAAATATACAGTACATGCAATGTACGTATGTGTATATATATATATATATATATATATATATATATATATGTGTGTGTGTGTGGGTGTGTGTGTGTGTGTGTGTGTGTGTGTGTGTGTGTGTGTGTGTGTGTGTGTGTGTGTGTGTGTGTGTGTGTGTGTGTGTGTGTGTATGTGTGTGTGTGTGTGTGATTATATATATATATATAGTGTAAATATGTTTATGTATTTATATCTACACACACACACACACATATATATATACATATATATTTAAGGTATATAGGTATATATATATATATATATATATATATATATATATATATATGGTATATATATATAGGTATATAGGGTTAGGCGTTTATGTTCCCGGCGAAAAGCTGTACGCCAATTCTTGATCTTTTTCTTCAGCATCTCCACGTCACAATTGTATTTCTCAGCTAATCCCCGCAGTGCATCTAATTTAGCCTGATTATTCTTGTACTCTTGCAAGCGTACATCCCACAGAACTGAAAGTTTTCTATACTCTTCTATGAATTCTATGTTTTTTTCTTGTGACCAATTCATCGTGTTGCCTTTCAACACGGAATCCTTCCCGCGACTGGTGGGAAGGCGTTCAACACTAGGCAACAGGCTAAATCTTGTCGCATGCGTCAGGCAACACGGCAATATGTTGCCACCTGTCGCATGCCACACAATCGCATGCTACATGTTGCCTTCTGTTGAACTGGTGGAAACACACTTAGCCCATGCGACAATGTAGCATGCCACATGTTGCCAGAATGTTGCCTTGGTGGAATCCCGCCTTTAAAGCACTTAGATATTTCACGTTCAAAAAATAAAATCATACACTTCACTTGCTTTCTGCCAAAGGTACGGCTTCGTGCGGCCTCGCGACGGCGCTTGGGGAACAGAGAAGGAAGACGGGTCCTGGTCAGGCATGGTGGGCATGGTGTCGAGGGAGGTGAGGAAATTATATGAAAGCTATAACACCCGAATACAATATTTTACGGATTTTTACATTATTCTTTGCAAGTATTGCTCTTCTTGTGTTTAAGATACGTCGCTATTATAAATAGAATGCCAGAAAAAAGCATACAGTAGTGCATATCGAAAAAATATATATACACAAGCGCGCATTAAAAATAATAAAATATAAATAATAGTAATAAAAAACATGGCGTATTTCGAAGAAAACAAATATATAGGTTTGTTAACTCGTAACTGAAGTTCTTTTTTTTTTTCTTCCTTTTATTGTGTTTACCTTCAGGAGGCAGACCTCGGCCTGGGTCCTTTTGCCATGACCACCAAGCGGGCGGAGGTGGTCGACTACGCCACGCCCATTCTGATCGACTACGCAAGGATCTTGGGGGGGATAGGACGCCCTGAGATCGACCCCTGGAGCTTCCTGTTCCCCCTGACGCAGGAAGTGTGGATAGGCGTCCTCGTTATGGTGGGCGTGGTGTTGCTGATGGCGTTCGTGTTCTCCTGTCTGTCTGAAAAGGCCCTGATGAACGAGGAGGAGCAGGGAGGGGGACCTCAAGGAACAAGAAATTTGTATTTTGGCGTCCTGCGAGTTCTGTTGCTGCAAGGTACAAGGTCTTGTGTGTGTGTGTGTGTGTGTGTGTGTGTGTGTGTGTGTGTGTGTGTGTGTGTGTGTGTGAGTGTGTGTAAAGGCGTTTGTTTGTTTTTTTAGAATGCTTCTGGGGAGAATAACCAGGAAAAGAAGTTTATCGGTAATTGCTTGAATAATTTGATAAACCTATATACAGTGATGC
>NC_061819.1:23538658-23546158 GCF_019202785.1 Penaeus chinensis | reverse complement strand
GATTGAATTTGCGCAACAATTACTGTACATTTCCACAAATGTTCGTGCCATTGCTTCTGATTCTTTCTAGGTTACCATATGGGACATTTGAATATCATACATATATATATATATATATATATATATATATATATGCATATATATATATATACATATATACATATTCATATATATATATATATATATATATATATATATATATATATATATACATATATATATATATATGTATATATATATATATATATGTATATATATATACATACATATATATAAAGACACATCTATAAATAAACAAATATATACATATATATATATATATATATATATATATATATATATATATATATATATGTGTGTGTGTGTGTACATATATACATACATATACATACATACATATATATATATATATATATATATATATATATATATATATATGCACAAACACACACACATATGAATGTATATTAACATCTTTTATTTTCTTAAGGTGAGGAAAAAGTGTTGCCAGTTCTCAGTGAGGTTGTAGACGCTGTGTTGGATGCCGAGTGCTCTATTTTCGTGGTTCCTAATGGCAACGCAACCGCTACTACAATAAGCAAAGTAAGGACACTCGCAGGGTCAAAATACGTGACTACCCATTTTAATCACTATTAGTTAACAACTACATGATATGCTCAATGTTATTATCATTAGCAGTAATAGTGGTAAAAGAAATAGTAGAATTAGTATTAACAGTGCTGCCGATTTTTATTTCTGTGATGATCAATATTGCTATTGCTGTTGTTGTTGTTGTTGTTGTTGTTGTTGTTGTTGTTGTTATCATCATCATCATCATGATTATTATTAACATCATCATCATTATTTATATTATTATCATCATTACCATTATTATTACTGATGTTATTATCGTTACCATTGTTATTATTATTATTATTATTATTATTATTATTATTATCATTACAATTATTATTATTATTATTATTATCTTTATTATCATTATTATTATTATTATTTCCATTATTGTTATTGTTGTTGTTATCATCATCATTATCATTATGATTATTATTATCATTGTTATCAGCATTATTGTTATTATTATATTTTATTATTGTTATCAACCATATCATTATTATTATCATGACCATTACTATTATATTTTACAGCATTACTATTATCATTATTGTTATTGTTGGTTCATATCTCGGTGGTGATCCATAATTACATTTTGATCATTTTAATGACAAATCATTTCACAAACACAACAATAAATCAATAATTGTGGCTTGAAACTTGCCTCTTTTATCGACGGAGGTAATACTAATAGTGATATCTACACCATTAATGATAATGAGAATGAATACGCGTGGGCTTTATCAATTGTAATCATTGTTAATGTTCGCGTTCATTAAGGTATTATTTTGATATCTATGCCATTTAGTTCCGTAATGCAAAGGTAAAAATGTGCTGCAAACATCTACGTCAACGTTAAATACAATATAATGCCTATTCCATTATAAACTATGTGATGTGCATGTTTCAGTTTCTTCGACAAAACACTTCTCCTTGGGGCGTGGGTGTCTTTGAGGTGCCAGGAAGTGATTATTATCCTAAGACTATGGCTGCCAAAGAACTACAACAGGTGATCCAGACCGCTCGTAAGGTAAGTCATATTGAAATTAACGCACGCATACGCGCGCGCACACACACACACACACACACACACACACACACACTGTAACCCAGCTTTATATATGTAATGAAATATTCCCACACACACATATATATACATGCATGTAAGCATGTCCATTACTTTACTTGTTTATTCGTCTCTTCTTGCCACACTAGACGTTCCAGCGTGGTGTTGTCTATCCCCTTCCACAGGAGCTATGCATTGTTGTAACACTCCCTTTCACCACCACCGATTGTCACAGGGTGATTTATACCCATTTTTAGACCACTGTAGGAGATGCCAGGCAGACTCCCTGCGGGAAGCCAAGGAGCAACACCTCGCTCCTCGGCGCAGCCGTACTCCATCTTTACTATACTATACAATAAAGGAATCAAGACATTTTGGTTGTCTATCTTACACCCTAAGGTCGCCACCTACCATACTATTGTAGGGTCCATTATTCGACCCTACACACACATGACTGATTCTAACATTTTTTTCTTATATTTGCTGCTTACTCCAATTTTGATCAAACTCTTAATATTGACTCTTAACATTTTAAAACATGCGACCTAAGGAAGCACTTCATCCCTCCCTCCGTCACGAGAAGCCGCGCGCGCTTTAAACCCACGAATAATCGATAACAAACTTTACTAAACTATTTAATTCCACAGTATCGATTAGTTTCCTTTTCTCACTCGATATTCCCGCTCTCTAGGTCCGTGAGTTGTCGTCGTGCGTGAACGTGGTCGTACTGAGCGACGACCCCGCCTTCCTGGCCTCCTTCGGCGAGTCGTCGCTCCGGGGCCGCCTCCTGGTGTGGGCCACGAGGCTCCTGGTCGTCACCCGCCTGCCCCTTCACGAGCTCCGGCGGCTTTACCAGACTCTCTCCTTGACAAATTCCGCACTCCTGGTCCTCAGTCAAGATCTGGTCCGTGCTAGGTACTGCTGCTGCATCAAGGAATCTTTTTTATAGCGCGCGCGCGCGCGCGCGTGTGTGTGTGTGTGTGTGTGTGTGTGTGTGTGTGTGTGTGTGTGTGAGTGTGTGTGTAGGTTTCTAGGGTGATGAGAGTGTGTGCGTGTCTGTTGTAAAGGTTTATAAGGTGATGCTGCCTGAACTTTTCTCCTCTCATCCCTTGAAATGGTCGGTCGGTCTCTAAATTCTTGTCTGTATGTCAGCCTATCCGTTACTGCGTGTCAGATTTTCTCTATGTGTCTCCCTATCTGTCTGCCTATATGTCTGCCTAACTGTCTATCTATATACCAATACATCTCTCTATCTATCTATTTATCTTTAGATATTTATATATATGTATATATAAAGAGAGAGAAATAGAGAGAGAGGGAGAGAGAGAGAGAGAGAGAGAGAGAGAGAGAGAGAGAGAGAGAGAGAGAGAGAGAGAGAGAGAGAGAGAGAGAGAGAGAGAGAGAGAGAGAGAGAGAGAGAGAGAGAGAGAGAGAGAGAGAGAGCGAAAGAGAGAAAGAGCGAAAGAGAGACAGATGGAGAGAGAGAGAGAGGGAGAGGGAGAGAGGGAGAGAGAGAGAGAGGGAGAGAGAGAGAGAGAGAGATAGAGAGAGAGAGAGAGAGAGAGAGAGAGAGAGAGAGAGAGAGACATACTAATATGAACACACACACACACACATACAAACACACACACACACACACACACACACACACACACACACACACACACACATATATATATATATATATATATATATATATATACAGAGAGAGAGAGAGAGAGAGAGAGAGAGAGAGAGAGAGAGAGAGAGAGAGAAATACTAATATGAATACACACACACACACATACACACACACACACACACACACACACACACATATATATATATATATATATATATATATAGAGAGAGAGAGAGAGAGAGAGAGAGAGAGAGAGAGAGAGAGAGAGAGAGAGAGAGAGAGAGAGAGAATGAGAGAAAGAGAAAGAGAAAGAGAGAGAGAGAGAGGGAGAGAATGAGAGTCAGACAGACAGACAGACAGCCAGATATATAGAAAGATAGACAGATAAGCAGATGATATACACAGATAATTAAATCAACAAACATATAAGAAGAAAGACATGTAGGCAGAACGGGCGCGAGTAAATACATTGTGACAGTATTTACCTCACACCCTTTTTATTCATTGGCAGTATGTATGTGCAACTGCCGTACAGGCCTCCGAGCGGGCAGCTGCTGAAGGTCGCATCTTGGTCTTCCCAGGGCGGCCTTGTCCTTCAAGAACAGGTTTTCCCCGACAAATTTTCAAGGTCAGAAAAATATGCAATGGCTATGTCAATAAAGGTATTATAGTATGTGATCGAGTTCGTTTTCACTTGTAGATTCTTTTTTGTTCGTTAGTATCGGTGATTTGCCGTTTCTCATGGCCTGAACAAAATCATTTATAGACTCTTAAACTTATTATGAAATCCAGACCGTTTTCTATGTTAGGTTTCCCGAAGGAGCTTCTCTCACAGTGGCGGCGGAGGAATACATCCCGCACGTGAAAGTCGTTGAGAGTCCAGGGCCGTCTTTCTCCATTAAGGGACCCATGGCCAATCTGCTTGATATTTTGGCAAAGTCCATGAATTTCACGTAAGTTTTCAAGTTCAATAGAGGAATGTCTTTTAAGGTTGTGATCAGAGGATGTTTTTTTTTTTTTTTTTTTTTTTTTTTTTTTTTTTTTTTTTTTTTGTCATGGATATTAAATCGACGTCTAAATATTTAGTGATGGATCCTGATGTTTGTCAATATGGCATCCTCACTACCGTTAAGAGATAAAATCATATCCGAAGTTCTTTCTCGAATCATACATAACTCTTTTTGTCCAAATAAGTTGTTCGTTCTGGTCGTTATAGATACAGTTTCAAGCGCCCTCCCGACGGAGCCTGGGGAGGGAAACTGCCAGACGGTTCCTACAACGGCATGGTCGGAATGGTATCGAGGAAGGTGAGGTGGTTGCTATGGTAACTGTAGAAGTAGTAGTAATAGTAATAATAATAATAATAATAACAATGATAATAATGATAATAATAATAATAATAATAATAATAATAATGATATAGTGATAATCTAGGGTTAGTGACAGGCTCTTCAGACGTCGGTCAAAACTTGGCTTTCTGCTTCTAAATTACCCCTTTGAGCAAGGAATAGTCGGGGTTCCCATTCAATGGCAGTGCAGGATTTGAATGCTGGTCAGCAAGATTGCTACCACTGCACGACATAGCACCGATGTTCACTCGATAAACAAATCATTCATACGATGTTACTGGGCGATGGATTCACATAAAAAGGGTTTATTGTTTTATTGGGGATTTAGTCACTAAACAACGAATTCGTTTCTTTGTTTATTTTTGGTTTGATTACAGAAATGCGAAATTTTGACTGTTAGAAATCAAAAGTTTATATAAATAGATATATAGTTGTGTGTGTGTGTGTAATTATGTTTAAAGGTGTGTGTGTATATATGTGTGTATATATATATATATATATATATATATATATATATATATAGAGAGAGAGAGAGAGAGAGAGAGAGAGAGAGAGAGAGAGACTAGCTTCGATCCAGCTCCATTAGTTCATTTCTGATGTAAAAGCAAATTATCTATCAGCATTTCTTCCCAGATGATGTGGATTATATTCCGCTTCATCCAACGCCGTTAAGAAGCACTAATATGGTAGACCTTCACAAATTGGCCTGATGAAAGGGAGAACATAGCTTACGACGAACTATTTCTTGTGTGCATGCGCGCGACATGACACTGCAACAACACAAATACTTATCAAATACAAGATCGATAATATATTAGGATCGAATAGTCCGTCATTAGCAAAGGAATTACCAGAGTAATAGGCGCTGTATTTGTTCTGCTTATTCAGGAGGTGGACCTCGGCCTGGGGCCCTTCGGCATGAGCACCGTCCGCGCCGCCGTCGTCGACTTCACCAAACCGATCCTGATAGACTATGCGAGAATCCTTGGCGGCAGAGGGCGCGCCGAGATCGATCCCTGGGGCTTCCTACTGCCCCTGACGCCCGAAGTGTGGGCGGGGTTGGCAGCGCTGGGGCTTCTTGTCATACTGACGGTGGCCTCCCTGTCTTACCTGTCCGGGCAGCACCTACCTGGGCGGGGCTCCAGGAACTTGTACTTCGATGTCGTGCGGACGTTGCTGATGCAAGGTGAAGGGCCTTTGGAATTAAAGGGCAACGGTGATGGAGAAATTATGTGAATCAATATGCGGTTGTCTTTCTTTCCATGCCTATGCATTGCACACACACACAAACACATATACATATATGTATGTGTGTATATATATATATATATATATATATATATATGTATGTATGTATGTATATATATGTGTGTATATATATATATATATATATATATATATATATATATATATATATATATATATGGAAGGAGAGAGACAGAAAGAGAGAGAGAGAGAGAGGGAAAGGGCGAAAGAAGGAGAGACAGATGGATATACCTAGTTCATATACTGTATATGCAGCTGTCCATGTGTGTGCACATTTCCATATATATGAACGCATGTAGACTTGTATGATCCATTACCGAAACAGATACTTGTTATCAGACACGAAGGTGCTGCCGGAGCGGCGGTGGGAGCGCGTGCTTCTCGCCGGCTGGATGATCGTGACGCTGGTGACGGTGAAGAGCTACGCGGGGAACCTCATGTCCCTCCTGGCGGTGCGTCACATCCCGCAGCCGTACCAGTCGGTCAGGGACGTCCTCGACGACGCCTCTTGCACCATGATCTGGGAGGCAAACACGGCCTACGTGCAATTTGTGGAGGCAAGTGTATCCTTCCATCCGTAACGTGCATGAGCTTATGGTATATATGTTTGCAATTCAATTCCTTGTTGACGTATGTAAGTCTTGGATGAGATACAGATACAAAGTGCTTTGGTGCTACAAAAAGCATGCTCTCATTAACGTAATGAGATCGAAAGTGCTACATTATAAGAACACAGGATCAAACATAATTACCTACGAAAGGTGTGAATAAGAATGATTATCTTCACAATGCAAGAGATGTGCTTGACCGGTTTCGATCCTATCTTCGTCAGAAATAGATAATGTATTTCTGACGAAGATATCGAGACCGATCAAATACATCTCTTGTATTGTGAAGATAGGCATTCCCATCCATACCTTGTCTACGTCTGTCGCGATGAATACGGTTCAAACCTACGTACCTAGACTAATAACGAGAACCACATGAGCAGAGCGTGTCTTCCGGAACTTTCCACGAGGTCTCGAAGGCCGGGAAGGCTGGCCGCATCCTGTTCAAGAAGACCACCGAGTACATGGACGCCATCGACTCCCTCGTCAGATCGCGTCCTTACGTCCTCATCCTGGAGGACCTCACCCACAAAGTCCTCATGGGGCAGGACTTCTCAAATTCCGGTGTGTCTGTTGTGTCGTTTGTCGTTTTTTTATTTCTTAATTTTCTTTTACTAATGTTTATGACTTAGACTATCATCTACGCAGCTGCTATGACAAAGGTGTCTGCTGCTGTTGTCACTTTTACTCTCTCGTCCTCTTCATGACTCTTACTCTCTGTTTTATCATTATTATCCATATCCACTCCTTTATCTTTCCGTCTTTTCTTCTTCCTCCCCAGCCTCTATTTCACTCTTTAATCATCTTTCATTCAATATTACTATTCCTTTACACTTAGTTCTTTTGTGTTCTCTCACTCTCTCTCTCTCTCTCTCTCTCTCTCTCTCTCTCTCTCTCTCTCTCTCTCTCTCTCTCTCTCTCTCTCTCTCTCTCTCTCTCTCTCTCTCTCTCTCTCTC
>NC_061819.1:23491158-23498658 GCF_019202785.1 Penaeus chinensis | reverse complement strand
TAAAGAAACTCACCTTGAGGTACTGGCAGGGCAGTGTTGATCGATGTTGCAGGCGTCAGGCAACTGCAGGAATTGATGAAGACTGCGACAGGTGTTGAAGTACTGTGCGTTGAGGGTGGATGTCATCTTGGCAGGAAAGACTGGCTTCGTGCTTGATGTCAGGAAATCGCAGCTGTTTCGTGAGATGAAGTCTTTCAGTGACAGATGTCGACAAAGGTGTCTCCGCTTGCAGGAGTCGATAGATTGTCTTCAGAGTGGCTTCACGTAGTGCGATATCTTCGGAGGGTTCGTGTGGTGCGATAATCCCAGTGCGGTGCCACCAATGTAATGATGTGGTGGGCTTATCCTCCCTGCGTTATGCCACCCAGTGTGATGTACTGTGGTGGGCTTATCCTTTCTCTCTGTCAGTCTCTGTCTCTGTATGGTACTTCTTGAAGTGAAGTGAAGTGAAAGTTGTTGCTGCTTCTAAGTTTTATTTCACGGGAGTGTGGTAGGTGGGATACAGAGGACAGGCAAGGCAGGGGCGCTCAGGGAAGAGCGGGCGACCTGCCCGGCCCGCTGTGGCGAGCGGTCTGTCTGAACTGCTCAGACATTTCTACGAACAAACTTCGTTTTGGAACATTTCATAATGGAAAACATGAAATAATTTGAATGAACATAAAAGTCCTATACATATGGTCACATGGTGGTGAAGGAACAAGGGTACCTTATATACGGATGTATGTAAGAAGAGTTATGGTGTTTACAGGACTAAAAAGCTTCGTGATAAGGAGACACATATTGCTGAGTATTCACAAAACATAAAGACATTTGAATATCAACAATGATAGCAGTAATATACTTTGTGATTCAGAATAAGTATTTTCTAACGAACATTTTGAGTATAAACAACACATAGTTATACACAGGGAGAACAGAATAATAGCATGGGAATCGTTCATGAGCAATAAGGGTTGAATTAGCGTGTTCTAAGGTCACTTTGTCATCATGATAGCTGTAGGCCTGTTGGAGTCGGCTGAGGACAGTGGAGTTACTGTGCAATTGTTCCTTTCCTTAAACTGATATAAGTACTCATAGCAATGTTATAGGCTAAAATTCAAATGTAACACTATATAATGTTATGACCATGCATTAAATGTACCACAGCTTGCCCACGCCTGTGCAGTTAGCCAGGGTGGTAAATAAAGGACTAAACTAAACTAAATTTTCCTTAAACTGATATAAGTACTCATAGCAATGTTATAGGCTAAAATTCAAATGTAACACTATATAATGTTATGACCATGCATTAAATGTACCACAGCTTGCCCACGCCTGTGCAGTTAGCCAGGGTGGTAAATAAAGGACTAAACTAAACTAATTACGGAAACCACAAATAAAGGTCTTATCATTCATTAGTCAGAAAGTCTAGAATATTCTTTGCAATAACGTTGTTCTGTACAAGAATTGCGGGTGGAAAGAGCGATTTTGAAACAATTACACGTTAGATTAGTCCTGAGAATGTCGAGTTGGCAAATTTTAATCTCAAAAGCCACATTGTAGGCCTAAACAAGCTTCTTGGTCATTTAACTAACTCTGGCACTACTAAAAGTGGCGTATATATTTCCTCAACGTAAGAGACCATTAAAGGATAGGATTGGGTTTAGAAATTCCTCCGTTTCTTGCGTAATATTACGGGGATCACACACTTATTGTACACAAACCAGTAAGATCCTTCAAGAGACGGTTAATTTGAATGTAATCTTACCTTCCTTTAGATGTCACTCGGTCTGGAAGATGGCGGAAGTTTGGTCTATTTTCCGGTGTCGTCAGACCAGAATATGACGGATGGTCTCGCTCAATCAATGGAGTATGCTAGAACTGTGAGTAACATTCCCGAGAGATTTTATACTCGGTCTGTTCCGGGTGAAATGATAATCAGATTCTGGACAATCTCCTTGTACTGTAATGACGACGATACTAGTAATAAGTACACATTCTCAGGTTCGCCAGTTATCGCGGTGCACGAATGTAGTGGTGATGACTGATGACCCTGTTTTCCTCGCTTCCTTCGCCGAGATGTGTCTTCGAAGTCGCCTCATCCTGTGGTCCACGAAGCTCCTGGCTGTCACACGCACGTCTCTCCACAAGTTACGTCACCTTCATGCGACGTTCTCCATGATGAATGCTATGCTAATGATAAGAAGCCAGGATGGGTAAGATTCTAGGTTTTATCTGCAATCAGTTTGTTTTTCCCATTTGGCTACTTTCATGCGTAAAACCAAGTCATTGTTTTAATGTTCTGTTATTTCCTAATAACTTGGTATCCATTTTAGGTTCATTTTGTATGTCCAATTGCCCTATGACCCATCTGAAGCCCAAGTGCGAGTGGCTTCTCTTACACCACAACGAGGGCTTGTTCTCAGCGGGAATTTCAAGTTATTCCCTGAGAAGTTTAAAAAGTTAGTATGGCCATAATATTTTACCTTTTTTAATTGCAGTAATTTCTGGTTGAAATGCATTTTAAGAAATGCACTAACTACCTGTAATTCCTTTTAGTTATTTTTTTTTTTACTGTTTTCGTGTTAGTTTTTGTATACCAAACACTTAAGTTGTTAATTGATCACGCAGATAAAGCAAATAATCAGGAGGGTGAAGATAAATACAAAAAATTATCCACAAAAAACTGTCCGTTTTCAGCAACATATATCCACTAAGGTAAATATTGAATATCCTTGCCTCCTACCTATCGCCACAATTATTTTCCTTGTTTTATGCCTGTCCCTTAAACTGAATCCTTTCCCTTCCTTCTTACGTGCTGAGACGGTTAAGGTAAAGACTGATACCCTTACCCTCCTACCTATCGATCCATCTATTTTCCTCTTTTCGCCTCCTCTTACCTATCGACCCATATATTTTTCTTCTTTCCTGCCTATCCGTTAAACTTTATCCTTTTCCTCGGCTTCTTTACAGGCTAAGGAAGGCCCCCTCATTCGTGGTAGTGGCCGAGGAGTACCGCCCGCACGTTGTAGTCGAGACCACCGCCCCTGGGGATCCAGTGTCCGTAGTGGGTCCTATGGTCAACCTCCTGAGTGTCATGGCGGAGGCTATGAATTTCACGTGAGTTCCGATTTTGCCTTCTGATTCAGATAGATTCGTAAGATGAGTGGCTGGTCGTTAGTGGGGTTATTGGGGTGGGGGGTAGTTATTGGGTAGGGGTTAATGTGTGTGTTTTTGTGTGGAAGGTTACGGTGTAGTTTTTTGTGGAGGGTTATTGTATGGGTACTTATTGTGTGAGCGATTATTGTGTGGGTGCATGTTGTATATTCAAATAGATGGTAAAATTATACACTATGTACAAAATAAGATCTTAAGATCCTCCTGTATTTCATTTTCAAACCAGAAGGTAAACTCCAGGAGGACTTCGAAATCGTTGCATCATTATTCAATAAATCTATTTTGTATATTGTAGGTTTTCTTCTATTATAGTCTCGTTACAGTGACCTGTTTTGTCTTTCATTCAGGTGCATATTTAGGTAGATTTCAAACTACAGGTCTTCATTATTAAATGACCCGTGTCTACAGTTAAAAGTTTAATCAGCTGATTCTCTATCACTTGTTACAAATGTCAATCTTAAACTCACAGTTTTTGACGCCGAGCGAAAACAGGTTTCATTTTGAAAGTAGAGTTCCCTCAACACTAATAAATGTAAAAATACGTAAAAAGAAGTGTTAATTATTAGTTGACATCACAACTAAGAATCTAAGAAAATCATTCATATAAAACTAATTTGCTTAGTTTAGTTTAGTCCTTTATTTACCACCCTGGCTAACTGCACAGGCGTGGGCAAGTTGTGGTACATTTAATGCATGGTCATAACATTACATAGCTGTGGTACATTTAATGCATGGTCATAACATTACATTACGTAGTGAATTTTAGCCTATAACATTTTTATGATAAGTACTTTGTCAGTTCAAGGAAAAGAACAATTACACAGTCCTTTATCTACTCATCTGCCACGCCGGCGTGGAAAAGCATTGATACATTTGATATGCGGTCATGTGATACTACATTCCAAATTTAGGCTACAACATAAGTTCTAAGACATCAGGTGATATAAAGTAGTTACATAGTTCTCCGTACCTTATGCTAGGTGGTCTGAAAGGTTGTAACACATGGCACTCTGAGATATAGAAGTGTTTGTCTATATTCTTCATTACACAGTTTACACTTAGTTTCTTCGACATTACAAACTGTGCTGACCTGCCAATACAATCTATATCCAAGCCTGATTCTTGCTTTAAGTGAAATGTGACTCCCCGTGACCGTAGACTTTCCACAGTTCCTCATACATATTCTCCTCTTCAGGTACAGCTTTGTCAGACCCCCAGATGGGTCATGGGGCACTAAGAGGGAGGATGGGTCATGGACAGGTATGGTTGGTGTCGTCACCAGAAAGGTAAGGTCAACGAACGAAAATATTAGGTTACCTGCACTGTCACTTCTAATGAAATTGATCATCAGTTGTAGTCATGGTTTGTTTTCCTCAACTATCAATAATCAAAGTGATGTACTTCCGATCTTGATACCGATATACATGAACTCACAAACACACACACACATATATATACATATATATATATATATATATATATATATATATATATATGTATATATATGTATATATATACATACATATATACATATACATACATATATATGTATATATATATATATATGTGTATGTATATATATATATATATATACATATACATATGTGTTCCTCTACATCTGCCCTTGTTCCAGGAGGCGCAGCTCGGCCTGGGCCCCTTCGGCATCACCCCCAGCAGGAACGAGGTGATCGAGTACACGGCGCCCATTCTCATCGACTACATACGCATCATGGCGGGGCGAGGGCGGCCTGAGGTGGACCCTTGGGGCTTCCTCTTCCCTCTGACGGCGGGGGTGTGGGCGGCGTTCCTGGCTTCGCTTCTGCTGGTGACGGCGTCCACCTTCGTGCTGTCAGCGGCCACTTCCAGAGCTCTCGGCTCGGGCGGCGGCTCCAATTACGAGTATTTCGGGTATTTTCGTGTCCTCCTGCAGCAAGGTAAGCATTTTTACACTTGGTTTCTAATTTATGTATTTCCATTTGATTATTGTTCCGGTATTTCATGAATGAAGATTCGACGTAATTACGGCAGACAACATACGTCATAACACGTGGTGCTTTGTTATAGACTGAATTACATAAATATGTGAAGTGTATTCTGCATATATTTTTCTTAATCTCTTTCAAATTAATTAGTTTTGTCAATATATGTGGTCTCCCTTAATACACTACACATATAAAAACCCACCTGTATCATACACTTCATAAATCAAACCTTATATCAATCTACCAGCTTATATATCAATACACCTACATTAACTACCTCATACCCCCACCCTAACCACTCCCACCCCTTCCAACCTCCCTACCCTACCCTTCCCCCCCTCCCTACCGGCTTCCACCAGACGAATCGGTGGTTGGGACACCTGGTTGGAGGCGCCTGGTGGCCGCAGCTTGGATGATTGCAACGCTGGTGATTGTGAGAGGTTACGCAGGCAACCTCATGTCCCTCCTTGCCGTGCGCCATATTCCGCAGCCTTTCCAGAGCTTGCGTGCCGTGTTGGAGGATGCGGATACCGGCATGATATGGGAAGCTAATACCGCGTATGTTCAGTATCTCAATGTAAGTGCGAGGATTTTTAGACGTCGTTTCGATTAGTGTTTTTATTTGTTTTGGGGAGTGGGGATTGTTCTTTTGTCTTGTACTGATATGTAAAGTAAGGATAATCATGTTGTCTCTTTAAATTACTTTTTTTTTCTTTGATTAAAATATGCAAGAGGGAAAGAAACATGACGACTTTGTACATACATATGAAAATGAAGACTATCCACATCAAAATCATCAAATGTTGCTCAAAATATGACCGGTCTTTAATAAAAATTCAACCTCTATTACCCAATCACTACACTTTGCACGCACCATCCCTACCAGAGCGTTAAATCAGGCACGTTCTACGAGGTGCTCCAGGCCGGGCGGAGGGGGCGCGTCAAGTACCTGCGCAGCACCGAGATTCCCGCCGCAGTCGACACTTGGGTTCGGAACCGGAAGGACGTTCTCCTGATCGAGGATCTGACTGCCCGGATCTACATGGGGCAGGACATTACGGACACAGGTCGAATGCTTGCTTGTGTTTGCAAATGTATTGTGGAAAAAGGTCGATAGATATATTAATCGATTACATTTGCGTAAATGATATGATAATTAATAAAAAAAGCGTAAACAAATAAATGAAGATAGAAGAGAACAAAGAACCAATTTCTTGAATGCTCATGCAGCGAACGATACCTGATAATATATGTATGTATGTACATGCGTTTTGTACGGGTATTCGTCTTAATTTTTCTGCATATATACATACATAGTCGTGTGAATGAGCACTCACCATACACTATTTAAGCTAACATATAGTGGACACGTATGTACTATGTAATATTCCCTCTAGGTCGGTGCGACTTTTATACGTCTCGCGATGAATTCCTTCCCCTTATCTTCGCTATGATCGGCCAGAAGAATAGTCCCCTTATGCCTGTTATTAGCGACAAGTAAGTAGGTATTTGCAAATTTTGCGAGGATTAATGATTAAAACAAGCTGATAGTGGTAATGATGGTGAACAGAGAAACGGTCAAGGTTTATTCATGTGTTTAAATACATTCACACACACACGCACACACACACATTCACAACTGCAAACTCACACACACAAATATAAACACATACACACACACAACAATAAAATCACGCACACATACATAACAACAACAACAAACAAACAATACAAACACAACCACACCTACCACCACTACAACCACTCTTCCACATACAAACACACGCATACACATATCTCTACCCCCTAGAATCACACGGCTGACTGAGGGAGGCCTCTACGAACACTGGGTGAAGAGGAGTATTCCGAACTCCACGGTGTGTGCGCATGCGTCGTCAAAGATCACCGTCAACACTTCTCTCAAGCTTGCCAATCTCTGGGTAATTCGCTGAGTCATGTAGATGTGACGGGAACTGGGTAGTAATGCAAAAATATATATATATATAGATAGTGGGAGATAGATTGATTGTGTTTGCAATGCTCTCTCCTTGTATCACTTTCTTCTCTATCCATATTACTCTCTCTCTCTCTCTCTCTCTCTCTCTCTCTCTCTCTCTCTCTCTCTCTCTCTCTCTCTCTCTCTCTCTCTCTCTCTCTCTCTCTCTCTCTCTCTCTCTCTTTCTCTCTCTCTCTCTCTTTCTCTCTCTCTCTCTCTCTCTCTCTCTCTCTCTCTCTCTCTCTCTCTCTCTCTCTCTCTCTCTCTCTCTCTCTCTCTCTCTCTCTCTTTCTCTCTCTCTCTCTCTCCTACGGTCCCTTCTCTCTTTTTGTCTATCTATCTATCTGTCTGTCTGTCTACCTGCCT
>NC_061819.1:23463658-23483658 GCF_019202785.1 Penaeus chinensis | reverse complement strand
GTGTAAACACGCCCATATCTCCTTAAAAAAATCATACAATCTCTGTCGTACTATGGATTTCCCACTGTTAAAATGTACAAAACATAATTGATCTTCTAAAAAATCTGAAAGAAATATCAGTGGTACATCATTTCAAAATCAAACATTATGTATTATCATAATAAAATGTGGTAAGCATCCTAAAATAGGGAATTTGATATCGCAACAAAGACCCCAGCATTTGTGACCAGCATCGTATCGGTGCCTAAGCGACGCGAGATAACTTGTATTCCGGAACTCGATTGGGAGAGAGAGGCAGGCGTTCCAAGGACGATAAAGCTTCCACTATTACACGATGGTTTGTGTTTATTGTCGAGTACACTTTTTACTGTAATGATGAGCATAATTGTCATTGGTTTAAGGGTTGAAGTATTTCAAAGTGTAATGAGATACGTATAATAGTTTGAAATTGCTGTTAGTGGGCGTAATAGTGCAACTGTCAATCAGTACATCATCATGAAAGAATGTACAGCTGTCAGAACATGTTGATTATTAGTATTTTCGCATATATTATAAACAAACTTAATTATTTGTCTGTGCATGTCCATTTAGCTTATCTGTACATCTCTCAATACTAACATTAAAGCAAAGTAATATTATGTTTCTTTCTTTCTGTTACTTAAGGAAGTTCTACAAGGTTATATAGCATGTTGAAGAACAAAAAAAATATTCCTTTCGTTTCATAGACTCATGGCTATATATCTGAGTCAGAGCTTGACTAATTATAATAAGTCATTAGCATATTTGATCCAGGCTAACACCTTGTAATGCATTCTGCTTTGAACAGTTTTTAGGTTTGACTTCTAAATGCAGCTTATATAAGTAGATTGGATTGTTTTTACTTTCACTCTTAGTTCAAGGGGAAAGTGATATGATCATATTAGATATGATGTATGTAATAATTGGACAATTGATTTGGTGAGTTAAATTTTTACAATTTTACTTTATATAACCTTTTTTTTGCACTTTTTTATATTTGTAGATTTAATTTAGTATGAAGGAATATATGGATATAACATATTGCCATTGAGAAAAATGTAAGCAATATGTTTCATCATAGTATTTTTTTATTTTTGAGGAAGAAATCTTTTTATTAGAGTTTCTTTTTGGCATATATGGATTATCTTCTTGACCTGTTCTGATTTTTTTTTTTTTTTGTAAAAATAGGATCTATTATTCTAAGAATCCCTTATCAAAAGGATGTAGAGCATCAGTTTTCTAGAACCCTGATAATCATGGACCTTGCTCAGCTAGTGACAGATTTTATTCATAAGAGGCCATCCTAGTTAGAAAAGGGAATTGTTAAGGGTTTTGCAGTTATGTAAATCTTATATGGTTTTTAGATTTATACAAATATGTATTATTATTAGATATATTAATGTTTTCAGTTACATGAGTGGCTGGACAGGATTTATTGTGGGGATATTTTATTTTCATAGTACCATAATAATTAAAATAGATCCCTGTCAGTAATTTTCCTTCGTATTCCATGAGTACCAAGAGCTAGTATTAACTGTACTGGAATCATATTGGGTGGAACTGTGTAGTTTATTATTAGTGATGAAGTGGCAGTACAAGAATATGCAGTGGAGCTCTTACATCAACAGAACGCCAACAGTGCATGTATGCTTGCCGTCATTTTCTGACATTCTTGGTTCCTCTTCCTATTTCCTCAGAGTCTTCCATTGTGCACCATCAACCCAGAACTCAAGGAGAAGCTTCGCAAGTTCAGGTTCCGCCGTGCTACAAACAATGCTGCTATCTTAAGTAAATAATGGTAGCATGTATTCTGTTCATATTTTTTAAGTGTGTTTATTTTTAGTTAAAGGTTGTATAAGTTTATGTGTTTGCGGTTGTGTCTGTGTTTTTTTTTATTTGTGGATTTTTTTTTTTTCCTTTTTTTTTTTACAATTTTGTTATTCCAGATATATGTAACAAAATCCAAACAATACATTTCATACCGAGCTTTCTTCTGACTTACCAATGTTATATAGCTGGTGTATAGTTTTGTTGAAGAATTATTGTAATCATACAGGAATCTAATGATTATAAAATAGATTGAATTTTTTTTAAAGTGTCAATGAGAAGGATATAAAATTGGACTAACATGTTGTCATGGTCATTATGATAATCATTAATGATAGCATTATTGATGCTGTTGTAATTATTTTGTTATCATTAATTTGTCAGTGTTTTATTTCTGCTATTGTTATTACTGTAATTGTTGTTAGTATAATTATCTTTATTGTTATTATTGTTAATACTATCAGTGTCATCATGATCATGGTCATTATCACAATCATCATCATCAACTTCAGTCATTATTGTCGTCTGCACCAGCATCATTACTCTTGCAATGATTATTCGTTTCATTTTTGTTTTGTTATAGTATAATTTATTATTATTGCTGTTTAATAAAATCTTTATCATAATCTTATGACAGTGATCATGACGATGAAATTACATCATTGGACATGCACATAATTCAAGGTAATGAGTAAATGGAAACAATAGATTAATGAATTGCAGACATTTTTCATGTCTGATATTGCATCTCAAATTGATAATAAAATTTGTATTTATTCTAAAAAATCAATAAACAAAGTGGTAATCTCTAGTTTTGTGTAGCCTGTGAGACTTTGGTACTCTTTCTAGGTCAGCAAAACTCCACCTTTCTTCTTCTTACTTATTTCATTTTTTTTTTTCATTTCCTCATTTGGAATTTAATTTTTTTTCTGGAATGTGCATGTATGATATACAAATTAAAGCAATGTAGACTTATGCTTTCTAATAAGTAAAATCTCTGTTTCACTTTGGAAAATGACGCTGTTAATGATAAAAGCTTAAATGGATTTCTATACTGATAGAAAATTCAGCTGAAGGTCATCTCAGAAGAGAGCCAAAATTTCTGGTAATATGAGAAGGCTCATGGCAATTCATTTTCCAGTGAAAGTGGACCAGCAGGCTTCGGAGATCATCTTAGAGGAAGAGCTGGAGGACCTTGAGGACATTGACGAGCTTCGGGACTCCATTCCAGATACTCAGCCACGCTATGTGCTCATTTCGTGGCGCATCTCCCACCCCGATGGTCGCATCTCCTACCCTATGGCTTTTATTTTTACAACACCAAGAGGTAGAATTTTTGGTTGAATTTGGGCCTTCGTCTGCCTTGAGGGACAGGGAGGAGTTTTTAGCTTCATCATTTTTTTTTTTTTCTTTTCCATATTAGTTTATATAATGATATTGAAAAACTGTATTCACTACAATTTTTCAGTGAAAAAAAGATGTTGCAATAGAGAATAACTGAACAATCAGTGTGTCAGTGCATGAAAGTGGATTAAATTGTTTCAGAGAATTCATTCAACTCGTATGTGCATGTTTTAGGCACCTATCAGCTGCTTTGATTCAGTAATATTGTGAGCTTTTTGTTACCAAAGTATCAAAGTAATCTGGTATTCTGGTTATGGTTAGATAGTCGGTTACTTTTTTTATTTCGTTTTATTTATTTATTATGTTCTTTTTTTACACTGACTTGCTGTTTCAGATTGCCAGCCACAGCTCCAGATGATGTATGCAGGGAGTTACACACACATGATTAAGGAATGTAACCTCACAAAGGTGTTCCAGGTGCGAGACCTTGAAGAACTGGATAATGATTGGATTCAGAACAACTTAGTACGGTAAAAGATCCCTGTGCAGTCAACAAGCGGCAGGAAAACACAAGCAATGCCTCTCTTGATTCTGAATAGTGTGATTTTCCTTCCTCTTCTCTCTCTGTGTTTCTGACTTTTTTTTTCACCCCTATTTTTGTATGAAGGGGAAAATGATAGCGGCAGAGAAGATAATGTATTAACAAAAATGATTATGATTTTTTTGTGACAAAAGATATTTAGTTGAGGGTAGACATAATGATTAATACAGATGGACCATGCAACTTACAGAATGAGGCATAACTATAGTTTTATATTATAACACTAGTGTAAATGCACGTCATGCACACCATGCACAGGTAAACACACAGAGTTATACACAAATATATGTAAGCACACCTGCACTTGTATACCTTTACATTTTTTAAATACACCTGCACATGCACACATGCTTCCATGTTGATGCAAACACATATACAGCTTAATTTACTCATACATGTTATAACAGTAGATCTGTTAAAAGAAGCATTCATATGTTTTGAATAAGGAATGCTAGGCTCAAAATAGACCTAAAATATAACACAAATTTACCTGACACTAGAATGGAAAACAATTACTCAATTTTGAAAAAAATGTCCTATTATAAGTCAATTTTTATCAATACCAGTGGAATATTCTCAGATGTGATTTACATACTCTTATTACCATGTTTATTTGTTTATTATTTATGACAGGGAGATATGCTAACAACACATAGCTATCATAAGACTTGAGTACAAATTCTACAAGTCATAAAAGATGTGTATAAAGTTACAATTAACATATTAAACTTTTTTTCTCCATTTCATTTGTGTATGTTTGTGTGCAGGATTGTATAGATGTGTTGGTGTGTGCATCCAAGCATGTATGTGTATTTGTTCACAGAGATATATTGGCTTTAAGACAGTTTTAAATTTCTTATATTTGTTGTATTGTTATAAAGAATTTTTCTATAAACAAGACATTTTCTATATTAAAATATAAATGAAAGTGCATTAGAATTTTTTTTTTTTGTGTGTGTGTGTGTGCTTGCGTGTGTTTGTGTATGTGCGTGCATACTTTGTATGTGTGTACATGTGTGTACATGTGTGTACATGTGTTTACATGTTTTGTGTTCACAGTGCACTTGAAAATGAATTCTTGGAATTTGTAAAAGGATCAAAGTTTAAAGAATAATAATCATAAAAATAAAAGTACAATTGAATGAGATAACAAAAACCTGAGTGCGGGGATATATAAATTGTTAGACATTGCCCTATTCTGCTGTTTTAGTCTCCTCTTTATAGATTACAGTCATTGAAAAAAACAAGAACGCTTTCATTAGTCAAAGTCTATTGTAATCTTAAAATGCACAAAATCAAGGCTAAGAAAATGTTACTTAAATGACTTCTGTATATGAGGAGATGGCAATTTTATCAATGATTTTGGAAAATATTGCAGTTTGTATGTGAATGTTTGTGTAAGAGTGTTTTCCTTTTTTTTCCTTATTTAATTGCATATAGTTACTAGCAAGCGCCACAAACAATTTTGTGTGGTATCTTCAACAGACTCATACCTTTTAGCAAAAGCATTTTTCTTCAGACTTATTACCTTTAGTTTAAAAAAAAATATATGCTAAATGTACACATAATGATTAAAAGCCATAGATTAAAAGTGCCATTCATTGTCAGTGTCCAGAAAGAAGAGAATTTTAGTTCATCATTATTATCTACTTTTGCAGAAGGTTTACCTGTTAAGATGTAAAGACATTTCTCCTGATTTTGAATTGAATGTCAAGATATATTTTGTTTTGTATATAAGTGCATAGGCATTCAGTCTAATAGAATGGAAAGAGGTATTGCAAGTAGATTGATAACATAATGGAAACAATATGTCTGTATTTCTTAGTGGATATCTTTCATATTGTAACCTAGTTGGTATAGCTGTTACTTGGTAACTTTAGATACTGGATTATTTTTAGTATTTTCATATTTAGATGTTTTTGGAAATGTAATATGAGAATGATGTAATGTTTTTCTTTTTAAAAATATAAACTATAGTATATTCAGTGATGCTTTATCAAGTATATGTTAATGCAGATAGACAAGTGAATAGATGTACTCTATATAACATTTCAGTAAATACCAAATATTAAAAAGTATCTGTGGATAGTTTGCATGAACTTGAAAAAAGGGATTAAAACTTTCAAGTACCAAGCATCTAAGTATCACTTACAGAGGCTTACCTTATAGAAAGTAAATCATATAGACCATAAAATAATACGTGTAACCTCGCATACCCTTTTCCCCATTTTGATTTGAGATGGGATTTGCTTTAGCTTTTGTACGTTTTGGAATTTTAAAGCCGTTTCTTTAGAGTAAATAGGTTACATGTATGCATGAAGATTTTTTTCCTTTTACATATTATTTTTCATATCAAGATCTCATCATAGTTTATAGTCCAAGTATCATTCAGTTGGAAGTCTGGAGGACATTTTGATGCAGTGTGATTTAAGATGAGACTGTATTAACAAAGGGGGCAAAAGCAGACAGTTGAAAGCTTTAACTTGATTTCACCAAGTTTATTCTAAACATGCTTTGCTTGCCAATGATATATATGATCAGATTCTCTATGTGTTTTAACTAAGTTGTCTTTACAAGTGCATTGAATCCCATAATAGGTTGCAGTAGATGAAATACTTCCACTTATAAATAACTAGAAGTGGTAGTTAATGCATGGTAAAGGTCAGCCAGTGTATATGAAAGTCTTTGAAATAAAGTAATGCCTGTATATTAGTTGAGCCAATTTTCAGAGACTTTTATATTTCTGTTTTCTATATATCTTCCAAGTTTTAAATTGTATAAATAGTCCCAAGATATTAGCATCTTAGTAAAAGGTGAATGAAACTATTACTCTATTTACTACCAGTTGCAGTTAAGATACTATGTAATTGAAAGCTGTCAGAATTTAATGTTTGCTAAAGGAGATAATATATATATATATATATATATATATATATATATATATATATATATATATATATACATACACATATACATACACATATATATATATACACATACACACACATATATATACATACACACATATATACACATCTACATATATATACATACATACACACATACATATACACATATATACATATACACATATATACATATACACATATATACATATACACATATATACATATACACATATATACATATATACATATATACATATATACATATATACATATACATATATATACATATACATATATATACATATACATATATATACATAAATACATACATATATATACATACATACATATATATACATACATACATATATACATATATATACATACATACATATACATACAAACACATACATACAAACACATACATACAAACACATACATACAAACACATACATACATATACATACATACATATACATACATACATATACATACATACATACATACACACATGCATACATACACACACATGCATATACATATATACATACATACATACAGACTCAGACACAGACACAGACACAGACACAGACACAGACACAGACACAGACACAGACACAGACACAGACACAGACACAGACACAGACACAGACACAGACACAGACACAGACACACACACACACACACACACACACACACACACACACACACACACACACACACACACACACACACACACACACACACACACACACACACACACACACACACACACACACACATATATATACATGTATGTATGTATTTATGTGTATTTCTATGATGGCCACAGTACTACACTTCTTTGGTTTTCCTTTATGAGTAAAGCAATATACAGTTGTAATAGACAATAAAGAATAAACCATGCCACAACTTTATTGCACTGAGCGAGTTTACTCTAAAATGGTGTTTTATGTATGTCACATTCAAGGTGAATGATTGGGTTATCATGAATATATTTTATTTTCTCTTTTTGAAGAAGCTGATGTCGTAATCTACCTACACAGACCTGTAATATCTAGTCAGATGAGGTTTTACAAATTTGTAATTAATACCTCTACTGAATTATGTTTTGATTTTTTTTTTTTTTTCTCATATATATGTATAATGTGCACTTTTGTCATGCTTTGTATTTAAGTATCTTTTGCAATTTGGCTGCAATGTGTGGATGGGACCAAGCTGTAGAATCGTAAAAGCAGTTGCAAGTTCAGGAATTCCAAACATTTGAATGTACAATGGATCTGCTGAAAAATTTGAATCGATACTGTTCGGGGGGGAAGTGTGTATTCATATCAAGGTATTTTCAAGCTCTATTTTGATATTATGGCATGCATGCTTGTAGATGTCGAAGTAGCAACATTTTAAAAGAGTGTGTGTTAAGGGGTCAGTGAGTTTTCCAAAAACCAAAACATAATGAAATTAACCAGTATTTTGAGGCTAACTATTTCAAAGTAATCCACTTATGATTTGTATTTACTTGAAGGCATTCATTTTCTGTAGTTTTCTTTTATATATAAACAAAGAGCATTTGCTACTTGTGTCACTGATATATTAATTATTGTGATGTAAATGAACTGCTCAAAGTTTACAGGGCCCAGAAGGTATTGTGATATGCTTCCAAAGTCATTTACATAATACTCTGCATAAATAAACAGAAGACATGTCTATTTAAAAATTCTCTGTCATGAGAAAAAAAAAATAAGAAGAAAGTAATAAAAACAAAATATTGATTGTAATGTTCTATTCAAGACTGTAGAGAATTTTTTTTCTTTTCTTTTTTTTCATTTCAATTTTAAGTGTTGATATTATATTAATTTGTAATGAGTCCAAGTATATAGATTTACTGTAGTGTCACAGGATATAATTTTATATCTTAACTACATTGATATTATATATCAGATAAAGTGAATTGTTAAGGACTATGTTATAAAGGATGAATGACTTTTATTGAAGATTATGCAAATTTTGAACTTTATATTAAGCATGTAATTTGATGATAGGTATAATTAAATACAGGAAACAATTTACATCAGAGTAGTTTTTAGATCTTGACAGTTTTATCAACTTAGATTTTGAAACTGATTTAGATTTTTTAACCAAATTTTATATGATCACCTGTGTCTGATATAATGAATATTTTTCCTTTTAATTTTCTATTAACAGGTTAATACAGCATTTAGCATCCCGTAGTTCTGGTAACACTTGATCTCCATTTAACATTTACAGCATTTTTGTAACATGACCAGTATATTCAGATTCAACAAATAAATTGATCTTTGTGGATTTATCTTGTTTCTTTTTCATCCCCCACACTGAGACCTCTAATTCCAACTGCCCCATAAAAGTTAAAGGGATTTGAGTAGATCACAACTATTACTTAATTCTTCAGGCCTACCCTCTTTTTTTGATTTTCCCCCTCTTCTTTTCTTTTATATTTGGTATCCCCCCCAATCCCTTGCCCGTTGTTGTCGTGGGGGGGCTTAGGAGGCGGAGACTGGGAACCAATGCTGGGGAACTCCCCAAGTCGCCCTCGACTCAACAAATTTTGCATGGTCTTTTTTTCCCCCTCCTACTTTTTCCTTTCTGTCCCTTCACCAACCCCTTCTACTATCCACTTCCTAAGGTGTGAGAGCCGTGCTGAAAGGATGAAAGGCTGACTTTGTGCCAGTCCTGAACGGCCTGAGGGAGCCATGGGCACGGTATTCCCCTGCTTTAGTTGTCTAGCCCTTACCCCTCAAGCGACCCTGAGGGGTGGACCATTTCTCTCCCCAACATACTCCAGGCTTATCATGGCCAACAATGAATAACCATTAACCATTAACCATACCATTATTAGAGGCAATCAGGCTTGCCTCTTCATCAAATAGCTACACCAATTCAAACTCGCCCGATTCCCTGACCCCAGGCTCTCCTTTGACCACGGCTCTGAACACTACAACTAATACCCCCTCCTCAATGCCGACTAGTACAGTATCCACCCTAATCAACACCCCAGGAGACATTTCTACTCCCAACATGCTCAACTTCAACAACTATACCCCCACAACCTTCTTCATCAACTACCCCATCCTCCCTTATACTAGCCTTACAACCTTATTGTCCACCTCTCCATGACACTACCTCCCTTAACACTACTCCCTCTTCCACATGCCCCCGTCCTTCTACTACCCCCATCTCTACAAAATTCTTAAATAATCTATTTAGCCCAGCCAAATGGGACCGATTTTTCGTGATCCCTCCCACAACGTCTCGCACTTTCTGCTTTGACAACCTCTTTTCATTCCTCAAATGCATATACATCCTTCACTTGATCTAACCCCTATACATTACCTTACCCAACCTTAACCCATTTACTCGTCAATTCCTTTGCCCAACTTTGACAACTAATCACTAACTCAACCACCCTTCACTACTATTTACTATAGTGCTACATGACCTTAGATGTCTAGCACATTTATTTGCTTTTAGCCATTAACCATTAACCATTATATTTGGTATATCAATTATAACTTGATAGACTTCACCCTTCCCAGCAGACCAGCTGTGATTGAATACTGGTATGGACATGCTGATGTCAAAGTCAGCTTGGAAAGGAAATGGTCACCCTATGAGGATGTTCCCTATGTAAACTTGGGTATAGGAACAATTTTACTTAACCTCTTATTACCGGGCACGCCTATAGCCGTCATGAAAAAATAACTCATCATGATGGGTATGGCTATAGGCATCAGGACACAGCGAACTCCCTCTCCAAAAGGCTAGACAATTGCCAGAAGTCACCTGAATGAGTGACACATAAATTTCTGGTACTGTCATTGTAGGGTTAAGCCCAGTGACAAAGTGCATTTATACATCCATTGTTTTTAATTAATTTTGTGAAATATAGATAGCTCTAAAAGTACTTACTCACTAAGCACTTCAAGGGCCTACCTGACCTTGCCCACATACCCCAATCCTTAGTTTTGGGAAGAAATGTTTTAAACATTATCATCATATTATATTATCATTGTAATAAATATCATTATCATTATCATTATCATTATTAGTAGTAATTATCATACATATATTTTTTTCTGCTAATTTCATTCCAATAAATATAATATTAAAATATTACTACTAATAATAGTAACAGACTCAAGGAATGGAGTGGACAGGTGAGACTAGACAGGCCTAATTATGCACTAATTGGTGAGAAAGCCACCTACATTAATAAAACAAACTACAGTATACAGTGCACATACTGTATCTGGTGCTAGTTGGATAGTTTCCCACATACATTACCAGGCAGATTTTCATATTCAAAATATTTATAAAGTATGACTGTTGACAAGTTCCTCAGGCTCTATCAATATTTACCAAAAAACTCCTCCCTCCCCAGATTTCCTGCACATGCACTAGTTGCCTCAGACTCATTGGTAAACATTCTATATTAATTGTAAACATGGGAAATGGTGTCCCAAGATACATAAGCAGGGGGACACACCTACATTTACAAGGTTACAGAGCAAGAGAAAATACCATTCTTGATATAAAGGTAAGCAAAAAAAATAAGTCAGTGCATACATCAATATATTTTCTATACAATAAAATTAACTCGGGTATACAAAATAAATCTCTGTTTATGGAATAATGATTGCCATCAATGAATGAATATATAAAAGAAAAAAATTGATAACAAAAGTATTAACAACTATTTATTTTCTCCAAGAGAATCGGCAAGAGAACGAACTTTCCAATTGTTACAGTTATCTTAGATTCATTTCTTAACTACTAAAATTCATCCGTTGAGTCAACAGCTAGCGTCATCAGAGGCGAGTTATCTCCAGATATAATAATGTACGATGCTTCATCTCCTTTGACTTCTTCTACAACTGAAAAATAAATTAAAGTCAATTATTAAATAATTAATCTGTGGCCAAAGTTAGTGCAAATGCAGTCGCTAAATACTTGTTAACAAATGTGAATATTATAATTAACTTCACAGCTTGACAATACACAATATATACAGAAATACAAGCATACATGTACCTACCTACACCTGGTCCATGAGAATCAACTGCATCAGGAGGTTGGAGAATGTCAGTTGAAAGGGGCTCTAAATCTACAAGGAAGAAAAACACCTTTATAATTCCAGTAATAGGCAAGTTACAGATTCTACTGCAGTGGCTTTAACAACTTGGATAATAATGAGGAAAACATTAAAAAGAAACAAAGAAAAACATATTCAGATGGCCCTTATCATTCACAATGTTATCATACATAACCTTAGACTAATTACATATAGAAATATATCTATATATATAGAAAATACTATAAAAATAAATAGGTATGCATATATCTGAAGACAACTACAAAATGACAAAAGCTAAAAGCAATACAAAGAACAATTACCCAAATAAGTGATTTGAAAAACTGTTACAGCAGAGCATAGTGCAGGGGAATAATCCTCCCATCCTTTCTCTCTCTCAGCTTTAGTGTCTGTGCAGCTATGTCACGGTTAAATTCCCTTTTATCATTTAACTAACCAAGTAAAACTGTCTTGGGAATAAAGATGTTACCACAGCCTGATCATATCTACCCTGTGTATTAGTAATATCCATGGCATGCATTCAAAAATGACTAATGTGAATGGTTTACAAATGTTATGGGCCAGGAGAACATTAATAAAGAATAATCACTAACCTGCTTCCTCAATACTTCCACGACGACTACTTGCCACATAGTTATTCTTCAACAACAAGAAATGTGTATTTGATTCTTCATCCTCATCCTCAAAAACAGAGGATCTAAGGGAGGCTGTATCCTCTAACAACTCACTTGGTGCTCCCTCTGACTTCTGGTCTTCATTATTCTGGTCAGTAACATACAAATGGTTTATTTTTCCTTCCTTTTCCTTATATTCTTTTTTTCATGTGAAACAAATACCATAAACCCATGAAAAATATATGAAGACTAAGATACAACAATGAAATTCTATGAGGTTGCTCACTTGTTTTATGAGTGTCCTGAGTTACAGGTACTCTGTAGAAGTGATTATTTGTAAACAAATTTATAATGTGATTTCCAATCTTCAATTTAGAATCAAAGCATTATCAATTAAAAGGATACAAGGAAATCTATTTAAACTTCTGTTGGTAGGATTAACAATTAAGAAAAACTCTCTTCATGCTTGTAAAAATTAAACATGATATAAAAGTACTTGAGTGATAATGCATATCCATTTCTTTGTGCCTGTGTCTACATATCAAAGAATACTTACTCTGTTAATTTCCACTTCAAAGTTCCTTGGTGTATTGCCTGGGAATATTCGAATCCCTAAATCACCAGAGTCCTTCTCTAATCTTGACTGTTGAGCACATGGCACTACAAAAAAAGGAAAACATTGTAAGATACTTGCAGCCTCTATGTTATTTTCTGGTCCCTGGGATCATGCATTATACTATAGTATAATGCATGATAGACTAATCAGCTAAATCAAGAGGCTTGACTTTGCAGCCAGGGTAGTTGAACTTCTTTTTATTGAACTTACAAGAATCCTTTGGCATTTCCAATGTAAACTTCATCCAGTTTAAATCTTATCCTTCTCATTCATACTTTCTCACCCATCTGATTTACTCTTTTTATCTGAACATAATTTAAGAACCTCTTTGGCTTTCCTTCAATGTGGTTCCAAAAGTGTGGTTTCTAGATTTGAAATCCAGGAGGGATGGCTTGAATTTGCCAGGTAGCCTTTCCTTTCCTGGTTAATGAATATATCCAAACAAGCTGTCATATTTGCTTATACAAAAGCCTTAACATCAGACCTATCCAAAAGAAAAGGGGCATTTTCCATCTATCAACTGACTCAATATATCTAAACTCACTACACCTTTTAACTATGAATATCCTTTCATTTGTTGTGTATTTATTTGTTAAATCATGCATATCAGACACTGCAACATATCAACTAACCAAAGTCATAACTTGAATGAACTTACTTTTATGTTTAAGATGCCTGCTCAGAGTACCATGTTCTTTAAAACATCTACCACAATATTGACACTGGAACGGGGCTTCTCCTGTGTGGATTCTCAGATGTCTTATCAAAGAAGCTTTTGTGACAAATGATTTCTGACATTCTAAACACACAAAGGTTCTTGCATTACTGTGGGTCCGCTCATGTGTGTTCCTTGCACTCTGAGGAAATAAAAGAATCTGTGAGCAGGGACAGACAATGGTTTGGAGTGAAGGGAAGAGGAAGAATGAACAGGAACATGTATATGTAAAGGAATGTTATATGAAAGTGAAAAGAAAAGAAAAGAAAAGAAAAGAAAAGAAAAATAATATTACCTGTAATGCACATTTTTCACTTAAAAATCCTTTCCAACTCTAATACAAATTCACACAAAAAATCAATTATAATAATAATAATAAAAAAAAAATAATAAATAATAATAAAAACATATCAATACTTACTACAGTTTTAAAGAAACTATTGCAGTATCTACAAGGCACAGTTTTGCTGGTGCTATGTGAATGAAGGTGGCCTTTAGCATGGCTCAGGAGCTTGAAGGCTTTATTGCATAACTGACACACATACTGTCTCACAGAGGAGTGAGACACCAAGTGCCTTGAGAGACTCTGCTGATTAGCAAAGTTTTTCCCACACTGACTGCACTGCTCACCCAGCTGATCTGAAAGGTCAAAATATGGTAAGTAAAAGGGGATATACACTTATCATAATTAATTTTTGGTGTGTTTGCATTCTCTTTACCAAGGAAAATTGCATTAAAAAGTTATATTTCTTTGAATATCACTTTCTAGAAATTTACCTAGATGATTTTTCATGTGAAGCATCAGAGTTGACTTTCTTGAGTAACTTCTGCAGCAAATTGGGCATGTAAAAGACTTTCGCATAATATCAAGACTCAGCTGTGGTGGCTTTATATCACTGAGTTTTGTTTCTATGTCATCTGGAAAATAAAGAGCTTGCATTATCATCATCATTATCCTCATCATTACCATAACCTCTATTTTACTAATTTGCATATTTCATGTATGTAAAAAAATCAGTAAAAGTAACTCCAGATATAAGGAGTATATACCTGCATGTTCCGTAATGAGATCATTGTCCAGCTCTTCTTCCTCCAATAAGGATGACATGGCATTATGCTCTATCTTGCATGAAACCAGAGTTCTACTAACATCTATTGTGTTGTTATGCCGCAAATGGTTCAGGGAGTTCTCCTCCTGTTTTATTACTGGTGCCCCTGTACAGTAAAAACAATAGTTATGATTATTCACAAAGAAATAATGTTGATGTCATAATTCCAAGGTGCTAACCTGTTAATTTGAAATACAACCTCAAACTGTGCATTCTTACATACAGTCACCAATACTTTAATTATAAAAAGCAGAGTCAAAATGAATATACAGTCATGGAGATCAACCTTGAGCATAATCACAATAGTAAATTCATCCAAACTGCAAAAATCCTTTGGAACCAAAAATGTAATACTAACCTGAAGACTTTGAAGCCATGACACCAGCTCTAACAGACAACTTTGACTCTTCTGAAATCTTATTACTGATGGCTTCATCATCTCCATCACCTGATCCACCAAAATTTTCTTCCTTCAAAATGCTGTTAAGTTTCATTTGATGGACTGTAGGCTAGACAGAGAAAGAGAGAGAGAGAGAGAGAAAGAAATAATTAAAAAAAAACATAAATGCAACAAAATGACCTAAATACATACAAAAATCCACATTACATTATATATATAAACCAGTTGTTAACAGGTAACGGGCTATCACGTCATATGTATATGAGAGAGAGAGAGAGAGAGAGAGAGAGAGAGAGAGAGAGAGAGAGAGAGAGAGAGAGAGAGAGAGAGAGAGAGAGAGAGAGAGTCCAATGTGTGGTATGGTGTGTGTGGTGTGGTATAGTGTGGTGTGGTGTGGTGTGGTGTGGTGTGTGTGCACATGAGTGCATGCATGTGTGTGCAACCTTACTTTTCTCTCTAAATGTGAGGAATCTATGGGTTTGGTCTTGCCATACAGAGGTAGTTGGGAGTCCTTCTTATCTACACATGACACTCTGGATTGCTGGTGCCTCGCAAGGGATCCAGACTCTCGAAAACAACGGCCACAATCTTGGCATGAAAATGGTCTCTCCCCTGTATAAAAAAATATTAAATGTCACAAAGTTGGATCTCTTTCTATATCTTTGAATAGGTTAACATTATGAAATATAAGCTTGGTTGACAAATACTATTACTGTAAATAAATTAAATTCTATTTTTTTTTCTCTCTTTTTTACAAGCAAAACATGTAATATAAATGACTAGTACCAACTTACCTTTTGCAATCACAAAATTAACAAAAAAAATGTTATTCTTTATATGAAACACCAGAGGCAAGAACAAATAATTACTTTAACACATTTTTAAATCCAGGAAATTATTTCTCAACATCAAAATGTTGTTTAACCCAATGCTGATGGGCATGACGTGTTCAAGTATGCCATGCATACTGTGAGTTTACTTGTTTAATTGTTTTTCTACATAGATGGCTACACTTGTACTAAGTCACCAATGAGCCAATGACGAGTACTGCCTGTCTCACCCATTTGCCCTTTTCTTTGATTTACGAAAATGTTTTACATTATCTTATTTTGCTGTTACTAATGTTTATAACATTATAGTAATTACAATGTTTATAATATAAATAACACCATCGATATTCACAGTACTAGTAAGAAATATGTTTTTCCCGCCAATTCAAGGAAAGGTGAAGTCAGGTAAGGTCACAAGGTCTACTAATTGCCTCCTTTGTGGCTAAGCACTGGCAGAGCCATCTATGTGCAGAGACATTTCACAAAATATATAAAAAATGAGCACAGCATTTTCCCAATTCTTTTTTCATTTTCCCTGGCGGCATTGGGTTAAAGACTCCCACTGAGAAGTCATTTTTGATAAACTAAATGGTGAACATAAACAGTAAGAAATTAAAGTCCTTTATGTGTACCTGTGTGTCTTCTCAGATGTCTTGTTAATGATCCTTTGGTCTTGAAACTCTGAGAGCATCCATCAAAGTCACAATGAAATGGTCGGCCATGACTGTGAACTATGGTATTGTGTGCTCTTAGAATTTTACCCTGTGAATAAAACATGTTTAAGTCTATTTATCAAGATGGATTTTCTTAAAAGTGATCACTTTGCTTTACTTGTCTTACATCAAAAGATGAGAGAAACGCACCGTCTTAAACGTTTGGCCACAGAGTTCGCACGTTGGCTTGGTCCACTCTTCCTCTCTGTATGCAAGCTCATCTGCCAAATGTTTAACCTGTAGCTCTGACTGAACAGCAACTATGTGTTTGACTGGAATTTTGGAATCAGGAGCAGCTTCCTTCTTCACATGCATTTCTCTGTATTCATCCCCAGTTATTTCAGCTCCTGGTTTCTTCCCAACTGATCCTCTGTGCTTTAAGTAAAGAAAGGTATGTTGAAAAATAATCAGAATGAGCAAATACACAAATATACTTGGAAACAAGAGTTTCTTACTTATATTCATAAAGATCAATTAATGATAAACCTTTTTTTCATAATGTAATCATAAATAAGAACTGTATCTATATATGATAATTAAAGGACACTGCACCAAATTTCATGAATTTAAAAAAAGATCAAATAGGCACAAAGAGCTCCTTAATCATATCTATAAAGGTCAATTAAGGATAGAAATTCATTTTTTAAAAATAAGTTTTAATTAAAAGTGTATCTATAAATAACAATCAAAAGACTATGTATTGCATTTTATGGATATTCATGCATAATCCTAGAATTTAACCTTCTTAACAAACAAGTTATAAATGTGCACCTGCAACTCATGATGATTAGCAATGGCAGCTTGCCTTGAGAAGGTCAGCCCACAGATATGACATTTCCATCTCTTCTTGCCTCCTGTTTCAATCTCAGTTGCCTGCACTATGACTTCAACATCATCATTCTTCATTTCATGTAATCCCTGCTAAAATAAAGAAAAGAAAACCTAATCATAACCATGCAAACCAAAGTCTTTCTATTTATATAACTGCCATGATCATAAAGAATAGGTAATTATGAATGTAACAAAAACTCGTACTTGGAGACATTTTTCAATTAAGGTGGATAATATCTAATTACATCATGGCAAATTAGATACAAATGCCAGGTGGCAAGCAGCCGTGCCATGAGTGGTCCAGCTAGATGTAAATTGTGTGCATTTAAGCGGCCGTTTGCTTGCTTGGCCATGACTGCAGTTGTTCTTTTGCTGCAAATAGATTTTTGCTGTTTTTCCAAGGTCTACATTTGTCCTTTGTTATGCTTTATCAAGATAGTAATAGACCTTATTGCTAAGCAACTCCATATTATCTCAATATCCCAACAATACCACTGAGTCATTTTTTCTTTATGGTGAGATATCCCCATCAACCAGATCCAATGAGTTACCTGCATATACATATTCCATCATTTACAAAAATCTGATATATACTTATCTTAGTGTCAAATACCTCTTCTAACCTTCTAAAATTCCTCACTATACATCAATCTGAAAAAATATGTTAAACAAAGACACCCTTACCTTTTCCATACCAGGAATCAACTGCTTCACTTGTTTGATGTCAACCTCTTCTGCCTCTTCTCTTAATTTTTTTTTTGAAAACCTAAAAGCAATACAGGATTAAGATAAAATTTCATCAAATGACCTCATATCACACTTGATACATGAAGCTGACTAAGCTCAGATAGGCTATTTACTAGAACGCTATATGAAAATCAACATTTCTTTGCACTTAACATCTTACATAAATAAATAAATATACAACTAAGTAAATATTATGTTAGAATGTGTGAGTGAGTGAGTGAGTGTGTAAACATTATATACATACCAATATATACAGACACATCTAGATATAAAAATGTATACATAGACAATAGACAAACAGATAGGCCTGCGTGCATACATACATACAATATATATGAATAAAAAAAAAATAATAATAATAATACACACACACACACACACACACACACACACACACACACACACACACACACACACACACACACACACACACACACACCACATATTTATGGCAATCCTTATATCATAGTATATCCTTTAATATTGGCATTCTACATATAACAAATAACATGTATCACAAACCTCGGCAAGAGAAGATCTCTCACAGTAATTGACGGACAGAGATGGAGAACACATTGCTCCTTCAACACCATGTGGGTTACGTAGCTTTCAATGTCCGACAATTTCATCCCACATAAACCACACTGGAACCAGTCACCTGTATAATCCAAGTCTTCAGCGTCTGTAACAGGACGTATAAATCATCAACAGCTTCCTATCCTAAAACCAAAACATATATACTAAAAATGAATGACTTCCACACATGACAAACAACTTTTCAAGTGGAGTGTACAAGAATGAAGAATGTATAAGCCATAATCAAAACTTAAAAAAAAAAAAAAAAAAAAAAAAAAAAAAAAAAAGCATTTTCAGAGTGCCAAATGAAATCTGAAAATTGGTACCAATCAATAACTAGCCCTAAGTTGCCAGGATGGCAAGAATACATGCTTTGTTCACCGAGTCTTTTTGTTTGCTGACCGTCTTTACACACACTTAGCTCTTAATCACCATGGAGTCAATTATTATTCCTAACTATATCACCTCTTTATCATTTTCATTGATTTTTGTTAAGATTCTGGTAAATTTCCATTTTCATCCAGCCTCTGACTTTCAAAACATTTTTTTGAATGGAATATTCCTTCGTAGTTTTACTTTGTTTTGTTGTGTCTAATAACCTAGACACAGCATAACAGTACATAGAAGATAAATTTCTTATATTTATTTTCAATTGTTTACATATATTATTTTCTATATAAAAGTTGGCTATATGAAACTGGATCCTTACCAAGATTCTTTTAAGTCTTTTAAATTCTAATATTATTGTTATTAACATTATAACAATCACAATATCAATAATTTCAAGAACAACAATATCAATAACTTCAAGAACAACAATATCAATTACATTAGAAAAAGATCAAATCAAAACGAGGAAAGGGAAACTCAGCTGAGGATACATAAGCCTCGTAACTGGCTCCTTGGTAACTGAGTTGAAAATATACACAAAATAATGATAACAATGGCAATAACAATGATGATGATGATGATGATGATGATGATGATGATGATGATGATGATGATGATGATGATGATGATGA
>NC_061819.1:23462482-23463558 GCF_019202785.1 Penaeus chinensis | reverse complement strand
AAGTAAAAATTAAATCTTTCTTCCTATAATCCATTTTGTTCACAGCACATGTTTTTTTAGGTAGTTATGTAATTTTAGTATAGTCAAGAACTAAATATTACAAACTTTTATAATCTCTGGTCATCCCATAGATAGAAAAAACTTTTAACAAAATGATAACATAAACTTTGGAAATTTCACTTAGGTAAATGTTCTCAGCCAACAATAACAGGTGATAATGGTGTTACTATTATTTGGTAATAAAATGAGTTGGGCAAAGACTTACACACAAAGCTCAAAGATAATCGCATTGATTTATCATACAATATAGTCAGGTTACAGTCAGATAATTTCTCAGTGACATTCCAGGCATATGGAGATGTAATGCCTTTGTGTCTGGATTGTGTAAAGGCTGTAGTAAAACAAGTTGAAGAGATTTTTGCAGTTTTGTTTCTGAACTGTAATGCAGCTTTCCCTAATTTAGTGGGAGACAAGATACAAATTAATTGTGTTCCAAATTTATTTGACAGAATCAGGGGCTTTTTCCATTGCTTTTATCAGAAAGTCTAGAAATTTTATGGTTTTGTATGTACTTTTGTACGGGCCCAAAGATTGGAAAATAACCCTTATCATAGTAAATCGTTTTTTCTGAGACAAACGAGAGACTGTTGCACAAGTTTGTATCGTGGTGTGTATGAGACTGAAGATCATAGAAGCATATGTGTTGTTGGAATGATAGACTGACTGGCATTTAAACCTGCTGGATCCTAGTTGTGCACACATGGCCTAAAATCTAGGTTTAATGAGTTGTGACTCTCCTGGGTATTTTTTTGTAACCCTAGAGCACACAAACACTTGTATGTGATACACTATTTTCCTTACACAGGCTTGATATCATATCTGTAGGTAGTGAACAACTCTGTGAAATAACAATAATATCAAATAACTTTTTTTATTTGTGTTCATATTAAAATTTCTGTAATACACCCGTAACCTGGCATAGGGGAGAAATGTATCCGAGCAGGGGAAAATTCTTTTTTGGGACCCCTTCCTTCCTATGGCTCATGGTTTGACTTTACACCTTTTACCATGGAGGA
>NC_061819.1:23429982-23437482 GCF_019202785.1 Penaeus chinensis | reverse complement strand
GAACTGCCTGTAGTCACCCTTGTCGGCCACACCCGAACTGTCAACTGTGTCACCTGGAATCCAAGATACCCTGCGATGATTGCATCAGTGTCAGATGATGCCACCGTGAGGATATGGGGACCAGCGCCACAGTACAGGGGATCTGCAGCAGCACAGAATGGCACAAAAGCCACTGCTAATGGTACATCTCTAATGTTCAGGAAAAATTTTTGTTTGACCTTATTGTATAACATTTTGCAGTGTTATGTTCCTTATTTTTTTTTAGGAAATTTGATCATGCAAAGAATGGTGACTATAAAGAAAAGGAATATCACATTAGTGTACTGTTTACATTAAAATCAACTTTTCCCATTTTAAACTTTAAGGCAGGATGTGACATTTGCCAAAAGAATGCGAAAAAAGATCAGTTAAGAATAATGTTTGAAATAAAGGTTTAATAATGTCTAGACAAATAGCCATTTTCATCATCCATTTTTCCCATACAAAAAAGAATTATGAATGTTGTGGCACCCTAATGCTCTACAGAACAATACTTGAAATCAAATAGCATCTCTTATTTTTTATTTTTTTATTTTTTTATTTTATGGTTGTAAACGTTAGTTATTTCATATTTTAACAGATGGAAGGGAGGAGGGAAGGGTTCTTGTTAAATTTCCTATAGATCATGTTGCCATGTCATATAGGCTGACATATGCATAATATCAAGCAAAATAGATTTTTCAGGAAAAATTCCCCAATTACTAAGTAAATGCTTCACATTTTTTATGATATGTAGGCTTCTTGAACAGTTAAAATAAAAAATACAGTACCTTTTTAGTTTTAAGTAAATCCAATTGATTTTTAAGATTTTAATTGAACAAACAGACAAAATTTGTTTATTGACAAAATTTTGAAATCTATTATTCACAAAGGAGTGCCAGAGTCACAGAGTTTGTGAATTTGCCAAGTTTTTTTCTGTCATTGCTTCTGTGTGGTTTTAGACTTTCTATGGTACTTCTTATCACCTATAATAAACATAATATACACAAAAAGAATCAACAATGCACAAGCTTGGTTTCTCTCTGGCTTAGTAGGTGCTGTTTATCCTAAATGCAACACTTTTATCACTCATGAATTCAGTGGAGAAATAGATTGATGATGCATTGTTCTGCAGCCACAGCAGCCCTGCCTCCTCTAGTGCAAAAGCCCTCGCTCCTCTGACCCCCCCCCCCCCCCCCCCCCCGTCACATTCCGCCTTTAACTAAAGTATACTTTTTAAAAGTTCAGACATTTAAAAATGATGGTAAAGTAGAGTGTTAGATAAATTTTGATATATTGAAATATATTTCAAATGCTCAAGTTTATGACATTATAGTTGCTGAAGAAGAGCATACTTCCCAAATGAGTGACAAGGAACTAGCTCCAAGAGAGATAATGATTTTCTATATTTCTATATATTTTACTGCTTTTATACTCCCACTTGAATTAAATGTTAATGACCATGAGAGACACCAGCACCAGTGTTTTACTGTCTTTGCTTTCAATTTTTTCTTTACCAATTTTTCTATTTTAATCTACCAGTAGAGTCAAGATTGAGCAAGAAAGAATTTTTCTTTCTTTCTTTCTTTTTGTGCAGAGAATATCATTTCATTACAGCTTATTTCAAGTAAAGAGGTAAAATGTAAGTGTTATGCATATTTGCGTGCATCTGTGTGTGAGTGTTTGTGTGTATGTGTGTGTGTTTGTGCATCAGCGTGCGTGTGTGCACATAGGTATATCATAGATGTATCTTTTGTTTGTGTGTGTTTGGGTGTATGTTTGAATTTTTATTGACTGAATGGTGACTTTATTTAAGGTACCTATTATTGTGAAAATAGTGTATTTAGTGCTTTTAACTGATCAAGTATATGCCTAGTATCATATGTCAGTTTAATATGCTCTGAGTTATAGCCTTTTTCCTTATTTGTTGCTTTAGTTTGGCAGATTTGGGTCTTCCGGCTCATGAATATCTTGAATGTGTATATAACATGTTAAATGATAAGAATAATACATTTTCCCCAGCTATAAATTTTGTCTTGGATCTAATTGCACTCATGATTTTTTCCAGATACCAAGAGTAGTAGCAAAAGCAAGAGATGCTGAAGGAGGAGCAGGTGTGGCAGCTGTCAGGGTTATCAGCAGCTCTTTCTAATGCATTTATTGCCTGTGTGCTTCTCACAGACACATTTCTTATCCCCAGGGAGTGAGTCTGAATCTCCAACTTCCCACATGTTCCTCAGCAACGGCGCAGCTGTTTAGTGAAGTGATCTCTTGTGCCACAGACCTAATATCTCGTCGCTTGTGGTGTGTTCTTGGTTGCTGGTGCCACTAAGTTTGTGTAGCACCAATGGTTGTTAGTGCCACAAAGTTAGTACCAGGGCATTGGTGTCATGCCACTATTGCCACAAACACAACTTTACTTATTATTTTGTGACACAGAGACTTCCTACATGATATGGCTGAGTGATGGACAGCTTGTTGGATCTTGTCATCCTGTGAATCATTCCTCTATGAGTGTAATGCTAAACCCACTCCCCAACTGTGGTATCAGCGTCTGGCTTAGATTCTTTTGGAACTTAACTTTCGAAGTTGTGCCTCAAAAACATAAATATTTTGGTAAAAAAATATGGATTTTTCCAAGTGGATATACTGTTCTAAGTCAGTTTTGATTTCAGATACAATTTCCTCCCCCCAAGAGAAGCTGACTGATAACAGAAGAACTTTTTAATGTTTGGAAGGTCAAGCTTTATTCTATAAGATATATTATTTTGAACACATTTGGTGACAGCAGCTGGATCTGTATCAGTTATCCCTGGAAAACTGTTCACTGTTAAGATATGTCTTTTTAATTTAGAAAATAACAAGACCAAAGACAAGGATCATGATAAGCATGCCTTGCTATTTTCTCCTGGAAAAGGTGGTGGTCACTCTAGAGTATGAATCACAGTAGGATCCATAAGATGCCAGAATGCTCACCTTGAGTTCTTACATGCTTGGCTGACTCAATCATCGATTCATCAAAATCAACTCCATCATCCATTATTTGTGTACCAGCTCTACAAGACACCATTGTAAATACAACATCCTTCCTCTTTTGGAGTAACCTTGTTCGTCCACAGGGTTGAATTTTGTGTGATGAAACCTATCAGGTGTAGCGAGATGCTTGGTAGAAAGAATGGTTTTTCTCCTTGTGTCGTGAAGGAATTTGTGTCCAAACCTTCACTGATGAATCTGAAATGTGGAGTTCATGTAGTGTTTTCCTTATTTGCTACAATCTATATTTTTTGTTTTAAATATCTTGTTTTCTTCTACTTTTTATTTTCATGTCCAAGATTTTGATGTTAAGAGCAAGAGGGATAAATCGCTGTTCTGATGTTGCCAATACTACTGGTGTTATACAAAGTCATCTGGCTATTCATCTCATTTGTGACATGATATATTCTCTCAAGATGGATGGAGTATAATATTTAAGAAGGGTGAACATTGTCACTTTGATGGAATGTAGAATATGATGCTCATTGAGGATTAAAAACTTTCTTATATGTGTCCATGTTGATGATAATACTACATGACAAGATTTTTTTTTTTTTTTATCATCTTATTTTTATTATTATGTTTTATGTTTGTTGTCATGTAATTCTTCAACCATTTTGTAAGTATTATTTAATCTTTTGAGAAAGGCAGTGGTTTTTGATACAGTCCCATATTTCATTACTGATTTGCAATTCATAGGACAAAGAATACATAACATTTAAAAAACCCAGACTCATTGGAATATCTAGCTTGCCCATCCCAGTCTCTCTCTGGTTTTGTATATTCTTCCATTATCCACGGATACATAATAGAAACAACCTCTAACCTAAATCTCACATAATCATATCTTAGATAGACCTTATCTAATTTACCTCATCTCGGTAGAATGTCACCCAGTTTTAATGTATACTTTTGTTTTTATTGTACCTTGCCTCAGCTAGGCAGAATGAAGTTACACAAAGCAATTTCAAACATAGTCCTTAAATAAAACTTAACCTTTTCAAGCTTGAAATCCTTTCAGTCCCAGCCATCAGACCTGAATTTAACTAGAACTTAAACCATGTGTCCTGTGGATAGCAAACTAGCATTGGAACGTGGCTTTGAACCATGAACTACTCTGTTTAGCTCATTGGCACTGGATGCTTACACTGTCCACTGTAGTCTTATTTTATCAGTTGTGTTTACACATAGATGGCTACAACATTGTTTAGTTACCAAGATGTCAGTTATTAGGCCTAGACTTTAGCTGTATACCTCTTTTCTTGAATTTTTCTTAAAAAGTTTATTTCTAATTCTATTGTTATAAACATTTTGATAATAGTAATAATGATGATAAGGGTGATAATAAAGATATTGATAATAATAATAACAGTAATAATAACAATGTTATTAACAGTAATTATTATGAAAATTCAATGAATAGGGTAAATACATGAGATCTTCTTCACCTAGTAGTTGACTCCTTGTTGACTAAATACTTCAGAAGCCATCTGTGTCTAAACAAAATTAATGAGATTAAATCACAGTGGCTGGTATATGTATACTTGCACTTCTGGAGTCAGTGGGTTGAATGACAGAGAGAGAGAGAGAAAAAAAAAACTTTTTACATGAATTAATATGACAATCAAGTCATCATGATATTTACTGACAGGGAAGTTAGATGTCTTGCCAATCACATACTATGTCATAGGAATTTAATAGAAAAAAAAGGAGAGAGACTTGTTATCAGTAGCAACTTTAGTAAGGAAAATGTTGATATTTGGGTTCTCCCCAAGTCAGCAGTCATGGTACATAAGTCTGTCTTCTCTTTTACCCCTTTCTTACTGGGGCCATTGAAATAAACCAAGTGTACTATGATTAGTGCGAGTGCTTGACTAACAAATGCAAGATGCATATTATTGTCCTGTGTGAAAGATTGCAAGATAACTTCTGACAGTTTGTGTTGTTGATTTTTTTTTTTTTTTTTTTTTTTCTTCATAAATCTACTTTCGTATTTTTAGTTTTGCTACTTCATGTATACCCAAATCAAATGATTATTTATAAAGATAATTAAAAGTTATAGGGATGGCAGAACAAGATAAACAAGGTAATGGAAGTGTCTTACCCTAATTTAATGTTCAAGAAAATATAGGACAATTTTTATCACATCATTCTTATTTCTATCATTTTGTTATAAAAGGCAGTTCTTCAAGGAATATGTGGTGAAAAATATGTGCATAACAAATTATTTAAAAAAAAAAGAGAGAAAAGTACAACTTGTGTCGAGTCTACCATGAATGAACTTTTCATTGACTCATGATCGATATGAAATATTTATTTCACTGCTATTGCGATAACATTTTCTTTAGAATCAGTCTTCTCAGGTGTACTGGAAATGTCAATAAAGTCTAAGGAACACTCATAGTTCATATTGTCCTAGCAAGAAAGAGAGAGAGAGAGAGAGAGAGAGTGAGAGTGTTATTATTTTAATAATATGAGTTTGAAAATTTATCTTAGTGTCAATAGTAGTTGTGATGGTTATGATTTCTAAGCTACAATAGTTTAATAGCAACAGTTATAGTATAGTGCTTTTCTGTTTATAATTTTATTAGTTTCCTTTTTAAAGATTTCAGTGATTGTTCTAGCAAGTTTTTGAGAGCATACCATTTCAAACATGGATAGGTTATAGGGAGCCCTAAATATAATTACCTTGCCTTTTATATTTTATTTTTGTCATTGTTTTTCTCCTGTACTAAATACTTTGTGCTTCATTTCTGAGAGTTTCCATGGGGCATTAATTTTTTTATTTTTTTATTCGTAAGTTACATATCAGATGAATTATGGTTCAAGGTGACTTTTGATTACAAGAACAATTGACATGTTGACACCACTAAAGAAGTAAGCTTGTGGAGGCTTCACTCACCTGCTGGCCTGTGTTTTTTAGGCTGATATTGGGAAGATGGATTTGTTTTGACTATGAGTAAATGGAGAAAAAGGAAAGATTTATAAATTTATCATAAAGATTTCTTATTTATTTAGGAAATTTATGTTAGACATTTTGTCTTCCGTCTTCCCAGCCTTTTTTTTTTTTTATATGTTCTTATAGAAAAAAATATTGAAGACCATATTTCTAAAGAAATGAGCAAGATGGTCCTGATACTGTAATGTTTTATGAAATGTATAATTTTAGGTTTGAACAGACGAGAAACTGTTCATGTGATTTTTTTTCTCTCTCTCACTTTTCTTTTCAAGGTTATATACCTCGTAATCTCATTCTATGTCAGGTCTAGATATTTCGTACTATTTTTATTTTTATTCTATTTATTTTCATTTCATATTTTTTAGTACCCAACTGAAAGGAAGGAATATGAATGCAAATGCTTGTTAAGTAAATTGGCATCAGGTCGTCTGATTCACCAGTCTTTGTAGGTAACAGATGACTGAATGTGAAATCACTTGGTGTTCTTCATCTACTTTCATTGATGCATGAAATTGTACTGTAATTTATTCCTGTCTGTGTGGTATTATGGAAAAAAAATTGTATTGCAAAAAAAAAAAATGAAAATAAAAAAAAGATATTGAAGGACTTATTTGTATGGTGTGTTTGAATGAATTGCTCATATGTTAAATACCATTCTAATGATAAGGAAGATAGCAGAGTTAACTGTAGTAGGACTTGATTCACTGAATTCTGTGCTTTCTTTTATAATAGACTTTTTCATTGGTGTGAAAGCTAGAAATATGGAACTGATGATCGTGAAGCACACTTGGAAAAGAAGTAAACTCTGTGACAATGGCATTGACAGAAAAAAATTCTGTCTTATTTGCCAGTTTTGGTTTTCAAACAGGAAAATGTGTTCATTGGATCTGTAAGCATATAAATCCTATTGACTCTGTAGCAAGGCAACACAGATGTATCATTGAGTGCATGGTTACATCACTAGCAAGGCTGGTGGCAGGCCCCACCGTGTTTGTTGTTTTTATTAGTTAATTTAGCTCTTTTTCAAGACTCAAAAAATAGCATTAGATTGTTTTAAGCAATATGTATTAATTTCTGTCATCAAATGAATTGTTATTCTGTTAGTCCAGATGTTGATGTGAATTGTACGATTTAATGCAGATGAATTTATTAAAAGAATATATACATAAATATACACACACAAAACCTCCCTCCCCTCAGGAAGAAAACAAAAATATCTTGACATTGTAAATTTAGTATTTTCAATATGTATTGAATAGATAAAATCCACACACTATATGAATATAAGGTATATTGTGGCTTTTAGATCTGCCACTTCATTTAGATAAACTTTACTTGACCTTTACAATATTCATAGATTTTTTCCATGCCATCCTCTGTTTAAACATTGGAATATAAAATGGGTCTTTATTTTCAAAGTGAGCTTCATGTGGCATGTAATTGTAAATAGGGTATATTTGTTTAGGTACTAAGAAAAAGAAAGACAAAAA
>NC_061819.1:23419982-23422482 GCF_019202785.1 Penaeus chinensis | reverse complement strand
CATGTTTTTGATATTTTAAACATTTTAAAATTTCACAAATGCCCACCAGTATAGTATTTAATTTCCATAATTCATCTTCAGAAATGAATGGTAGTGAAGAACAAGTCTTCTGGAAGGCTGAGAATTTTTATCGACCCCCTCCACAGCTACCATTTGCAGTGATTCTGTTGAATGAGTCTATTGACTCCTCAGATATCCAGTTTGTGCATCAGCTGTGGCAGAAAGGTAAGAAATTATACAAGAATATTTTGTTTTTATAACTCTTATTTTTATTTTATTTTTTCATGACTGAATTACTAAGACAACCTTTGTATGAATATGAAAATGTGAGCTAATATTGCTGTCATTCTTTATTTTAGCCCATGTTCGCATGTGTGTAGATGGGGGTACCAACCTGTACCATTACCTAATAAGAAATGGTCCTCAGGTGACTAACGCTACCAACTCAGATCCACCAAAGTGTCCTCTGCCAGATCTGATAACAGGAGATTTTGATTCCATAGAGTCAGAGGTGCTGAAACTTTATCAGAATGAAAATGTTACTGTTATCAACACACCTGACCAAGATGAAACAGATTTCACAAAGGCAGTCAGAGTGTTGGGGAAGTACATTTTAGAAAGAAACTTGATGGTAAGTTTTTACCCATGATATCATGGTCTTTATTTTTTATTATTATTAGTAGTAGTAGTGATAGTGACTGAAAATTACAAAATTAAGTGTACATGGTTTTCTTTGCTTTCTTTTCTTATTAAGTAACATAATAAGATTTGTGAAAATCTATATAATACTTTGTTTATGTTTTAACTGTTTCCATTACTATATTTTTGGAAGAGACTGATAATAGTAAAATTTTTGAATAGACTGAATCGAATTGGCACTCTTTTTAACTTCGAAGACTTCATTAGAAGTAGGTTTGGTATGATTTAGTATGGTGTACTTGAAAAAAAGTTATTTAGTAATTTTAAGCATTGTCAATGATTTTGTGGCCTTGAATTTAGTTTGATAATAATGTCAGACTGAAGTCCCAATCTTATGACCCAGTTAAATTGTAGCAATCTTTTTTGTGTAACATGTGCTCAGTTTTCTCATACATTAAGAATATGTTAAACTCATGACTCATAATCATTAACAAATAATGGTGTGATAAGAGCCTAATAAGAATATAAGAATATGGAGTGGATGTCTAGGTGAGTTGGAAATAAGTTACCCATTATTGTTGTGCACTGTGGCAGAAGGGGCACTGGACTCACCCAGCAGTCCAAAGAAGATTGGTCTCTCCAAGTAAGCCTGTGTGGAAATAGCCCTTTAATCCCCAGCCTGCTCTCTAGCAATCTTATTTTTCTATACCCAAAAGATGTGTTGGTTGAGCTCTGGGCCTCCTTCACTTGGGGTTCTTTGTCTCAGAGATTAATGTGTGGAAAAGATAACCGTTAGGAATATGTATCACATCTCCATCAACCATGCAAACCTGCTGCTTGAAGTGAAGATACGTGAAGATAATTTCTTAATGAAGAAAGTCCACGTTTTGGGGGAAGTGTTGCTACCTAAGGCTCAACAAGTTTACATTTTACATTTTGCTGAGATTACAGTTCAGATGTCGAAAGACACATCCTCACATGAAATACACAGGAAGGCATGGACATGTATTGTACCTCTAGTACACTTTACAGTAATTAATAGGAATCTTTGTTAGAATTCACGAACCAGAAGTTTTGTAAGTTACGAATGTAGATTGAAGAACTTTCTTAGAATGTAACTAAAAAGCTTTTTAAGAGTAATCATAAATTATTTTGAGATGTATGTCAGTGGCAGCATCTGTTATATGACCACTTCATATGATCCTCATCTTGTTATCTTTAAGGAGTTACAGGATATAGCAAGTACTGTATCACATCAAAAGATTCTATTTCCTGTCTGCAGGTTTATTATGGTAATGGTGAGTGTGACATGAATGTAAATTTTAGTAAGAATGTGGTGTGTAGGAAGTTCAGGGTAAGATGAAGTATAAAAAAGAAACGGAGAAGAATAAAGAAATTTTGTGTTTAATTAAAGTAAATTTAACCACTTTGAGATAATGTTTTATTGAAGGTTATGTAAAAAAAAATATATATAAATTAACATCATATGTGTGCACTAGGAACTGTAAGAAATGAAGCTTGTAATTATTTTTCCTTCTTATTCACAGGTTGATCAAGTGTTGGTTATTGCAGGGGTTCATAGTGAGAGATTTGATCACATTATGGCCAATTTGGCCACACTTTTTAAGGTATGCATTTAGCTTGTTAGAAAAAAGTATAGGGAGGTTTTGTGTTATTTTTGGCCTTGATTTTTGGTTCTCTATTTAAATACAAAAACAATCAAAAGTCATAGAATAGGCTATAGGTATTCATTATTAACATTATTTACTAAAGTTGTGTTTAGACATGGTATTGAATTATTTTTCCTATTGTTTTCAAAATATTAATAATTTTTTGCTAGTTTAAAATATGTATTATTTCA
>NC_061819.1:23407482-23409982 GCF_019202785.1 Penaeus chinensis | reverse complement strand
AATCATAAATTAAACTATTAATTCATGGAGACAAAGGGATTTCAAAATTATATCAAAGTAGGAATATAGAGGGTAGAGATTAAGCAACTTTTTGCAATTTTCTATTTGTTCCGTGACTTACAAATAGAGAGGAAGAGGAAGGGAAGGAGGTAGATAGATAGATAGATAGATATATAGAGAGTGAGTAGTTTGAATAGAGGGAGCAGTGGTTGATCTTGAAAATTATTATTATTATATTTTTATTATTACTATTATTATTATTATTATTATTTTATCATAATTATCCTTATTATTATCATTATTATTATTATTATTGTTATTATTATTATTATCATTATTATTATTATTATTATTATTATTATTATTATTATTATTATTATTATTATTATTATTATTATTATTATTATCATTACTACCAGATTTTTTTCTCGTTAATATCATTATTTTCATTATTAACATTAATTCATTATTATCATTATAATGATGTTTATAATGATAATGGCCACAAAAAAAAACTTTTAAACAACGTAACACAAAACGAACTCAATCACACAGATACAGCCGCCACAACCATCATCAACAACAACAACAAATAATAATAATAATAATAATAATAATAATAATAAACAAAAACATTCGTAAACGTATGCTACGCTAATCAAAGGAGAAGAGAGAAAGAAAACGGAGAACGGTCGCCGAGCCTAAAGAATTTTGGCGCGTCGCAACGAATCTCGGAGACAAGCCAGCCTGCAGCGCCGAGAAAAAAAAAAAAAATGATTGGGAAAGGACTGGCTTTGAGCTCCCTTGGGTGGGCAAGGGGTGGGAGTGTAAGGGGCGATGTTTGGATTAATGGAGTGAGAGAACGGGAGGGGAGGAAGGGAGGGAGAGAGGGAGGGGTGTTTGAGGATGGGTGGGAGGGAGGAGGAAGGGAAAGAGTGTGGGGGGAGGGGGGGGAGAAAGAGAGACAGAGCGACAAATGGAGATAGATAGTTAGATATATATATATATATATATATATATGTATGTATGTATATAAATGTGTATATATATATATATATATATATATATATATATATACACACACACTCAAGAAGAATAAAAAGAAGGAAACGAGAAAACACAAAAATAACGAAAGGAAGAACCAGGATTCACACGATGAAACCAAAAGACGACTTGACAATAATTTTTCTTCAAGGCCACCAGAAATGCAGCGAAAATCACATGTTTTCCTTATCTTCCATTCGACTTTTTGCTTACAAGTTGCTCAACGTAAAAGAAAAAAATAGATAGATAAACAAACACCAATAACTTCTATCGATCTTGGCTTCATTTACCAACTGCTCATCGTGAAGTGAAAAAGAAATAGAAAACAGATAGATGGATACTTATCATTTTCTCCAAGACTACCCATCTCTATGCTAATGAATAAATCCGTGAAATAATTACGCGAAACGATTTGAAATGATGTTGGTGGTTTATTATCTGTCAGAGTATATGCTTTCTTTACTGCAGTTATACATCAGTTGCTGATAACTCTTATTAGTAATCATAGCCAATCACTGGGGAGAAAAACGGGATTCAATTTATGTAAATTAATGTGTACGGATTCAGTTTGAAGGGGATATTAATCTGCTTAACTTTAATCAGGATATCTTAGGTTTCAAATTCCGTAGAGGCAGTCAATATGATAGACAGAGAGATAGACAGACAGACGGACAGAGACAGACAGAGACAGACAGAGACAGACAGAGACAGACAGACATACAGAGACAGAAAGAGCAGTCCAGTCATTCATTCAAGAAAAAAATAAAGACTGAATTACGGAACAAGGAGTTACCTTCACCAACAAATTAATTCCTTGTGATTAATGAAGACAGGCGTAATCGAGAAGGATTCCGGCCACTGTAAATGAATAGCATCAATTAATTAACAATTGGCTTCCTATATCAAAACTGCCCCCCCCCCCCCCAAAAAAAAAAAAAAAAAAAAAAAAAAAAAAGATTCATTATCAAACAAAATACTAATTAAGCACATCGCCACGGCAATAACTGTCATTGGTTGGCTTCACTGAGTTAATTGATCAACAAATTGCAATTTCCTCGCCACCCTTACCTGCTCCCCCCCCCCCTTTCCCCGAAACCCCATCCCTCCCTTTCCCTCCCCTGGGCCCCTACCCCTAGAACACACTCATCCTCGCCGTAAAAAAAGGGAGGCTAATGATAATGGTGATGGTGATAATCTCAGCAATGATAGTGATAATGATGATAAAGATGATGTTAATAATGATAACAAAAATAATGATATTGATAATGATGACAATGATGATAATGGTGCTAATAACATTGATAATGATAATGGTAATAATGATAATGATGATAATATTAATAATGATAATGATGATAATAATAATAATAGTAATAATAACAAAAATAATGATAATAGTAATAATAATAATAATAATAATAATAATAGTAACAACAGTAATAACAGCAGTAACAAT
>NC_061819.1:23324982-23327482 GCF_019202785.1 Penaeus chinensis | reverse complement strand
GGCAGGGTCGAAAAAGGAAAAGCGCTGCAAAAGGGGGGACAGGGAGGGAGACAGAATGGGCAAAATGGACGGCGCGAGAGTGAGGAAGCCACAGAAAATCCCAAAACAGGGTTTATTTCCCGGGCGTCCTCACTTTGGGGAAAAAAAGCCACAGACTTTTGGACAGCCAATTTCCTTTTGGGAAAAAATTATTAGCGTGGCCTCCTTTTAAACGTCCCCCTTTTTTTTTTTTTTTTTTTTTTTTTTTTTTTTTTTTTTTTTTTTATTTTTTTTATTAAGAAATGGATGTGTTTGGTGGAGGGACGGGGCAACTGTTTTTTTCTTTAAAAATTTTTTTTATTTTCATAATTTTCTCTGTTTTATTTTTTTTTCCTTTTATATGAAATGTTTTTTTGTGACGTCTTGTCTTGTCAGTTTTTTTTTCTATCATTATGAATGTTGCAAAGAAGTCATTATTAAAGTTAAAAAGGATGTCTTTTTCCCGGGGGGTTTTTTTAAAATTTCCCCGTCAATTTTAAAATTCGTAATCCTTTAGTCAAATTGTGCTCAGATTTGTAAATACTAAAATCTGTATCAAGTGTTTTAAAAATGTAGTTTACACTTACACGTTTTCCATTGCTGAAAGAGGCGAATCATTACAGATAAAATTTCAGGGTTGCTTTCGTTACACTCGACTTGGTTTTTTTTTTTTTAAATTTTTAAAAAATTTTGGGGAAAAAGTTTGGGTGAAAATGGAAATAAAAAAAAAACAAAAAAAGATAAAAATGTGATAAAAAAATTAAAATTTAAAAAAAATAGAATTAAATAGATTGATAAATAAATAAAAAAGGAAAAAACATATAAAGAAAGATAGAAAAATAAAAATAAAAATAAAGGGGTATAAATAAAGGGGGGGTAGGGGGGTAAAAAATAAGGGGAAGGGGAGAGAGAGAGGGGGAGGGAAAAAGGAAGAGAGGGGGAAGAGAGGGGGGAAAAAAGGGAAAAAAGAGGGGGGAAAGGGGGGGAGAGGGGAGAGTCAAAATTAAATTGATTTTCAGAATTTCCCCTACCCCCTTTTTTCCATTAAAGCAATGTTTCCCTTTTTAAAACAAATGGTTGCAGGGGGAAAAGTTTAAAAAAATATAAAAACAATATCCCGGAAAATTGGGAGGAGAGAAAAGAAAAATGAATTTACTTTTACTAGAAACTGAAGTGCATTGTGCATATGAGGGGATCATGCTTATTTTATTGGGCCTTTTTTTTCTTTCCCTTTTTCAGTAAAAGGGTTTTTGTGCTTTTTGTATTTGAGTTTATTCAGTTCAACTTTATATAGGGGAGCAGTAGTTTACATTGCTGAGAGCAAAAGGGGTTTTGGGAACACACTTCCCGCTTTTTAGTTTAAAATTTGTTTCCCTGGGGTTTTTGGGTATAATTTTACCCATTTTTCTCTGTTTAAAATTTTCCCACGTGTATCTCAAAAGGCAAATTTTTGTTTTGTGTATTAATGAATTTTTTAAAATGAAATGCTTGGGTTTATACACAGCTTTTCCCTATTCTGGAATTTGGGGCTGTGGGATTTTTCTAGTTTTTTCGGGAACCCATAGGGAAAAAGTTACATTTTTTTCAGAATTTTATTTGAGACCATTGTTGTCAAAAATATCTCTGCTTCCGTATTTCTTCTCACTCCTTTTTGGGGTTTACAGCGTGGAAGAATGAAAAGGGCATCGTAATGTTTTTAAAAAGGTAAAGTTTTTTGAAATAGTTTGGGAAGAGAAAAAATAAAAGGGAAAAAAAAAAAAATAAGCTCAAAATTTTTTTGGTTCACCAGGTTTTTCTTATAACGGGTTTTGTAACGCTTCCCTTTAACCCTGAAATAAAAGCAATTTAAAAAGGCCTTTAAATTAAATTTTGGTGAGCCTTACTTAGTTTGGACGCTTTCTCACCATGGCTTCCTATCATCAATATCATTTTAACGCTATAATTTTTTCATCAGGTGTCACTCGTGTTCTTTTTAATCATCATTATTGCTACTGTACTTTTACATATTGTTGCTATTGTCCTTCTTTCCATCATTAAAAAATTTTCCGCATTAAACACACTATTTTTTAAATTTCATATTTTTATCTTTGTCTTGTTACTGATTTTAAGATTATTCTTTTCACAAACCCCCAAATTTTTGATTTTTTAGATAAGATTTAAAGGGAAATTTTGATCTCTGTTTCCCCCGGGCAAATGACTCCTTTTGTGTTTAAAACCCCAAAGGGACCCTATTTCCCTTTTTCCGGCAATTTTCGTGTGAAGAGAGTTTTTCTTACACCAGTCTTCTTGTCATTATAAATATTATATTTTTGGGGTATATTTTTCCCTTTTTCCCTCTTTTCGGGTTTTCTTATCCACATTTTTCCCCCTCCCCTGGGAAAAAAATTGGGGGAAAAAAACGTATATTATGATAACAAAAAAAAATGACAAGCCATGTTAAGAAACCCCTTTACAATAAAATATTAAAGCTATAAACACGAAT
>NC_061819.1:23323474-23324882 GCF_019202785.1 Penaeus chinensis | reverse complement strand
TCCTAAATCAATCTCAACCTGAAACACCGCCCTGGACGTAAACAAGGGCGGCAGCCCTGTAGAGCACAAGGAAACATTTGTCCTCACTCCCTGGCCCTCAGCTCTTCGCAGAAAACTATAAGGAGACGGACTTTCGCTACCAAGAAACGCTCCAGAAATATATAGCCTCGTAGTACCTTCATCCGGGACCTTGCCATGGGTTCCTTTATACCTCGCAGGATAAGGAATTGGACTCTTTTATAGCATCTATTGACGCAGTAGGGTTCAAATCGACACGATCAAAAAGCTGCTTTCACACAACAGTGTTCATCAATACAGCACACGAGTTTGTAATCTTATATATTACATCGCATTGTATAGTTCATTGCCTTACTTCGCTATATTTCCTAAGGTTAGCTTGTGTATAAATAGACAGTATTGAGAAGTCTTTAGCAAGGGAGTAGTAGTAGAGAAAGAGAGAGAGGGGGGGGGAGAGAAAGAGAGAGAGAGAGAGAGAGAGAGAGAGAGAGAGAGAGAGAGAGAGAGAGAGAGAGAGAGAGAGAGAGAGAGAGAGAGAGAGAGAGAGAGAAGAGAAAAGAGACAAAGAGAAAGAAAGGAAAAAGAGACAAACAGAAAAAAAGACAAATAAAGAAATGCAGAGAAAAGAGAAAAAAAAAGAGAAAAATGGAAAGAGGGCACAGACGAAAGGAAAATAAACGAAACAAAGAAAAAGAAAAGAGACAAAGGGATAAAAAAAAAACAAAGAGAGAGAGAGGAAAGAGACAAAACAACTAAACAAAGAAAAAGAGAAAATGCAAAGATAGAAAAAAGAGACGAAGAGAGAGGAACAAGAGAAAGAGAAAGAGAAAGAGGAACAATGAAAGATAGAGAAGAAACAAAGAAAGAGGGAGGAGAGACAAAGAAAAAAGGAAAGAGAGACGAAGGGTGAGGGAAGACAAAAAGAGAGAGGGGGGGAGAGAGAAGAAACAGAAAAAGAAAAGACAGAGAAAGAGAGGAGAGAGAGAGAGAGAGAGGCAGAGAGAGAGAGAGAGAGAGAGAGAGAGAGAGAGAGAGAGAGAGAGAGAGAGAGAGAGAGAGAGAGAGAGAGAGAGAGAGAGAGAGAGAGAGAGAGAGAGAGAGAAGAGAGAAGAGAGAACAAGGAAGAAGACAAAAAGCTAAAAAGAAGGTACTAAGGGGAGGAAAAAACAAAAAGAGAGAAAGAGAGAGAGAAGAAGCAAAGAAAGAGGGGGGAGAGACAAAGAAAGAGGAAGGACAGACAAAGGGAGAGAAGAGACGAAGGGGGAGGAAAGACAAAGAGAGAGAGGTGGGGGAGAGAGAGAGAAGAGACAGAGAGAGAGAGAGAGAGAGAGAGAGAGAGAGAGAGAGAGAGAGAGAGAGAGAGAGAGAGAGAGAGAGAGAGAAGAGACAA
>NC_061819.1:23305974-23318474 GCF_019202785.1 Penaeus chinensis | reverse complement strand
TATTTATCTTTTGTTCTTTTATTACCTGTTTTTTTTTTTTGTCCTTTATTACGCTTGTTATTGTTGCCGTAAATTATTATCATAGTTTCTATCATTGTTCTTATTACTTTTGTCTCTGTTCGTGTTGTTAGTCTAACCTTTGTTGGTGTTGATACTATTGGTATTTATCTTTGATACTATTATTATCGTCTTTATCATTGTCGTCGTTGTGACAGCGATTATTATCCGGTTAAATGTGTTATTATTGTTGTTATTGTCATGACTATCATTATTTCATCTGTAATAGTTTCATTATTAGTACCATTGTTATCATTATAAAAACTATTGATGACATTATTATTGTTATCTATCAGAAGCACAATCATTATCCTATTTGTTCTTATCATTATCATTCTTATAATCTTCAATAATAATACAACTGCTATTTCTCGTATTGTTACTATCTCTATCGTTATCTGCATGTGTGTATTTCGTATATAAATATTCGTGTAACTTTTATTGTTTCGCTTTTGTAAACTAATTTATGTGACTTGCCCAGAAATAAAAAAAAAAAGACTTTTAATCTGTTTTATCGCCGTCCATCCTGTTCAATAAGAAAGTTACGTAGAAGAAAAAAAAAAGAAAAATTGTGAAAGGTAATTTTCCAATCTGAGAGGAAAATATACGTTAAAGAAAAGATAAGTTTGCAGACGAGAATGTAATAAAAAAAAGATATAATATTCTTTCTTAAGACAACTTTATTTTGTATTCATTATCTGCTGAATAATTCAACAGTGAAAATCTTAGGCTTCACTCTCAGTCAATTTGTTTTCTTCAGAAGCCTGAGTATATGGAACTTTAATGTAAATCGCTTTTTGTGTACATATCCATATTACGTGTAATTTCCATATGTAAAAGGAGGAAAAATGTTTCACTAGAATGACTGAACAAACATATGATATTTGTCATTGATATAAATGGCTAGGGTAGCTTTTGTCGTTTGTAAAGTACTGTATCTATGTTTTTTTTTTTTTGTTGTTGGTTTTTTTTGTTGTTGTTATATTTCAACGTAAATGACGATTCAAGTTTGTAAAGTACTGTATCTGTGTTTTTGTTTGTTTGTTTGTTTGTTGTTTTGTGTGTGCGTGTTATATTTCAATATAAATGATGCTTCAAGTTCTTTCATGATTCAAAAGTGATTTGTTCGCCGCCATAATTTTTCAAGGTGTTTCGGTCATAATTCTAAGAATTCCCGAGAGTAATTCAGTGAGTTTAATGACTAGTTTGAACGATATTTTATGATGTTGTACGGTATTTCTTTCTTTTTTTTCCCTGTAGAGGACTTGGGTTTTATATTTCTTATCAGATTTCGTATATGTAGAAATCAACGTACAAAGGAATTGTAAAATGATAATAAAAGAATAAAAGAAATTAAGCCAGTCATAAAGAAAACATTTTCCTGTGTTTCTATTCTGCTTCTTCCTCTTTATTTTTTTTCTCTTTCTCTTTCCTTCTCCTTCTCTGCCTCCTACTCTTCTGCCTCTTCTTCCTCCTCTTCTTCCTCCCTATCCTACTCCTTCTCCTCTTAGAAATAGATCATGAAAATTCACAAGAAATAGACAATAAGAAATACAAGTAAATCACAAAGAAATGTTTTCTCGACTTAATTTCCCTCTGTTTAAAGATATTTTTTTTTTCTAATATACTAACTCAGCAATATTCTTTGAGTTATGTCGAGCGGAGGTCTCTGTCTTGTTTTTTTGTTTTTTTCTCCCTCCCTTTTTCTCTTTTCTTGATAAGAAAAAACATCCACAAAAACAAAATCATTTAAGATTAATATAACTAAACCCTCGGTTGTTATTGTCATTGTTGTTGTTTTTGTTGTTGTTGTTGTTGTCGTTTATGTTGCTGTTGTTGTTATCGTTGTAATTTTGTTTTGTTTTTTTGTGTTGCACTTGTACAGAGAGACAGATAGAAGGACATATATTTACATAGCTAGATATACAGGTATATATATAAACGTATTTATGATGCAACTTATATGTAACCAGCAACGGAGATAAAAACAGACAAGACGGGAAAATAAATACTACCTGTCATATCGCAGTGAGATTATACGCTGACTAATGGCACCTTCTACGTGATGACGATTAATTATGTAAAAAGGTTGATGTAAAAAAAAAAAAATCAATTGCAGTAGATTCAGTTTTTGTTAATTTATAGGATAGGTTGATAACGTTTATGTGTGAGTCAAGCGATTTTTTTTTCTCTCTTTTTTTTTCTATTTCTCTCTCTCGCTCTATCTCTCTCTCTCTCTCTCTCTCTCTCTCTCTCTCTCTCTCTCTCTCTCTCTCTCTCTCTCTCTCTCTCTCTCTCTCTCTTCTATCTCTCTCTCTCTCTCTCTCTCTCTCTGTCTCTCTCTCTCTCTCTCTCTCTCTTTATTTTTCGACTTTAACCCTCCTTAATTACATTCCCTCACTAATGATATTCTTGAGTACACAGTATCCATCCTCAATTTTTGTTATTCAGTATTTTTTTCGTGAACAGTTTTACAATGATGGTGACCCCCCCCCCCCCATGCGCCTGCCTTTCTCGCCCTCTCCCTCAAAATCAAATTAGCCATAATCAAATTGGGGGTCAGTTTTGAAAGTCAAATTTTACCGGAAAAGGAAAATAAACGAACAATATTTATTTTTTATTTTTATTGGATTTTTTTTTTTTAATCTCTCTTTCTCTTCGTATATACGAGAGAGAGGGGGAGGGAAAGAGAGAGAATGGGAGGGAGGGAGAGAGAGAGAGAGAGAGAGAGAGAGAGAGAGAGAGAGAGAGAGAGAGAGAGAGAGAGAGAGAGAGAGAGAGAGAGAGAGAGAGAAAATACCGCTCCGCCTCCCCCCCCCCCCCCCCTTCATACAAACATCCAAAACCGTATCAAAATCAAAACAACCACATCCTCCCAAAGGAATGAAAGAAAGAAAGAAAACAATAGAAAAAAACGCGACCTCAGGTCAAAATGGCAACCCTGCTTCCGGCTTGGGGGAATGTCGTTAACGTTGGCAGTCCTGCGACGGATGGTCAAGGCTCTCTCCCCTTCTCAAGATAATCCTGGACCTGATCAGCTTCATCTTCGTATATCAGCTTCATCCGCATCTCACAATTTGTCTCTTTATCCCCTGGTTGACCTCACGTTTCCGCCTGACCCCGCGAGGTGACCTGGGACAACCGTGGAGGGGTAGAGATTGCGGGAAAATGAGGGACGAGGGAAGTTAAAAAATATATTGTTCGTTCCTGTTAGAAATATCGATTCGATTTTGTTTTCTTCACTCTTTCTTTCATTCTTTTTAATCAGTTTTCGACATCGGGCAAAATCTTTAGACATAGACTTACACAAATATATAAACAAACCTGCCGTAAAGAATTTGTACAATTCCCTTACAGGTCAGGACGCAACTTAGAAAAAATAAATATATTGAAGAAAGGAAAAAAGGAAGTCGGTAAAGCAACAGGTCTTGGGGAAAAATACGAGAATTGATACAAGGTCAAGCAACAGGTATGGAAGCGCGGACAGACCGAAAGTTAGGAGGAAGGAGGAAATTAGATGTTCTAGATGGGGATAAAAAAAAGAAAAAGATGTATATGGCTTGAATTACCTCGTAGCTGTTATTAATTAAGGTATGATCATAGTGATCTTTAGTGAAATAGGAGAAGCTGAGGGGAAAGGAAGGGTGTGTACATTTACGAGTATTTACGCTGTTGCTCTGTGTCTCACTTTTTCCTCACTCGCTAGCGCTATCCCTGTGTCCCTCACTCCTTTCTCTTTCACCCTCTCTCCCTCTTTCCCTTCTCCCTCTCCCTCTCCCCCTCTCTCCCTTCACTTTCTCCCTCTCTCCCCTCCCTTTCTCCTTCTCCCTCTCCCTCTCTCCTTTTCCCTCCCTCACTTTTTCCTTCTCCCTCTCCCTCTCTCGCTATCCCTCTCTCCCTGTCTTTCCTCCCTTTCTCCTTCTCCCTCTCCCTCTCCCTCTCTCTCTTTTCCCTCTCCCTCTCCCTCTATCGCTATCCCTCTCTCTCTCTCACTCATCCCTTTCTCCTCTATCCCTCTCTCCTTCTCCCTCCCTTTCCCTCTCCCTCTCCCTCTATCGCTATCCCTCTCTCCCTCTCTCACTCCCCTTTTCCCTCTCTCTCTCTCTCTCTCGCTCTCTCCCTTTCTCCCTCTCCCTCTCCCTCTCCCTCTCGCCCTTCCCTCTCACCGAAAGGCGAAGGAGAGGCGACACAGACCCCAGACTCCCTCTTCTCATTCTAGAGAGAGCCTGTGTGTACGAATGTAAAAGCTCGCGTGTTCCGGAGAGTATGTTCTGTAAAAGCGAGACGCAGATGGGAAGGGAGGGAGAAGGAACTGAGGGTGGAAAGCGAGGCCGAGGAGGAGAAGGAAATGGCGAAAGGAAGGAAGGGACATTTGAGAGTGAGAGTGGAGGGGGGGGGAAGGGAGGAAGAGGAGAAGGAGGAGGGAGGGAGGATGAAGAAAAGGAGGAGGAGGGGGAATTGTAGGAGGAGGAAGAGGAAGAGCAGGAGGGAGAGAGGAAGAAGAAAAATAGCAGGGAGAAGAGAAAGGGGAGGAAGAAGAGAAGGAAGAGGAAGAAGAGGAAGAAGAGAAGGAAGAGGAAGAAGAGAAGAAGAGGAGAAACAGGTGAGAGGACGAAATAACATGGTTGACTTGAACTGTATATTCCAGGATGTTCCACGAGACTCGAGACAGACGGCGTGAGGCAGAGTATTGTGTGATGGCGAGCGAATGAACTCGAAAAGGTGAGGACAGTGATATGTTTGTGTCCTTTCTTTCTCGGTCTTTCTTTCTTGCTTTCTTTTCTCATTTGTTTTTCTTCTTCTCTCTCTCTGTCTCGCTCTATCTTTGTTTCCTTTTTTTTCTTTGTTTTTTTCTCTTGCTTTCTTTTCTCTCTCTATTTTTTTCCCCTCTTTCTTTTATTCTCTCTCTTTTTCTTTCTCTCTTCTCTCTCTCTTTCTATTTTTTTCTTTTCTCTCTCTCTCTCTCTCTCTCTCTCTCTCTCTCTCTCTCTCTCTCTCTCTCTCTCTCTCTCTCTCTCTCTCTCTCTCTCTCTCTCTCTCTCTCTCTCTCTCTCTCTCTCTCTCTCTGTCTCTTACATTTTTTATGATTTACATTCATACTCACTAATAGTCCCACACACGTGCGCATAATTATTTGGCTGATAAAATTTTGCAGAGGTTTCTAATAATGCAACAGATCCGCTAGAAAATAAAGATGCATTAATTCACATTTACGTGTGCGCGTGTGTGTTTGTCTATTACGTGTCTGTGTTTGTGTTTATATCAGTTTTTAATCTAATTGAACTCGACCAATTCCGTTTGTTAGTTTTGTTAATATTATTGCCCTGTTATCAAGCCTAGAAAAATTATGTCACTGTCAGTGCCATTATCATGAATAACCATAACACTATATATATTTCAGTTCGTTTAATGATTCTTTGTCCGTAATCTTTAATCTCGGTTTAAGGAATCCATCTACACCTTACTGTTTTATTTGTAGATCATATTTTATCAATATTGTTCTAAATACTTTCACAGTCGTTAATATGATAACATAATACTGAAAGCTTTATATATCAGATATCGTTATCACAATTATAAAAAGAAATAATATTAATGCTGTTATAATTAGCCTCATCAACACCAGGCATTCATCATTAACGTATGCGATCATAACAGCTTTAATAGGATTGATCAGTCATTCACAAATGATAGTAAAAGACTGAGTGGAAAAACTGTAACAGATTCATTAGACTGAATCTCGTGGGAGATCGGACGCGTCTGCGTGGATATGTGTTGAAAATAGTGATGATGGCGATGATGATGATGATGGTGATGATTGTGGTGATGGTGATGATGATGGTGGTGGTGATGGTGATGATAATGGTGATAGTGATGGTGGTGGTGGTGAAGGTGGTAATAATGATGATGGTGATAGTGATGATGGTGGCGGTGATGATGATGTTGATGATGATGATGATGATCATAATGATGATGATAATAAAATTATAATGATAATGATAGTAATAACGGTGAGGGTGATAATGATAATAATGCTTATAATAGTATTAATAATGATAATAATAATAATAATAATAATAACAATAGTAATACTAATGATAATAATAGTAATAATAATAATAATGATGATGATGATAATGATAATAATAATAATAATAATAATAATAATAATAATAATAATAGTAATAATAATAATAATAATAATAATAATAATAATAATAATAATAATAATATAATAAAAATAATAATAATTATAATAATAATAATAATAATAATAATAATAATAATAATAATAATAATAATAATAATAATAATAATAAGGATAATCATAATAATCATGATGATGAGTATGATGATAATACTGATAATAGTACTCTCTCCCTCTTTCACCCTCCTCCTATCTTTCGCCTCCCATCTCACTCCCAAATCTTCCCTCATTTCACACCTCACCCCCCCCCCCCCCACTTTAAGCCTTACACCAGCCCACTCCCCCTCCCCCTCCCCTCCCCCTCCCTTCCTCTTCTCTCTCTCCTTAATCTGCCCCACCTCCTTCGCTCCCTCCCCCCCCCTCCCATCCCCCTCTCTTTATCTGAGCTTTCTCTCCTTTCCAATTTTCTTTCCGTTTCCCCTATTCCCTCTTCCTCTTTCCGTTTCCCCCTCTGTTTCCCCTTCCCCATCTCCCATTTCTCTCTAAGACCCTTTCCTTTATTTTTATCTCTCTATTCCCCTCTCTTTTTCCCCTTTTCCTTTCCCTTTCCCCCCTACTTTCCTTTTCCTCATAGTCGTGTAAATGAAACTATTTCAGTGCAGTGTGCTTGCCTCGAAGAAGAAAACTTATAATAATATTAATAATGATGATAATAGTAATGATAAACTATAATAAAAGTAATGATTATATTTTCAATAACAACGATGGTAACAATAATAATAACAAGAGAGCTGGAATTCTCATAGATTTGTAATACTATGTGTCTCTTACTCGTTAATATTAATGTTATAAATTATCATACCATTTTATACCGAAGTTAATTGACTTCAAGTTTGTAGTAACATGGAATATGATGTCAGGCATGAGACGTCATCTTACATCATAACAAGAAATGTGGAATTTGATTTCAGGTGAAACTTTAAGTGTAACGTACGAAGTATAATTATGTTATAGGTAATGATAATTTTAAAATAAAATAATAACTACAATAATAAATAGAGGAATGGTCATGGTTATAATAATAAGAACAAGAATAATTATAATTACAATAATAAAATAACAATAAAAATGGCAATAATGACGTTAATCACCAAAATAACAATAACAATGATCATGATAACAATAATAATTATTATTAACATCATTATTATCATCATCATAACAATAACACCAATAATAACAATACTATAACTAACAACAACAACAACAAAATTCAATTCGCAAATAAATAAAAAAAAAGGAGGGGAAAGATGAAGGGGTTTAGGGAAAAAGAAAAGAGGGGGGGAGTGAAGCGAAGAGGGGAGAGAAAGAGTGAAAGATAAAGAAGGGAATGAGTGAAAAGGGAGAGATGGGGATGTGGGAATAGAGAAGAGGAAAAAAAAGGGATAGAGAGGAAAGAAAAAGAGAAAGGGATAGAGAGACGGCGAAAGGAAGAGATAGGGGGGAGTAGGGAGGGGGAAGCGAGTGAGAGAGAAAAGGAAGAGATGGAAAGGGAGAAAAGTGAATAAGTGGGGAAGATTCTAAGGTAGGGAAAAGAATAGAGAAAGGGAGAATGTGGAAAAGGAAAAGTAGAAAATAAAGATTTTTTAGATAGGGAAAGTTTCGGGAAAGAGATGGGTAGGGGATGGGGAAGGAAATTAAGTTTTTTTTTTAAAGGTAAGAATATGTTTACGGGAAATAAATGGGTAGACAATGAAAGGAGAGAGGTGGGGCAAAATGTTCGTAAAAAAAAAAAAAAAAAAAAAAAAAAAAAAAAAAAAAAAAGGTTTTCTATAGGTTTGGAAAAAAAAGTGAAAGGGAGAATATAGAATTTTGAGTAATATATTTTTTTTGTTAAAGTTTGAAAAGGAACGGGGGCGGGGGAAACAGACGGGAAAAAGAAAGGGATTTTACAGGTAAGAAAAAAAATCGGTATTTCATTTTTTTTAATTTCCTTTTTTTATTTTCCTTTTCTTCTTCCTATTGTTTACAAAAAAAAAAAAATAACAAAACTAAAAATGCTGCGACCGTTATTTTTACAATTGTCACGATTCAAATATTCGAATTCGTAACGGTCAGAAACTTTTAAAAATCCAAACGAATTTACGTAACAGATAAAAAGAAAACATTGCAATTTTAGCTCTCTGTTATGATGTATTGATACACACACGCGTCAGTCATTTTATAGATTAAAACGCCAGCCTTTCAAATGCCTGAGAGAATATGATAGACATGTTAATATTGGTAGAAGTTGAATTATGGCTAAAGAGAGCGAAAGGGTTTTGCTTCAAATAATTTCGGACGTTACGACCGTTTCTCTCTTTTTCATACGAACATTTCTCTTTTTTTTTCATATAGTCTCCAAAATTAAATGTCTTTCCTCGTAGTTTTCTGTTCATGGCGTAAATTTCATGTCAGTTTTCACCTTTTTTGTTCGTCTATGCGCCGATATTATGCTTATGGTTATTTTATGGTAATCATCAGCATTATCTTTATCATAATTATCCTCATCGTCGTTATCATTTATTTGTTTTACCTTGATTAGACTTTCTATCATTAATATTAACATTATTACCAATATTTTATCATTGTTTTTATCGACGTCATCCTTAATTCTTCCAGCATCATCTACACCATCAATATCATCATGATCACCATCCCCATTCCACCATTAATAACTTCACCACCATCTGCACTGTCAATACCACCATCTCACCATCACCATCACACCACCATTTGGGGGGGGGGGGGGGTGAAGACAGGAACACCCTCCAGGAAAAGCGATTCGAAATCATACAAACGATTAATTAAATAGCAAAAGAAAAAAATATCTATTTAAATATAAAAAAATAGGAAACTCTTTGAATAGCTAAAATAAGAAACGACTCTTTAAATAGCAAAAGAAAATATGCAAATAGCAACTCTTTAAATAGCAGAAGCCGCAAACAACAACTAAAGAAGTAACAAAATGCAAAAGAACAACATAGTAAAAATAACAAACAACCCCTCAGATAGCAAAAACAAACAAACAAACAAACAAACTCTTCAAACACCCAAATAAATGCAAACACAAAAACTCTTTAACCAGCAAACAATATCAAACAAACAAAAGCAATCGATGAGTGGCGAGCAACAGGTAAAGAGGCTCCCTCATTAAGACTAATGCATTTTGGGACAGAGGTCTTGTGAAGCTGTCTGATGTCGCTGTCACTTTCGTTCGCTGTTATCTTCTGGTGTTTCTTTCTTTGTCTCTTTTTTTATCGGTGTGTTTTGTCTTTCTTGTTTTGTGTTTGTTTGTTTGTTTGTAAGTATGTTTTAATGAATTATTTTCTCTACTTTTTATCCCTGTCTCATATATGTGTTTGTCTTCCTCTATATCTATTTCTCATCTTTTGTCACTACTTTCTCTTTTTATATATCCCTTTATTTCTTATTCGTTGTTTCGATCTCTCTCTCTTTTTTTCTCTCTCGCCATACAAGAGAGAGAGACAGAGACAGAGACAGAGAGAGAGAGAGAGAGAGAGAGAGAGAGAGAGAGAGAGAGAGAGAGAGAGAGAGAGGGAGAGAGAGAGAGAGAGAGAGAGAGAGAGAGAGAGAGAGAGAGAGAGAGAGAGAGAGAGAGAGAGAGAGACAGACAGACAAAGAGAGAGAGAGAGAGAGAGAGAGAGAGAGAGAGAGAGAGAGAGACAGAGAGACAGGCAAAGAGAGAGAGAGAGAGAGAGAGAGAGAAAGAGAGAGAGATAACAGAGAAAGAGAAAGCGGAAGAGAGCTGCACGCATACAATCGAGGGAACGTAGAGAAGGGCGAGCGGGAAGGCCGGGGCGAGCGAGGAAAAGAAAAACGGGGACGGAGAAAAGGGAGGGAGAGCGAGGGGGAGAAGGAACAGGAGAGATGGAGGCCCGACAGAGAGACGCAGACGACAGAGAGGGACAGGAGAGGCGGAGAGGCCAGTAGACGCTCGCAACACAGTGATGGGAAATCGATAAGGTGAGGAGTTGGTGCTGCGTGACCCAGAGTACCATCAACAAAGGACCTGCCATTACGACCTCCAGTTAGTTGTCACGGCGATACGACGGAGGCACTGTGCCACTCCGCAGCGGTGCTCCGTGCCACTTGCGAGGCGGAGAAGGTGTGGCGCGTAAAGTATGTATAATACCCGCCCTCTCTCTCTCTTTCTCTTTCTGTCTCTGTCTGCGGTCTCTCTCTCTCTCCCTCTCTCTCTTTCTCTCTCTCTCTCTCTCTCTCTCTCTCTCTCTCTCTCTCTCTCTCTCTCTCTCTCTCTCTCTCTCTCTCTCTCTCTCTCTCTCTCTCTCTCTCTTCTCTCTCTCTCTCTCTCTCTCTCTCTCTCTCTCTCTCTCTCTCTCTCTCTCTCTCTCTCTCTCTCTCTCTCTCTCTCTCTCTCTCTCTCTCTCTCTCTCTATTTATCTATCTATCTATCTATCTATCTATCTATCTATCTATCTATCTATCTATCTATCTATCTATCTATCTATCTATCTATCTATCTATCTATCTATCTATCTATATATCTATCTATCTATCTATCTATCTATCTATCTATCTATCTATCTATCTCTCTCTCTCTCTCTCTCTCTCTCTCTCTCTCTCTCTCTCTCTCTCTCTCTCTCTCTCTCTCTCTCTCTCTCTCTCTCTCTCTCTCTCTCTCTCTCTCTCTCTCTCTCTCTTTCTCTCTCTCTCCTCTGTCTGTCTCTCTCTCTCTGTCTGTCTCTCTCTCTCTCTCTCTCTCTCTCTCTCTCCCTCTAAGAATCGATCAGTTCATCAACTCTCGAGGAATTAGTCAATATTCCTGGCGTTCTTCTACCCCTCTCCCCTCCTTCGGACCCCCTCCCCCCCTCCGTCTATCCCCTCTTCGGGAGTACGTGATCAGGTGTAAGAGAGAATCTTGGACCTCTCTCTTTCTTTCTTCCCTTCCCTTCTTTCTTCCTCCCATTTGGGTGATCTCCGTTCCCTTTTTCCTCGTCTTTCCACTCCCCTCTCTGGTTCAACATGCTCTCACTCTCCTCCGAAGGCAGAGGGTAAGGGAACGTTTTCCTTACCTTACACTTACCTTGCCCTTTTGACCGGTTCACGAGACACCCTCTGTTCCCCTTCCTACCTCTTCGTCCCTCTCTGTCCTTCTCCCCTTTCCTGTCTCCCCTCTCGGCCCCTCCTCCCCTCGGCGAGGGCTCTCTCTCCCTCTCACTCTCTCACCGTTGCCGACACCCAAACCTGTTTTACATTCCAATCTTACATTTATTAACTCTTTAAGAGGAACGATTCGGGGACTCGCAGAATGCTCATTAACGCCACGAATCGCCGAGTCTGCATTCGGTGGTCACGATTGGAATCTTTGGAGTGGATTTCGATGCATTACGTGATATTACCTGTCATTTCGGAACACGTGACTCCGTGGCAACGCTGCACTCCAGCAACAGTTTGTTTATCCGGGCCTGGTGTGTTCGAAACCGCGCTTGTGACGAGGGCTTCGCTTCGTTTTCTCGCATTCTTGTCAAATATACTTATCGATTGCGTGTAAAAAGCCCTCGAAATGAATTCTTTTATGAGGAGAGGTATCTTATGAATGCATCTGATATGCATTCCGCGAATATGGTATAACGTATATTTTGAAAAGAAGCCGGCATGCAGCGAATGGATGAATCAGTTCCTGGAAATCCAAGCGAAGCAGCCTGGAATCTGGAATGCCAGATGTACGAGAGGCTGAAATATCATCAGATGCTATCCTTCATGCCACAATATGTCCCCTGAATATACCCAGGCTCGTGTGGGCGTTTGGTAGGAACGAAGGAGGAGGAAGGATGCGGGAGGATAAATGGAAAGAAATAGAAAGCGGAAGGGATCTTAATGACGGAGGGATTTTCCTCTTTGGAAAACTCGAGGCAACACAAGGAGATTTTTTTCGGAAGGTCGACTCGTGTGTTGCGTCGAGTTATGCCTTTGCGTCGATCACCTGTTACTCCGGTCATGTCTTGGTATTCCTTGGAAGAGGCGAATGGCGCTCGTTTATCGATTCATTTGCATAAGCGATTACTTCCGTGTTGTGTTGCCGCGCCTGACTCACGGGGATGCATGTACGAATGTGCGTAGGAGAAAATGGCGCACGAACAGGCACGCACACGCGGAGGTACTGGAATACACACACGAAAATACGCACGTACATACCCCTTCACGGAGAGAGAGAGAGAGAGAGAGAGAGAGAGAGAGAGAGAGAGAGAGAGAGAGAGAGAGAGAGAGAGAG
>NC_061819.1:23293474-23298474 GCF_019202785.1 Penaeus chinensis | reverse complement strand
ATGATATTGCTGATAAATTCCATAATAAAAATTATCTTTTATATCTTCTTATCCTCATTATTCCTGGTGTCACTACGATAATCACTTAATAAACACAATATTTCATCATTATCATTATCATTAACATTATCATCATTACATTCTATTGTTGCTTAGTGCAATTGTAATTACCATCGCTATTGAATTTTTTTTCATCATTGCCACTGTGCTGCTGTTGCTAAGTATCATAATTATCCTCATCATTTATCACTGTCAACATTAGATTTAATGTTCTGATTGCTCTTATCATTATAAAGAATAAGGAAGAGACACCAACATTTTGAAAAAACATCATAACGTTTTGAAAAACATAATAACATTTTGAAAAAACAGAATAACATTTTGAAAAAACATCATAACATTTTGAAAAACATAATAACATTTTGAAAAACATAATAACATTTTGAAAAAACAGAATAACATTTTGAAAAAAACAGAATAACATTTTGAAAAAACATAATAACATTTTGAAAAACATAATAACATTTTGAAAAACATAATAACATTTTGAAAAACATAATAACATTTTGAAAAAACATAATAACATTTTGAAAAAACATAATAACATTTTGAAAAACATAATAACATTTTGAAAAAACATAATAACATTTTGAAAAAACATAATAACATTTTGAAAAACATAATAACATTTTGAAAAACATAATAACATTTTGAAAAAACATAATAACATTTTGAAAAAACATAATAACATTTTGAAAAACATAATAACATTTTGAAAAAACATAATTACATTTTGAAAAACATAATAACATTTTGAAAAACATAATAACATTTTGAAAAAACATAATAACATTTTGAAAAACATAATAACATTTTGAAAAAACATAATTACATTTTGAAAAACATAATAACATTTTGAAAAACATAATAACATTTTGAAAAACATAATAACATTTTGAAAAAACATAATAACATTTTGAAAAAACATAATAACATTTTGAAAAACATAATAAAATTTTGAAAAAACATAATAACATTTTGAAAAACATAATAACATTTTGAAAAACATAATAACATTTTGAAAAAACATAATAACATTTTGAAAAAACATAATAACATTTTGAAAAACATAATAACATTTTGAAAAAACATAATTACATTTTGAAAAACATAATAACATTTTGAAAAACATAATAACATTTTGAAAAAACATAATAACATTTTGAAAAAACATAATAACATTTTGAAAAACATAATAACATTTTGAAAAAACATAATAACATTTTGAAAAACATAATAACATTTTGAAAAACATAATAACATTTTGAAAAAACATAATAACATTTTGAAAAAACATAATAACATTTTGAAAAACATAATAACATTTTGAAAAAACATAATTACATTTTGAAAAACATAATAACATTTTGAAAAACATAATAACATTTTGAAAAACATAATAACATTTTGAAAAAACATAATAACATTTTGAAAAAACATAATAACATTTTGAAAAAACATAATAACATTTTGAAAAACATAATAACATTTTGAAAAACGTAATAAATGAAGAACGAAATGAAGAAGAGACCGAGGATGAAAAATAAAGAATGGGTGAATAACCATAGGGAGAGATAAAGAAGTGAATTAAAGAACAGATAATGAGATAGACATATTATTAAGAACACGACAAAGAATGAAAAATAAGATGAGATAGATACAGACCAAGTAGATTAACCATGAATAAGATAAAGAATGAATAAATAGACAATAAAGTAAATACGATGAATAAATATGAGTAGTAGACAAATATATATAATACGAAACAGACAGACATAATGCAAAATAGATAGATATATATAACAAATAAATAAAGAAAGAGACAAATAGAAAAGAGTATAAAAAAAAAGCAAGGAATGAAATGCAGAATAACGGAACAGACTAAGCATAATTGATAAATAAGAGACAAATAGACCAAGAGGAAGATAGAGAACAAGACAAGAATATATATTTTTTAGATAAAGTAAAGAGGAAGACGAGCAAAGTCTTTTTTCTCTCTCGTAAGACTCGGAAAGCAAAGACAGGAAGGCACAAGAGAGAGAGAGGGGGGGGGGGGGGGAGAGGGAGGGAAAGATTGAGAGGAAGAGGGAAGGTAAGAGAAAAATAGAAGGAGTGAGGAGGAGGCAGGAAGAGTGAGAAGTGAAGAAAACAAAGTGTGACCAGAGAGAATTTTCTGCATGACAGATAGGTGTGTACGTGTGTGTGTGTGTGTGTGTGTGTGTGTGTGTGTGTGTGTGTGTGTATGTGTGAGTGTGTTAAGTGTCTTTGTACCTATGTGTGTGTGTTTGTGTCTGTGTGTGTGCGTGTATGTCTGTGTGCCTGTGTATGTGTGTGTGTGTATGTATGTAGGTATATGTTTACGTGCATGTATATATATGTGTGTGCATAAGCAGATTTTTTTCCTAACCTTTCCGAACAAAAGCAGACTTTGCAAGATACTCAAGACGCTCCATGAAAAGACAACTCACAAATCTGCTTATAAGTTCTGCCTCCCTTGCCTTTCTGACTCTTAGGGGAAATGCGTGGAAGAGGAGAGGAAGAGGAGGGTGGAAGGAGAGAAGGAGAAGGGGAAATAAAGGGGGAGGGAGAGAAGAAAGGGAGAATAATGGAGAGAGGGAAAAGGAGAAGGAAAATGAGAAAAGGAAAGGGAAGGAGAGAGGGAAAAGGAAAAGGAAAAGTGGAACGGGAAGGAGACAGAGAAAAGAGAAGAGGGAGAGGGGAGAGGAGAAAAAAAAGGAGGAAAGAGAGGAAAGTGAAGGAAGAAAGAGTAAGAGAAAGAAGGAAAGGAAAGAAGGAAAAGGATAAAGAAAAAAAGGAGCTGAGGGGGAGAAGAGAAAATGAAAGAAGAAGGAGGAAGAGGAAATAAAAGAAAGAGTAGAATGAAAAACAACGAGAGAAGAGGAGAAAGAGGAGGGAGAAAGGGGGAGAGGGAAGAAGAGATAGAAGATGAGAAGACAAGAGGAAATGAAGAAGTAATGAAGAAAAAAAAGCAAAATAATAAGAGGGAGGAAGGGAGGAAGAAAAGGAAGAAAAAAAATATAAGAGGAACAGGATGTAGAGGAAGAGGAAGGAGGGATAAGAAAAGGGAAGAAGAAAAAGCAAAAGAGCCGAATAATGAGAAAGACAAGAAAAAACGTCAAGAGAAATAGACCAAAAAAAGGAAATACAAAAATGAGTGCATGCGAAGAGGAATAAATAAAATGGGAGAAGAGGCATGATAATGAAGAGGAAGAAGATAAAGATAGATGAAACGAGAAATAAGAAAAACAGTTAAAATGAAGAAAAAAAGACAAAAAAAAAAACGAAGACGAGATGAATTGAAAGGAAAATGAACAGAAAGAAGATAAAAGAAAGATGAAAAGAGAAAACCGAAGAAAGAAAGGCTTAGATGAAAGAAAAAAAAAAGATAGTTAAGAGAGACGGACAAATGGAATAAATGATTAGCTTATTAACAAACAGACAAAGAGAATGCATGAGGAAACAAAGAAGAAGAATCAAGGTAATGAGGTAAAGAAAGAGGGGAAGGGGGAGAGAGAAAAAAAACACATCTAACCGATATAAATAAAAATAAATAAAAGGAAAAAAGTGTATAGCTAATTGGATAAATGAAAGAAGTGGAGAGAAGACAAACAAAATAAGCAAAGGAAACAAAAAATAATGCAAATAAAAAAATAATGAAAAAAATAATAAAAAAGACTATACTTTACATCCAAATTCATAGAAAGAAAGAGACAAAATAGATCGAATAATGAAATATTTGAAAAAAAAAGTGGCACAGCAGACTGAGAGGTCAAAGAACCGGAAAACAAAAGAATGTAAACAAAAGAAAAGAGAGAATGATAAAACGAAATAAAGAGGGGGGGAATAGAGAAAGGAAATAGTGAAACTAAGAAACGAAAAATATTTTGCCAGTTCCATGTACGAAAAGAAAGGGAGAGACAGAGAGACAAAGACTAGAAAAATAAATAAAACAAATAAGAATTGATGATAAAAACATGAGAAAACGAATCAAAATCTATTATGAACCGAACAAAATGGAAATTGAAATCAACGAATTTGAGAACGAAAAAAAAACATAAAGTAAACAATACTCTTTTAATTCCGTATTCGAAAAGAAATAGAAGACAGTCCAACAAAGAAAGCGCAAAGAAAGCAAAAACAAAAAAAATCCTTATAATTAAAAATTCTTAAAGAAAGACGCAACAACAACAACAACAAAAAACGGAAAAAAACTAATAAACGAAAAAAAAACAATTATAATTATAACAAATCCGATTACAGAACAAAAAAAGAATGAAAGAAACTAACAAACAAAAAATAAATCAGCTTCCGAAAAGAACGATTCAAGAGAGACTCCCAAAACAAAGCATATGCTGACACATTCTACTACGAATAAAAAAAAAAAAAAATCTAAAAAAAATACAGTAATACAACAAAGCATCCATACATCCCCCACCCCACTCCACCCCACCTTAACCCACCCAAAAATAATGCTTACATAACTAGTACGAAAATTCCTCTAAAACAAAAACACCATACCCCCCCTTACCCCCCCTTACCCCACCCCACCCCACCCCCCACATCCAAAAAAACGACCACCCGAAGCCGCGGTCAAGAACGCCACGAAGTCAGAGACGGAGGCAGGCAAAACGAAGCCCAACGAGCGAGGAAATGCGCCGTTTTGTTACGTCGTTACCTCCCCGATGATTCCCAAGACACAAAGGGAAACGCCGGCGCCCTTGGTTGCAGATCGGCGCGGATTCTCTTTACGGCCGAGGAGGGATCCGGGAAACTCTATATACTGGGCTTTGTTTTTATTTAGAATGAATGGACGTGCTCGTGGAGATCATTAATAGACGCAGAGGGGTGTACGTGTGTGTGTGTGTGTGTGTGTGTGTGTGTGTGTGTGTGTGTGTCTCTGTGTGTGTGTGTGTGTGTGT
>NC_061819.1:23271742-23276742 GCF_019202785.1 Penaeus chinensis | reverse complement strand
CATCCTTTCAAAATCTCATTGTTGCTCTTCTAGTCTCTCACCTTTTTCCCCACTTTTCAAAAAAATCCTGTTTCCTGCTCTCGTCTCTCTCGTTTATCACTGCCATCCCTTCTCTCTTGTTTATCCGGTCAAGATTTAACTATCAATTTAGAGAAAATTATACACGTGGTTAGTGGCCTGACTCTGTCTCCCTTTCTTTTAACATTTCTCTCACCCGTGATTTTAAAAAAAGGGGAAATGAAAAGAGATACAGACTGAGGTAAATTGATAAGGTAGATGTTAAGGTAGATAGATGGATCGTAGAAAAGGTATGACTGAGAATGAATATCTCCACAATACAAGACATATATTTAACCGGTTTCGATTGGGTCTTTGTCATAAATACGAAGGTATAATCGAAACCGGTCAAATGCATCGCTTGTATTGTGGAGATATTCATTCTCAGTCATACCTTTTCTACATTTGTCAACATGAAGACGGTTCATATATGGATAGGTACATGGATAGATATACAGACACATAGCTAAACACATAGGTGGGCAGATAGAGAGATAGATAGTCAGGTAAGTAGATATATTTGAAACATTTGAAACATTAATACTTAGCCAAAATTGAATTTACTACAAACGATAACATAACGTAAAGAGCATTATTTATAGGTTATTATGTACAATATTCGCTTTTAAGCTAACCTAGGTAGATAGGTAGGTAGAGGCATACACACACGCATACACACACACACGCACACATACACACGCACACACACACACACACACACACACACACACACACACAGAGAGAGAGAGAGAGAGAGAGAGAGAGAGAGAGAGAGAGAGAGAGAGAGAGAGAGAGAGAGAGAGAGAGAGAGAGAGAAAGGAATGGTGGAAGATGAGTAAAATCACAAACAACAGCTGTTCCCGATGTCAACGAGAGGCATACGTTGCCATGACAACCAAATTGAAGGTGGATTTGAACGCATAAAAGCCGTTTGGTCTTCTTGAAGAGTAGTAAACAATTCATAAGAGGCTGCATCTTCAAATTAGTTATATCTAAGCTTTTTTTTATTTCTAGTTGAACTTAAAAACACACACACACACACACAAAAAAAAAGGAGAGAAAAAAATCGTTTCAATATGCACGACTGTTCTCTGAAAAACAAACAAACATATCAAACATATATATAAATGAATGTAAATGAAATTCTTTGTATTTGACGTAAAATCAAAACACCCCAGCTGTATTACACAAAAGTTCCTTGCTTTTGGAGAAAAAAATGTATGAAGATATCTTTCATACAAGAATACAAGAGTTTTATTTCGTCTTCAAATTTTCCCTTTTCTTCAGATTCTCTAACTTTCTGCAGCTCCACTTTTTCATTCGCTAATCCGAAAATTCTCTCCTGGCGTTAATATCACAGCGATGGCTTCCCGGGATCCAAAAAAAAAAAAAAAAAAAAAAAAAGGAAAGAAAAAGAAAAGAAAAAAGAAGAAGAAAAAAGAAGAAGAAGAAAAAGAGATATATGACAACTAAGAGATTTCGAAAAGGACGTGTCCAATATCAGCGACTCTGGCTTCGGCTTCATTGTTGAGTGAAAAGTGAGACCGGGGGTACGAAAGTCTTCGTGTGGGTACAGGCATATTGATCACGATTACACCAGTTCCGATAAGATACGAGAGAGACAGATCGTTTTTCATTCGCTTTCGACAAAGATACGTATGCATAAATTTAGCCTGATAGACAAGCAGGCGATGAAATAAATTCCCAGGGTTGCAGAACCTGTCATTTTTTTTTTTTCTCTCTCTTTTCCTTCGTCAGATGGATAGTCTGTTTACAAAGGAAAGGAATATGGATAAACAGAAGGAAAGAAGTAAAAAGGAATTGCATAATATGAGAAAGGGTTTTACAAACAAGCGAAAAGACAAACAAACAAGCAGGCGAAGCACATGCAAAAAAATAAACAAACAAGCATTCAAACATACGAATCGTACAAACGTAACACACAGTCAAAGCAACTTAAGCAGACAAAATAAACAGCACGGAGACGAAAAAGACAAAACAAAAACAAAGCAGCAAGGGAAATTAATAAAAATAGACAAGCGAATCAACAAAGCAGACGAAACAGTATCGAACCGAAAACGAACTGTAACAATGAAAAAAAAAAAAAAAACTTACAATTTCTCTAAAGCGAAGCGTCCTCTCCACATCAAAGAAGAAAAGATACCAAAATAACTCTAAATCAATACACTTATCAAACGCCGTTAAAAGGAAAAAAACATGAAAAAATAAGAAGGAAAAGAGCAAATATCACAGGTGATATGCAATAAAAGAACGATCCCTTTATAGAAACACCGACTACGTTCGTATAAACCCCCCACCCACCCCCCAAAAAAGAAAAGAAAAAGAAAACAAGAAAATCTAATCAAAAGGAAAACATAAAACCCACCTAACAACCAGAAGAATCAAAGAATAATAGAGAGAGAGAAAAAAAAAACACAAACCGACGTAATTCAGGGTAAAGGAACGATCCCTTATCCATCACCAACGGCCGTTCGCCTAAACCCGCCTCGCCTCGCCTACGCGCGCACGAACCCAATACTTCTTTATCAATATAGTGAATCAACTGACCTGACCGGAGCAGCCAATCAATTATTATGGCCGATCTCCTTTTTTCTTTTCTTTTTTAATCAAAATCCCGTATGAGGCTGTAAGTTTTCTTTTCGCTGAACTCATCAAGGCGAGATTTGAGTTCTGTGTGAGTACAGAGTTTGAAGAAAAAAAATGCGAGGAGAGAGAGGACTTAAGAGGAGGAGGAGGAAGTAGGAGGAGTAGCAGGAGGTGGAGGGGGTAGAAAAGGAAGACGAAGAGGAAGAGAAGGAAGTAGAAGAAGAAGGAGAAGGAGATGAAGAAGAAGAAAGCGATAATTGGAGACAGAGAGAAAATGGCTAAAAAATTAACTAACTCAGTACTCTCTCTCTTCCCCCCCCCCCTCTCTCTCTCTCTCTCTCTCTCTCTCTCTCTCTCTCCCTCTCTCTCTCTCTCTCTCTCTCTCTCTCTCTCTCTCTCTCTCTCTCTCCAGCCATATCTATCACTCCTCCTATTCCTGTACCTTTTACAAAATTGACACTGATGCTGGAAGGGACATGTAGGGGAAGACGGGAAGTGGGGGAGGGGGGGTAGGAAGGGAGGGGGAGCAGAGCGGTCAATGAGTACAGGCGGGTGGGGGAGGGGTAGGGAGAGGGGAAGAGGGAAGGGGTCAAGGAGTCCGGGCGGGGAGGGTGGGAGGGTGAGGGGGGGGGGGGTCACGAGGCGCACGGGCGATGCTGGGGGAAGGGATGGGGGGGGGGGGGGGAGACGTAAGGGAGCGATCAGAGGAGAGATGGATTCTTGGGTGATGCCGTTTCTCTTTATTTTGCTACCTTACTGTGAGCACGTGTAGATCTATGTTTGTCTGTCTGTCTTTTTTTATGTCTTTGTTCTTCTTCTCTCATATCTTCGTCTGAATGTCTGTCTCTGTCTCTGTCTGTTTATCTTTTATTCCCCTTTTCTCTTTCCTTTCCTGTGTCTGTCTCCTTGCTTGCTTGTCTGTCTCTCTCTCTCTCCTCTCTTTCTTGTCTTCTTTCCTCTTCTTTTTCACCTATGTATGTCTGCGTTTCCGTCTGTCTTTCTGTCTCCTTCTGTTCTCCTTTCTCTTCTCTCTTTCTCTTTATCTTTATCTCTTTCTCTTTTTTTCCCTCTCTCTCTCTCTTTTTCTTTCTCGTTTCCTCTCTCTCTCTCTCTCTCTCTCTCTCTCTCTCTCTCTCTCTCTCTCTCTCCAATCGTTCCTCCCCAATCGCTCCTTCCCAATCGTGCCTTCCCAATCACTCCTCCCTAATCGCTCCTTCCCAATCACTCATTCCCAATCGCTCCTCCCCAATCGCTCCTCCCCAATCGCTCCTCCCCATTTGCTCCTCCCTAATCGCTCCTTCCCAATCACTCCTCCCCAATCGCTCCTTCTAGTCAGTCTCGATAATCCTGTCCTTGACTCCCTAATCCTTGGAGCGTCTCATAAACTTCTTCGCTGCTCGACTCCTGCAACTCTTGCTTGTGTTTAACTTGTCTTGCGAGGGAGATGAGACGCGGTGCTTTTCTCTTTTCTCCGTTGACTCTTCCTCCCTTTCGTCTTCTTCTCCTCTGTTTCTTCTTTATTCATCTCCTTCGTTCTCGTCCCTTTCTGATCCTCTCTTTTGTCTTCTTCTCCTCTGTTTCTTCTTTACTTATCTCCTTCGCATACAGATATGTATATCTACCTGTCTGTCGACCTATCTATCTATGTATCTATGATTCTATTTATCTATCTATCTATCTGTCTATGATTCTATCTATCTCCCTATCCCTCTTTTTTCTTCTTCCTCTCCTCCTCTTTTTCTCTCCGTCTCCTACTCCTATCCTTTTTTTTTTTTTATTTCGACTTCTGGGATTCACTGTTTTTTCAATCCTTTTCTCCTCTCTTCCTCCCCTTTACCTTCTTCTCCGTTTCCTCTTTCTCCGTCTTCCTATTCGTCTTCATTCACTCTCCAACCTTGCTAAAGTAACTATGAATCACGTAAAGATTAAACTCACTTCTTTTAGAATAATAAACGTTTGGCCTTATTCATTCACCAAAAGAAAACACGACACTCAGAATTATTTTTTTTTCTGTGTTTATTTTAGAACAACTCATTTTAAGTCTTATTCATCCGGGCAAAAAATCTTTAGAGTCATGATACTCAAAGAAGTAAAAAAAGGAAAAAAAAAAGCAGTCACAATTATTTTCTGTATTTTTTTTTTTTTTTTTTGTGTGTAGGGCCTGATACTCTAAGAAAATCTAAGAATCCATATTATATAGTTGATTATATAAGTGACATGGAATGTAATCTTATATACTCATATTTTACTATTCAAATTTTATTTATCGAACAAAAACAAACAAATAGAACAAAAATGTACACTGAAAAATCTCAGTCTCTTCCTATCTAGGAGAA
>NC_061819.1:23267029-23271642 GCF_019202785.1 Penaeus chinensis | reverse complement strand
TTATATAGGTATGTATGTATGTAGGTATATGTGTGTGTTATATATTTCATATATATATATATTTATATATATATATGTGGTGTGTGTGTGTGTGTGTGTGTGTGGTGTGTGTGTTGTGTGTGTGTGTTTATGCATATATGTATATGCATGCACATATACACACAGATATGTGTATTGGTATGTCTGTCTGTGCATATTTATTATATATCTATACATATTAATTTATATATAAAGTACATTATAACATAGAACATATTTATACATTTTATATACATATATATATATATTAATATTTTATTATTAAACATACAAGCAAGCCGATTCCAAAGCCCTGTTGGTGTTACGGGGCCCTTTATAATGAGGCCCGATGTTTGACGCGCCGCCCTGCCGAGTGACCGCAAGCCCCGCCGCCCATAAGCCGAGGTAATGCTGCAGCGACGGGTATTACTCCGGAAGTAGGGGACCTGGGAGGGGGAGGAGAGGAGGAGGAGGAGGAGGAGGAGGAGGAGGAGGAGGAGGAGGAGGAGGAGGAGGAGGAGGAGGGGGGGAAGGGAGGAGGAGGAGGAGGAGAAGGAGAAGGAGGAGGAGGAGGAGGAGGAGGAGGAGGAGGAGGAGGAGGAGGAGGAGGAGGAGGAGGAGGAGGAGGAGGAGGAGGAGGAGGAAGGGGAGGAGGAGGGGAAGGGAGGAGGAGGAGGAGGAGGAGGAGGAGGAGGAGGAGGAGGAGGAGGAGGAGGAGGAGGAGGAGGAGGAGGAGGAGGAGGAGGAGGAGGAGGAGAAGGAGAAGGAGGAGGAGGAGGAGGAGGAGGAGGAGGAGGAGGAGGAGGAGGAGGAGGAGGAGGAGGAGAAGGAGGAGGAGGGGGAAGAGGAGGAGGAGGAGGAGGAGGAGGAGGAGGAGGAGGAGGAGGAGGAGGAGGAGGAGGAGGAGGAGGAAGAACTCTGTCGCCTCCACCCGCTTCCGAGAGGCTGGGGGAGTCGATCAATTTCCGGCGCTGCAGTTTGGGGGAGGAGCGGGTTTTTATGCTGTTAATTTTTTCACAATTTTTTTTTTCGTTCTTGAGTTTTCTTGAGTATGTGCGTGTGCCTTTTTTTTTTTTGTAACCGTCAGTTCTTTTTCAGAGTGTTTTTTTTTAACTTAACTCTCTCTCTCTCTCTCTGTCTATTTATATCCTCTCTCTCCCTCCATATCTCTCTTCCCTCTCTCTCTCTCTCTCTCTCAACCCTTCACTTTCCTCTCCCTATCTCCCTATCTCCCTTTCCCTCTATCTCTACCTCCGCCCTACCTCTCTACCCTCCCTTCCCCCTCCCTTCCCCTCCCTCCCTCTCTATTCCCCCTCTCCCTCCCTCTCTCTTCTCCCCCCTCCTATCTCCCTTTACCTCCCCCCACCCACCCTCCGTTCCCAAAGCCAAACACGTAACACATAAAGTTAATAACACGCAGTCGGGCTTAAGAACTCTCGAACGCACAGTACAAGCGATCAAGAATCTCCACCACCCTCCTTGCTTTGAACCACAAAGCACAAAGGATTTCTAGCAAACAAGAACTCTAACGTTCGAGGTTTCTAACATACGAGGTTTCTAACATGCGAGGTTTCTAAAGTGCGAGGTATCTAACATACGAGGTTTCTAAGTTGCGAGGTTTCTAAAGTGCGAGGTTTCTAACATATAAGGTTTCTAACTTACGAAGCTCTTAAAGTGCGAGGTATCTAGCATACGAGGTTTCTAACATGCCTGGTATCTAACATACGAGGTTTCTAACATACGAGGTTTCTAAAGTGCGAGGTTTCTAACATACGCGGTTTCCAACATACGCGGTTTCCAACATACGAGGTTTCTAACATACGAGATTTCTAACATACGAGGTTTCTAAAGTGCGAGGTTTCTAATATGCCGGATATCTAACATACGAGGGTTTTTACCTCACAATAGTTCTAATTCACAAGGATTCCAATATACATGTATCAAAACAGACGACAGGCTTTTTAAACACGAGACTTTTAACACACAAAGTTTCCAACACACAAGGCGGTTAAATGTGAGAGATAACACGTATTTATTCATGAGGTGAATGAGCGTGCTTGTTCCCTCTCCACATTCATGATGAATAAACCACGCCCGTCCGCCCCGGTTCCCTGAAAACATCATGAAGAAATTATACACTTCAGAAAAGATGAAATATTTTACTATCCTCGTTATCTTTTTGAGTGCATCTGTTTTTATCTGTTATTTTTTTATTACTCGTTATTTTTATTCATCTCTATTTTCTTTTCATTTTCTTTTCTTTTTAATTATCTATTTTTTAGGTATTTAGTGGAAATTCATTTGGCAGGTAATTACTAATTCTAAAATGATAGCAGAGGCAAATACTGCGACCTATATAACGGTTATTAATTACGATTACCATAAGCATTATCATTGATAATTATCTTAATTATAATAATCGGATACTGAGTATGATTATGTACTGAGTATATTAGTGAATTCATGATTAATGATTAATAATTCTCTGCATATAAAGACATGTATAGATACACACAACACACATATGTATGTATGTATGTATATGTAAATGTACACATATATTCACATATACGTAAATACACATATGCATGCTTATATAGGCCCACGTACCTATTCATATGTTCTTTGATCTATCTATGTATTCCCTTACACCTTATACATGTATGTATCTATCTGCCTTATATCTATATATCACATTATCTGTCTGTATATTCATTTACTCATCTCTCTGTCATGCTGTCTATTCAATCTATCTGTCTGTCTGTCTATCAATCTATATATCTGCCTATCTATCTATCTTTCTGTTTGTCTGTTTTTCTATCAGTTTATCTGTCTATCAGGTTATCTAGCAATCCATTTATCTATCTACTTATCTTTAAATATACCTCTCGATCTATCTATCTATCTATGTATTCAACTGTTTATCTATCTATCTTTTTGCCCATCTGCATCTATCCACTTGTCTACCTATTCATCTATCTTTCTACCCCTCTATCTATCTATATGTCTATCAGTTTATCTCTATACCTGCCTGTCTGTTTGTCTTTGTCTATCTACCTACCTAGCTATCTGTCTATCTACATATCTATCTATCTTTCTATCTATCTACATATATCTATATATATTTTTCTGTATATCTATCTGTCTGTCTGAGAGCGAAAGAGCGAGAGAGAGAGAGAGAGAGAGAGAGAGAGAGAGAGAGAGAGAGAGAGAGAGAGAGAGAGAGAGAGAGAGAGAGAGAGAGAGAGAGAGAAAGAGAGAGATAGAGAGAAAGAGAGAAAGAGAGAAGAGAGAGAGAGAGAGAGAGAGAGAGAGAGAGAGAGAGAGAGAAGAAAGAGAGAGAGAGAGAGAGAGAGAGAGAGAGAGAAAGAGAGAGAGAAAGAGAGAGAGAGAGAGAGAGAGAGAGAGAGAGAGAACCAGCCAGACAGACAAACCTACGGACAACAACATTCCACGCCCAACCTATGTACCCCGTTTCCGAAAGTAACAACCGATGTTTGGGCGTGGGCGAGGAGTCGGGGAGGGGGGGGGGGGTGAGGAAGGTCCTAAGATACGGTGATGAATAAATTATACTGATATGTATGTGTGTAAGTAAATATACAAATACACAATTGTATAATTTTCTCTTGTTTTCTCCATGAACTCTAAGTCATCCTTTTTTTTTTTTTTTTGTTTGTTTTTTGTCACTTGGTGCGATACTCAAGATGACGAGGTTTTGCCAGTGACGTCATCGACAGGACCCAAAAGTAGTGTAGAAAGAAGAAGAAGGAAAATAAGATGATGTAAGATAATATCAGATAAAATTAGACCCTTGCCGTGTCTTATCAGCACGCAGGCGAATCAGTCAATACTTGTCTGGTTTCTGGTCAAAAATAAACTAAACGCGTAAGATTATTATTTCGTATATTCGTAATTTGGAATGAAAAAGAAAATGCGGGTATGATTTCACTTAGGTAATTTTGGGCCACTGTTTTTGTCCTCTGCAAAGTAAGAAAAAAAAAAAAAATGTTGCTTTTACTTTTCGATTTTTTTTTTTTTTTTTGTTGGAACTGTTTTTGTTTGTCATTTTCTTATTGTGTTCTTGCGTCGATATTGGCAATGCATTTACAAAAGGTCATTGTGGGTTACTGGTGATAAGACGCCCGCCCATGACTACAAGCTGATATAAAGTTGCTTTTTCAACCGTGCATTTGAAAAGAGAGAAAAGAAAGACAAATAAAGATAAGCCACAGATAATATAGGAGTAATAAAAGAAAAACCAAAATAATATTGAATCTAATGAAAACAAAATTTGATGTAATAAAAGATAAGAAAGAAAATAATATTGAATATAATGAAAAAAAAAATATTGAAGTAATAAAAAAATCCTGAAAAATGAAAAATATACGATATCAAAATATCATAAGATAAAAGTTAATTATATCGAAGTGATGTAGTCTGCGAATACGTTATAGAGAGTTCAGTCTTCTGTTATGAGTCATTTCACTTTGACAGTTTACATGAGTAACGTTAGCACTATTTTCCTGCGCATGTATGCCATGACAGATTTAATCTCACGTCAACTGAAAATGTTCTCCTTCCAATCTCACTCGTAA
>NC_061819.1:23249529-23254529 GCF_019202785.1 Penaeus chinensis | reverse complement strand
GACAAAAGCGAAAAGATCAAGACCTTTTAAGTATAGAAAAGAATAGATAGATTAACCTGGATTAAAGCGTAGCGATAAAAAGAAAATGAAATAAAAAAAAAATGGATAAAAATATCATCATCAACATAACCGTTATTGTTATTTTTTATTGTTGTATCTTATCCGAAAAGCAACAGCCAAGATTTCTCTCTCTATTTCTAAAAGGCTCTTCAAGACAAATTTTATTTTTCTCTCTCTTTTCAATCTCTTAATGTCCCCCCCTTTTTCCCAACATTCTTCTTCTATCCCCCTTTTTCAGCCGTCCTTTTCTCCTCTTCAAGATATTCTTCCTTCTTCCTCCTCTTCCTATTCCTTTTTTTTCTCTCCTCCTTTCACATCTGCTTCTCCTAGTACCTCGTCCTCTCCCTATTCCTTTCGTTTTATCTTCCTCTTAATCTTTCTCTTCCTCCTCCTCCCCCTTCTCCTCCTCTTCCTACTCCTCCTCCTTCTCTATCTCCTCCTCCTCCTTCTCTTCCTCCTTCTCCTCTTTCTCCTCCTCCTCCTCCTCCTCTTCCTACTCCTTCTCCTCCTCTTTCTCTTCCTCTTTCTCCTCTTTCTAATCCTCTTCCTCTTCCTCCTCCTCCTCCTCCTCCTCCTCCTCTACCGATATTAACTACTTCTACTATTTCTAGTACTATTAATACTATTATTAATACTACTTCTACTCTCGTCTCCTCCTCCTGCTCCTCCTCCTCCTCCTCCTCCTCCCTCCTCCTCCTCCCTCCTCCTCCTCCTCCTCCTCCTCCTCCTCTTCCCCAATCTCTATTCTATATAACGAGATTAGGAGGCTTACGTAGACGAGAAACAGGAAGAAAATGGGGAAGAGAAGCGGAAGAAGAAACAGAGGGTGGAAGAGGGGGGGAGGGCAAGGAGGAAGGAAGAGGAATAGCGAGAAGGGACGAGAAGGAAGGAGGAGGAAGGATGGGGAAGAACGAGTAGGGATGAGGAGGGAGGAATGGTGAGGAAGGAGGAAGAGTAGGGATGAAGGAAGGGCGAGGAGGAAGGAAGAAAAGGGGAGGAGGAGTCAAGAGGAAGAGAGAGGAGAAAGGAGGAGGACGGGAGGGGAAGGACGAAGGGGAAGGAGAAAGAAGGACGAGGAAACACCAGGGGAGAAGGGGAGAAGGAAGGAAGAGGAAGGAATAAGAAGAGTAAAGAGGGACGAAGAGGCAGAAAGAGGAAGGACGAGGAGGAGGAAAGAAGAAGGATAAGAAGGGACGAGAAGAAGGAGAAGGGAGGAGGAGGAGGAGGAGGAGGGAAGAAGAGGCAGGAGGGTGGAGGAGCAGGAGGAGGAGAGCTCTGAGAGAGGAAGCGAGAGAGAGAGAGAGAGAGAGAGAGAGAGAGAGAGAGAGAGAGGAGAGAGAGAGAGAGAGAAAGCGAGAGAGAGAGAGAGAGGGGGGGGGGGAGTCCAGGGGGAGAGAGGGAGGGGAGGGGGAAGGAAAGGGGGGAAGAGGGAGGGATCTCTTTATAAAGCGAGATTTTTTATAAGCTTGCAAAAGAGGGGGGAGGGAGAGGGAAGGGGAAGGGGGGGAGGGAGAGGGAAGGGGAAGGGGGGAAGGGGATAGGCTTAGATCCCAGGCAGAGACTCCGGAGATGTAATCACCTCCATAGGCCTATGGATTCAGATTGGAAATTAACCTTCTCTCTAAGTCATCCGCCTCATCTTCCTTTTTCCTCTCTCGCTCTTTGCCCTTTTTTTTATTTTTTTTTCATTATTATTCTCCTTCTCTTTCTCTCTTTATCTGTATGTCTGTGTTTCTCTTGCTCTTTCTCTTTCTGATATTTTTGCTTCTCTGCTTATCTCTCTATCTATTTCTCTGTCTCTTTCTCTTTCGCTTTCTCTCTCTCGTTCTGGGTCTCTTAATCTCTCTCTCTCTCCTCTTCTCTCTCTCTCTCTCTCTCTCTCTCTCGGTCTCTCTCTCTCTCTCTCTCTCTCTCTCTCTCTCTCTCTCTCTCTCTCTCTCTCTCTCTCTCTCTCTCTCTCTCTCTCTCTCTCTCTCTCTCTCTCTCAATCTCTCTCTCGGGATCTGCTGCATATATTACTGACTCAACAGATGATGCACTTTATGCAACAACGAAATGCTACAAAATTACAATTCCAGGAAAGGAAAGTATCTACATTTACTCTTATCATTGGGCAACAGTAAATATTTACCTCACTACAACCTGTAGCAGAACCAGGAATAGTTTAGACCAGCCATAACTTTAACTCATGGTCATGTTATATTTTGTCTTGTTTTTGTTTTTTTTAAGCATTCGTTTTTCATTTTACGATTTTTATTTATTCATGTGTGTTTTTTTTTTCTCACTATAGTCCTTTGAATAAGTTTCTCTTAAGTTAATAGAAGACCAGAAAGTTTGGCCAGATCCTGGACATCTTTCTCTGACTTTTTGCAGAGTAGGCAAACCGTGCCGTAGATAAATATTTCATATCAAATTTAATATTAATATGTGTGTGTGTGTGTGTGTGTGTGTGTGTATACATGCATATATATGTGTGTGTATGTATATATATATATATATATATATATATATATGTGTGTGTGTGTGTGTGTGTGTGTGTGTGTGTGTGTGTGTGTTTATGTGTGTGTGTGTGTGTGTGTGTGTGTGTGTACACATATATACATACATATATACATATATATATATATATATATATATATATATATATATAATGACGACAGTAATGTTATTGATAATCATAAATGCAATGGTATGTTATCACTAATCAGGTTGATGATGACGATAGTAGAAAGGGGGGAGGAGGTAGGCATAGGAAGGACTCACTGCAACACTTAAGGATTTGTGCAACATTTCCCTTCGAGGGCGCGGTGGCCGAGTGGTTGGAGCGTCGGACTCACCTTGATTGCTTCACCTTGATTGCCTGATGGTGTGAAACGCAGTAATAACATCATTGCAGAGAGAGAATACAGCGAGAAGCAAGAAAAAGAAGGAAAACAAATAAAAGAAATAGAATAAAATAAATAAAAAGAAAGCAAATAGATATAAAGCGCAGTAATAACATCATTGCAGAATTGAAATAGAGTAAGAAGCGAAAAAGAAAACGCAGTAATAACATTATTGCGCGCGCACGTGTGGGTGTGTGTGTGTGTGTGTGTGTGTGTGATATATATATATATATATATATATATATATATATATATATATATATATATATAGATAGATAGATAGATAGATAGATATATGTATGCACACACACACACACACACACACACACACACACATGTATGTATATATATATATATATATATATATATATATATATATATATATATATATATATAATAATAACAGTAATGATACTGATAATCATAAATGCAATGGTATGTTATAACTAATCAGGTTGATGATGACAATAGTAGGGGGGGGAAGGGTTAGGCAGAGGAGGGACTCACTCCAGCAATGACTGCTGCGATAGTCCAGTGGTTAGAGCACTGGACTCCGACCCTCATGGTCCCGAGTTCAATTCCTCGCCGCGGCAGTCGTAAAAATGCCTGCGTTCCGACTATGAGCTCGGGCTCGTCCTCACGGCGAGAAAAAGACATATCGCCTTGAGAAGTCAAACGCAGGTGTCGTAGGGGAAGTCGCCGATGTGGCATAAGTGGCAGAGCGTCGAACCGCGGTTCATTAGGAAGGGCATCCAATCAGTTAATTGAGAGAGGCCTATGTCCTGCAGTGGAATAAATAGCTGTTGATAAAAAAAAAAAAATATTGAAAAATCATGATCACTTTCAAAACCGTTTTACGTAATCACTTCGACCAAAAAAGAAAAAAAAACTATAGAAAAACAAAAACTTTTTCCTGAAACGATCCTGGAAGCCATTCATTTGCGAAAGAAGCAAAATTTGGACTGAAATCTAATCATCATCATTTTTTTCGTTTTTTTTTTTTTTCGTAATTCCATTCCATTTAGCAGAGTTCATTATAGTTAAAGCGTAAAGACTCTGTCATTAATTAATAGGCAATGTGTTTTGCGTGCAACAACTAACGTGAAAAATAATGTGCTCGTCCTTCACCGTACACCGACATGAACCATTATCGTTCACCTGAACAAGAAAATTAACTTAAATGGAGTTTGCTTTACTTGTTTGTCTTTGAGCAGGCGAAGGGGACGAGGAAGGAAGGATCTGGAACGAATATGTAAGAGCTTGAATTATCAGCTATCTTGTTTGTTTGTTTGTTTGTTTGTATTTTGTATGTGTGTTTTTTTTGTTTTTTTTCGTTTTGTTACGGGTTTTTGCTATAACGAGGTTGGATAAGAGGTACGCAAAGACACGTACGCGCGCGAAGGTATTAACGTGCCTTTGTAGACATGCGTAGATTTTCGAGTGTGGGTATGTACGCGTGTGTATGTAGACGGAATTGGGCCTGTTAGTGTTTGTGTGTTTGTGTGTTAGTGTGTGTGTGTGTGTGTGTGTGTGTGTGTGTGTGTAAGTGTGTGTTTGTCTGTGTGTGTGTGTGTGTGTGTGTGTGAGTGTGTGTGTGAGTAAATGTGTGTGTGTGTGTGTCTGAATAAGTTGTGTGTGTGTTTGTCTGTGTGTAAGTGTGTGTGTGTCTGTGTATAAGTGTGTGTGTGTGTGTGTAAGTGTGTGTGTTCGTGTGTAAGTGTGTATAAGTAAGTGTGTGTGTGTGTGTGTCCGTGTGTAAATGTGTGTGTTTATATTACATCGGGAACAATACACAACCGTACTTAACACAGCGGCATATCTAGGGGAGGAGGGGGTTGTGTAATAAATTATCATGTAAACAGCGTTAATCAACAAAGAAAAGAGAGCCTAGTTTGCATCAAAGGACTTGGAAAACGACTCTGACATGCCCCCCAAAAATGCCCACTAATGGTACCACTGTTTCCCCTCCCTCATTCCCCTCCTTTTAAAAATAACCTCTTGGATTCCTCACTGTTGACGCTCGGTAGGTCAGTGGTTGATAACCCCCGCCCCCCT
>NC_061819.1:23239268-23241768 GCF_019202785.1 Penaeus chinensis | reverse complement strand
AGGCCTACGGATCGCGTCGCGGAAATTGAATGTTAAATAGGCCTCCCCACCTGCAACGGTAATAATTGATGCAAGGTACCAGTTTTCCCTTATAGGCCTATTGTCCTTATGCAAATGATGGTGCTCGAAACGGGTGAAAGGGACGATTATATTTGATAGTCAAATTAGACGAAAATTCCGACGTAATTTAGAAAGAGATTTGGGGAAGGGAAGGTTGAGGAGGAGGAGGACAGAAGGAGGAGGAGGAGGACGAGGAGGAGGAGGACGAGGAGGAGGGGGAGGAGGAGGAGGAGGAGGAGGAGGAGGAGGAGAAGAAAGAGAAGTTCGAGGAGGAGGAGTTACAAGAAGAGGTAGAGGAAGAGGAAAAAGAGGAGGAAGGAGAGCTGGAGGAGTTACAGAAAGAGGAGAAAGAATATTAGAAAGAGAGGAAATAGGATGAACTGAAAGAGGAAGAGTTGGAGGAAGCGGAGGACAAGGAACTGGAGGAAGAAGAGGAGGAGGAGAAGTTTGGAGAAGAGGAAAAGGAGGAGGTAAATGGAGGAAGTAGAGGGAAGAGGAGTTAGCGGGAGAGGAGAAATATGAAGAAGAGGAGGAAGGGGAAGAGGAAGAAGAGGAGAAATCTGAAAAAGAGGAGGAAGGTGAAGAGGAGGAAGAGGAGAAATCTAAAAAAAGGGAGGAAGGAGAAAAGGAGGAAGATGAGAAATCTAAAGAAGAGGAGGAAGGGGAAGAGAAGAAGAGGAGAAATCTGAAGAAGAGGAGGAAGGGAAGAGGAAGAAGAGGAGAAATCTGAAGAAGAGGAGGAAGGGAAGAGAAAGAAGAGGAGAAATCTGAAGAAGAGGAGGAAGGGGAAGAGGAGGAAGAGTTGGAAGAAGTAGAGGAGCTGGAGGGAGAAAATCAGAAAGAGAAGTTGCTACAGGAGTAGGAGGAGGAGGAGGCCGCGAAAGAAGAGTGGAAAAGAATGAAAAGAAAAGAAAGTAAGAAGGAAAAAAAAAAGGAACAAGATGAGGAATGATAATGATTATGATAATGATCATGGTGATGATGATAAGGAGGAAAATAAGGAGAGTCAAGGAAAATAATGAATTATGGTAATTCTGGTTAATTAACTTTAAGTACGAGGAGAGAGAGGGTAAAGATAAAGACGATTTGGTGATGATGATGAAAAATGACGATAGATGCAATGGTTCTTATAGTGATGAGAATGATGAAAATGATGAAGAGGATAAGTAGGATGAGAAGAATAAATATAATGAAGAGTATGATGATAAAGAAAGATAAAGAGAATGTAGAGGAGGCTTTAAATAACGCAGAAACTAGATAATACATACCAAAGGTGCCAAATAAGTAGTTCTTTATCTCTGTCTATTATCAATTTCTTCACTTTTCTTTTCCTCCATCTTCGACCCCCCCCCCTCCCCCCACATCCCTCCCCCCTCTCCTAGAATCGTGGAATCACCTCTTCCTTCTCTTGATTCTTTCTTTCCTTCTTCCTCTATTTTTCTTTTTTTTCTCTCTTTCTCTCTTCTTTCTCCCTTTGCCCTCTCTCTCTTCTTCCCTTCTTCCTCTTCCTATTTTCCTCTCTTTGTTTCATTCCCTCTCTCCCTTCCTTTTTTTTTTCTTTCTCTCTTTAAATCTTTCCCTCCACCCTATCCCTCCTTCTTCCTTTCTACACTTTCCCCCTTTCACTCTTAAGTCTCTTTCCCTCTTTCTCTCCCTCACTTTATCACCTTTCCCTTTTCCCCCTCTCCACTATTTCTTTCTTTCCCTCTTTCATTCTTTCTCTTTCACCCCTCTTCCCCTCCTTCCCTCCCTCCCGCCTTTCCTTCCTTCCCCTCTTTCCCTCCTTCCCCTCTTTCCCTCTTCCCCTCTTTCCCTCCGCCCGCTTTTCTCTCCTTCCCCTTTTTCTCACCTTCCCCTACTTTCCTTCCTTCCCCTCTTTCCCTCCTTCCCCTCTTTCTCTCTCTCCCCTCTTCCCCTACTTCTCCTCTTCCCCTCCTTCCCTCTTTCCCCTCTTTTCGTCCTCCCCTCTTTCCCTCTTTCCCCTCATTTCCGATACCACACAATACCATTGGGAATAATGAATTGCTTTTCTTTCTCTTTTCCTCTTTTATTTGTATTCATTTCTTGTACCTATTCGTTTGTTTTATCTCCCTATAGTACTAAAAGACACATACATACACGTACATGTACACACATACACACACGCACACATACACATTAACACACACACACACATACATTAACACGTACACACACATTAACACATACACACACATTAACACATACACACACATTAACACACATACACACACACACACACACACACACAAACACACATGCAGAGAGATAGATAGACAGACAAGCAGATAGGTATACAAATAAACTTCATGTACATGTATTGCCTATCTATCAGTCTGTCTGTCTCTTTACCTATCCATCCACGTATCTGTCTATCTGTCTGACAATCCATCTATTTATCTACCAATCTATGTATCTATGT
>NC_061819.1:23194447-23196947 GCF_019202785.1 Penaeus chinensis | reverse complement strand
ACAAAAGAACATCTTTTAAGACATTACTATCTAATACCCACTTTTCTCCCACTAACATCTTACCTAATCGCTATTTTATCACCTCCTTGTACCGATCAACTAACATCCAACTAACACGTATTTAGCGCTCACCTAATGCCCACCTAACATTCATCTATCCAGGCACCTAAAACTCACATAATACCCACCTACCTGACACTTATCTAAAACCCACCACCTGACACTCACTTAACACCCACCTGACACTCACTTAACACCCACCTGGCACTCACCTAACACCCACCTGACACTCACCTAACACCCACCTGGCACTCACCTAACACCCACCTGACACTCACCTAACACCCACCTGGCACTCACCTCACACCCACCTGGCACTCACCTAACACCCACCTGGCACTCACCTAACACCCACCTGACACTCACCTAACACCCACCTGACACTCACCTAACACCCCACCTGGCACTCACCTAACACCCACCTGGCACTCACCTAACACCCACCTGACACTCACCTAACACCCACCTGACACTCACCTAACACCCACCTGGCACTCACCTAACACCCACCTGGCACTCACTTAACACCCAACTGGCACTCACCTAACACCCACCTGACACTCACCTAACACCCACTTGGCACTCACATAACACCCACCTGGCACTCACCTAACACCCACCTGACACTCACCTAACACCCACCTGACACTCACCTAACACCCACCTGGCACTCACCTAACACCCACCTGACATGCACCTAACACCCACCTAGCACTCACCTAACACACACCTGGCACTCATCTAACACCCACCTAACATGCACCTAACACCCACCTGACCCTCACCTAACACCCACCTGACACTCACCTAACACACACCTGACACTCACCTAACACCCACCTGACACTCACCTAACACCCACCTGACCCTCACCTAACACCCACTTGACACTCACCTAACACCCACCTGGCACTCACCTAACACCCACCTGGCACTCACCTAACACCCACCTGACCCTCACCTAACACCCACCTGACACTCACCTAACACCCACCTGGCACTCACCTAACACCCACCTGGCACTCACCTAACACCCACCTGACACTCACCTAACACTCACCTGACACTCACCTACCCAGCCACCCAAAACCCACCTAAGACCCACCTCCCAAGCCTCTCTTGCCGAAATCCCTCGCGCCCACCTCAGCCCCCTCCCCCCCCTTCCCCCTTCCCCCTCCCCCCCTCCCCCCCTTTCCACCGCCCCTCTCCCCGCCCGCGCCCGGAGGATCACAACGAAATAAAGTGGGATCAGATTTCACTGAAAAGATTTTTCCCTAAAATTCGGAGAGGCTCTGGATGGAGGAGAAGAGAGCGGGGGGTGAGGGGGGTGAGGGGGTCGGGGGGGAAGGGAGTGCGGTGTGTGTGTTTGGGGGGGGGGGGAGGGAACGAAGGAGGGGAGAGTGGGGGTGAGTGAGGGAAAGGAGATGGGATAAGGGAGGGATGTTGGGGGGGAGAAAGGAGGGGAGGGAGGGAAAAGCAGAAATATGAAAGGTTGAAGACAAAGAAACGGACGAAAAAATGAAAGTATGAGAAGAGAATTTGGGAGAAGAATAGAAGAGAGAAGAAAGAAGTATAGGAAAGGAAATGAAAATTATTTTTAAAAAGGAAAAAGGAAGAATAAAGGTGAAAAGAAGGACTGCGAAGGAAAGAGCCAATGAAGAATTGAGAAATGTTAAGAAAAAAAAAAGAAAAGTCTTAAATAGAGGGAGGGGGAGGGGGCAGGTGGAGGAGGAAAGGAGGAAAGAGGGAAAAAAGAGGGAGATGGGGGGAGGGAGAGAATAAAAGTTATTCGGATTGTATTTTTTCTCTTCTCTTTTCTCCCTTCTCCCTGGCCAAGGAATCCAAGTGTCATAGTCCGAACGCAAATCGATTTTTTTTTTTTTTTTTTTTTTTGCGTGGCCATCGTTCGTAGCATAAACGGCCAAAAGATAGCGTGGACTTTTGGGCGAATTCTCAAGAGTGCGAATATCGGGGAGGAAGGACGTGTTAGCAAGATCGAGAGAATGAATTGGTTCGTGCGGAATCTCTTTTCTCTTTTCTCTCGTTTTCTCTCCTCTTTCGCATTTTTTTTTGTTTTGTTTTTTTGTTTTCTATAAATCTCTTTGCCGGTAACTGTTTATCTCCTTATCTGTTTATACACACAACACACATACACGCACACACACCACACACACACACACACACACACACCACACACACACACAATCATATATATATAATATATATATATATATATATATATATTATTATACATACACACACATCTGTATGTGTGTATGTATGTATATATATATATATATATATATATATATATATATTATATATGGTAGAAAAAACCCACAATGTAAACTAGATTTATTGAAAGTAAGACAACAGTTTCGGAATCCCCCTGGATTCCATCCCCAAAACCTGAGGAAGGAATCCAGGTGGATTCCGAAAC
>NC_061819.1:23191494-23194347 GCF_019202785.1 Penaeus chinensis | reverse complement strand
ATACGCAGAGAAATAAACGTACATAGACACACACAAACATATAAATAGAGACGCAGTAAAATCTATTATAACACCAATTATCAAACTTTAGCACTTCAATCACAATCTCACCAGTAGGCAACCAGTTTCTATTACTCGCGCCTGTATGAGAAAAATCAAATTGCAATATTTTTGAATAAACTCAGGATGGAATGCATTGGGTGTGGACTAAATTCACTTTCGTTATAATTCCAATGTTCTGGGATGAAATTTGAAGGTTGAAGAATGAAAGTTTGAATACAGCTAAATATGATTTGAGTGGAGACAATACGCTTTGAAATTAGTACGTGTACTGAATTTAATGTGAGCACAACTTTGAAAATAGGACGGAATTAGGACAGATCAGTTAGTACGTTTGTAATGCTATTATGTCTGCCCGTATGCTTAAATAACTATCATAACTTAAAAGTGGTTCAGAATCCCCATCCTCCGGGCCAACACTTTTTTCATTGCTCTTAATTTCGATGGGCCCAGAATACATTTTAGAAAAAAAAATAAAGACGCAGTGGAATACATATGTAACTTTGGAATTTTTTGATAAACTCACATGCTTTGCCATTTGCCAGAGAAGTTCTAATAACTTTTGAAATTGAGAGTTATTATCGCTCGTGTGAGTAGTTATGTCACTACTATATAGAAATATATGGATGCATAAGTATAGCATATAATGTTTGTAGATTAAACAATTTGTATTGGTAAATCTACGTGCCTTCCATCTTTTTTATATTTATGACCCCAAAGGACAGGATCTCTTTCATTTAAAAAAAGAAGAAAATATGCTTTAACTTCCCTCTAATTTATGGACAGAAATAATTGCTCTGAGACGACATAAAACCATATTAAAAAAAGACAAAGAATATATGTATTACCTTGTCTTTGTTCTAAAATGGAAATCTGGACTAACATGTGCTGAGTTTATTTCTGCTGTTTTTTTTTTTCTAAATATCCATCCACCACATTTCGTTCAGCATTCCCTTCTATAAAAGGAAATCCAAAGGCAAGACGGAATATCTGAATAAGGAATATAATGGATTAAAAGAAAATTCAAAACGCAAAAAGATGACGAATAAGTTATACCACTAGGGTGTTTGTTTGTTTTAAAGATGTCAATTAGGACGTTATAGAGAAAATATCAACCATCCATTTACTTCGCCAAATAAATTATATTGAAGCTGCCAAATAAATTAAATGAAGAGCACGCCTTGCACCAGATCCTCACTTTAAATCAGACAGCCGAAAGTAGTGTCGAGAAAAGTTCACATCACTCAGTGACGCAACGAGAACCGCCTTAGGTATTCTAAATTCCAGCCTTTCGTGACTTCTTATCACGAGTTCAAAAGCCCCGTTCCGGCTTCATAGATAAGTGACGTCCCGAAATAGGTGACAAAGAATCAACAACACGTCTGATAACATAACAAAGTAGTTCTAAGTACGTGGGTATCTATGGCGAGTTATGTAGAGTGGAAATTTCCCAGGAATCGAGAAAAGTGCACTCCTTAGGCTCGCGTTCTCGCCATGACCTAGCCTTTGTTGGCAGCGTCACACTTCTACATGAGTATTAAGTTGGGAAATCACTGACTTTAGTTATGTGTCCAAAAGTAAGGAGAAAAAAGAGTAAGAGGGGAGGAGTATAAGGCGTAATAGGAGGTCATGTATATATGGAGGAAATGAAGGAAAAGGTAGGTGTGGGTCAGCATGTGTATAGGTGCAAATTTATGCATAGAAGGAGAAAGAAGGGAGACGTCGTGTAGAGTCAAGCATCTTTGGAAGAAAGAAAGGAAAGTGAATTAAAAAAAATAATAATAATAATTGAAACAGATTCTGACTGAAAACAAATATACTTCCCCACATTCTTTGCATGTTTATTTGCAAATGAATATGTACGTGTATGGGTGTAAACATATGCAACGGAGAGGTAGGGAAAGAGAAGGCAGTGGAAGCAAAGGAAGGAAGAGGCAGAAGACCAGGCAAAGGTCAGGTGTGAGGAGAGAAAACCCGATCACCCGTGTGGGGCAGTGAGCGAGGGCGTGGGCGTTTCTCGGCTCAATACGGTGTGCTTGTTCGGCGCCTGTGTGCGATGTGCATGTGCATACATATAGAGAGATATTTGCGTGTGAGTGTATGGACATATCATTATGTGTGTATATGTACATGTATGTATGTGTGTGTATGTGTGTGCGTGTGTGTGTGTGTTTGTGTGTGTGTGTGAGTGTGTGTGTGTGTGTGTGTGTGTGTGTGTGTGTGTGTGTGTGTGTGTGTGTATGTGTGTGTGTGTATATATATATATATGTGTGTGTGTGTGTGTGTGTGTGTGTGTATGTGTGTGTATGCGTGTGTGTGTGTGTGTGTGTGTGTGCATGTGTATAGGAAAAATGAAAACTAAAAAATATATATACATACATACATACATATATATACATACGTGTGTGTGTGTGTGTGTGTTTGTGTGTGTATATGTATGTATGCATATGTATGTATTTGTATATATATGTATATATATATATATATATATATATATATATATATATATATGTATATATATATATACCTTATCCCCTACCTCCCGCTTCTTCACCCCTCCTCATCCCTTACTTCCCTTTCCTTCGTGCGTCCCCTGTCCTCATCCCCCATCCCCTACACTTTAGCCCTTATCTCTGTCCTCCTCTCAACCTATCCCCTGTGTGTGTGTGTGTTTGTGTATGTATGTATATATGTATGTCCGCATGTATGTGTATGTATATATGTATGTATGTATGTGTATACATATCAAAATATATCTATGTATGCATGTTCATATGCATATAACATACAAAC
>NC_061819.1:23136494-23141494 GCF_019202785.1 Penaeus chinensis | reverse complement strand
AACAAGAACGAGCACATACGTATTTCCTGTTGGTGTTGTAGGTAGAGTGATAAGGTCTGCAGAAACTCGCTCAAGAGGTCTTGACACGACTGGAGCAGATGCAAGAGGCGCATTTTTGGAAGCATGCCCTTTTCTGTGTTGACATTCCTCACACTCCTTGACGTGTTTCTTAGCATAAGCAAGCATGTTTTGGAAGAAGAATAACTGTTTAGCTTTATTGAAAGTTCTAAAAACTCCAGGGTGAGCAGCAAGTGGTGAAGCATGAGCAAGATGCATGGCAGATCTTCTCAGATGCTGGGGCACAACGACACGACGAAGAATACGATCTAGCATCTCTCTCAGATGGTAGAGTACACCGTTAGCCAATTCAAATTCTGAAATGGAAGCTGGTAGCTTTACTGCTGGTAAAGATCCTCCCTCTAGATATTTGATTACTTCAGCCCATACAGGATCTTTTTCTTGCTCTGCACGAAGAACCTCTGGATCATTAGACTCAAGTTGGCTGGCTGCTGCAACAGATGCAATGGCTGCTCTTGAAACCATATCAGGGACGTGGTGAACAGCCCCTTGACGATATTTTATTTCAAAATCATAATGCTGTAGATCAACACTCCATCTAGACATCTGCCTACTTTTGGTTTTCCTAGAGAACACATAAGTAAGTGGTTTATGATCTGTATAGATGATGAACTTCTTCCCATATACATATGGATCAAAAGCTCGAACTGATTCAACCACTGCCAATGCTTCACTATCAGTGGCACTGTAGCGAACTTCAGCACCTCTCATTTTCCTACTGAAATAAGCTATAGCATGCGGAACACCTTCACAGTCTTTCTGCATAAGACATGCACCAATTGCGACCTTAGAAGCATCAACATGAATTTCAAATGGACGGCTGTAGTCAGGATTACGTAGCACAGGTGCAGATACAAGAGCAGACTTAAGTTCTTCAAAGGCTTTTTGACTTGTATCAGACCAAGAAAATTTGATGTTCTTACGAGTCAGGTTAGTGAGTGGAGCGGCAATCTTTGCAAAGTTAGAAATATGACGTCGAAAAAATCCAGCAGCCCCTAAAAATCGTCTAACTCCCTTAGCATCTTTGGGTCTAGACATCTCACTAATTGCTCGAACTTTTCCGGGGTCAGGTGCAATACCATCCTGTGAACAAACAAAACCTAAAAATTTAAATTCCCGAACTGCTATCTGGCACTTAGAGGGATTAAGTCGAAGTCCAGCATTATGTACCAACTCCAGAGTCTCTTGCAGACGAACAAGGTGTTCATTCATATTATCACTGAAAACTACAATATCATCAAGGTATGCTGCAGTATGCCGCCCTAGTACTGAAGATAACACCATGTTAATTGTTCTCTGAAATGTCTGAGGAGCAGTCCGCAATCCATAAGGCATTCTCCGAAACTGCCAAACACGGGCACCGTCGCTAAACGCCGTCTTGGGTCGATCAGCCTCCTCAACAGATATCGCCCAATATGCACTACGTGCATCTAAAGAAGTAAAGATTTTAGAGTCACTTAGATCATCGAGCATTTGTTGAATAGGTGGAAGTGGATATGAGTCTGCAGTGGTAAGTGCATTAATTGTTCTAAAATCAACACAGAATCTGACAGAACCATCGGGTTTCCGAACAAGCACTACAGGTGAGAGCCAAGGACTGGTGGAAGGCTCTATGACACCTGCAGAAGCCATTGAATCACACTGCTCCCTAATTATTTGGCGACTGGTATGAGGAAGTCTCCATTGGCGTGTTACTGTTGGTACTGCATTCCCTGTAGGTATACGATGAGTAACACTTGGCACTGTGCCTACCTCCATTGTGTCTTGACTGAAGAGCTTTGGAAACTTACTCAGCAATCCCTTAACACAAGATCGGTCATTACCTTTCAGGTGACTTAGCGATGGCAAGGTCTCTTCATTTGCACTGACGGGTGCTGGCAAATTGGTAAGGGTTGATGTGGCGACAGAAGACACGGCTTTGGCCATTGACGACTCAGAAGGGTCATCAAAAGTCAAGTCATCGAAAATATGAAACTCGTCGGGCTTATATCCAAAGTCCATTTCACCATAAAAATGATCGAAATCGTCATTAAAGTCGAGCGTATGATCCTCTTCAATCTCTGAACCAAACACACTACCAGATTCAACATGTTCAGCAAATCCCTCAGCAACAACGGATCTTTTAAATTTTTCACCCGAAACCGCAGTATATCCCGACGCCGCATGTGATGTGATGGTGTTAGATTCACACGAAGTTCCTGCGACTGCAACGTCTGCATCCGCAATTTGATGATTGTCCTCTTCAACAACATCATGAAGTACAGCAAGCAAGGTTCCACAGCGCAAGCGTATACGATGTGGACCAAAATTAACTGCCCATACTGACACAAATCCATCTTGAGGTGAAACAAGAGAACGAGGTATGGTGACAGCATCGGTAGCAGATAGAATTAACACATTTTTCGATTTCTCGAGTGATGACGGTACTCGTATAGACACGAAAACACCTGAGTGTGGGGGAATGTTCATTGTTCGAGGAGCATGAGCTTTTATCACCTCATCAGCTGGAAGTTGTTCTTTAATAGCAGTGACAGCAACATGAGATGGGGTTTGATGCCTGATAACGCGAACCTGCAATCCATGGTGGTCGGTGAATACTACCGGGAAGCGAATTCCATTAAGTATTAAATAAGCCTTGCGAGGAGAGAGACTGGCAACGAATTTAAAGTTAAGCCTGCGTAATAAATCCATCCCTATCAGAACGTCACCAGGAAAATTAAAATTCTCTACAATGCATACACGATGAGAAACTGATTTGTCAGCAGAAAGTTCAAACCGAATGTCATGCTCTGAAATAACCTGAAGGTCTGTCCCAGTCACTCCTGAAAGTTGTCGTCGAGCTTCATGATAGTGTTTCAGAGGGATCTTTGCCTGTGTATAAGACTTAATCAAAGTGGCCTCACTCCCAGTATCAAGCAAACACCAAGAATTTACCCCATTAATATTGATCTGCACCATCGGTCGTCCTCGTCCACTGTCTTTGACTGGTGTTACCTGGATCTTTGTTGCATTCGGCTGTTTTGTTTCGTTCCGGGCTTCGGCTGCTTTGTTCGTTATTACGAAAGGGACAGTTTCTCCTGACATGTCCTCTCCCTTTGCAAGACCAACATTCACTTCCTTGTGGTTTTACCTTGCAGTCTCGTGTGAGGTGTCCTGTACGTCTGTGGTAAGCACAGTAAGGCTCATCACTTCGGCTGGAAGCAGCTACATGGAAAGGCGACGGCTCTTCTTGGTAATGTCGATCTTGATTGTTGTCCGAGGAATATGCAACAAATCGCTGAGATGGTCTCGGGGGTCGTGCATGTTGACGAGCAGTCCAGCATCGTTGAGCGGCAGCAACTAAATCTTCTACGAAATCTTGATCTCTGACAGAAACTGCTTCCTGCAACCAAGATGGAAGTCCTTGCAGAAATGTACGACGGACGAGTTCTTCTGTCGGCCCTAACGAACGAGCATAATCACGTGCCCCTGCAAGAACAGCTCCTTGAACCTCCTGGTAGAGATCTTGAGGTGACTGATGATCTCTCAGCCTCTTCTTGGAGAGTAAGGAAAGAAACTCGGCAGCACTGGCGGTACCCCCAAACTTCCGTTTGATTGTAGCCCTAAAATATGACCAAGACGTGATGTCATCAAATATTTCCGAGTTAATAATAAGTTCGGCATCACCTGAGCATCGCGTGCGTGCAGCAGTGATTCGTCCTGCATCCGTGTTCGGTCGCGCCAACAGCTCGATCTGCCGCAGCCAGGTGTTCACTTCATTATTTCGTTGCAGAGGAAGAGACGCAGGTGTTTTTGCAGAGAACATCGGGATCGGTTCCTGGCGCTCAGAGATGACAATCGGCTGCACAGAAGTCGGTTCAGATTGTTCACGCAAAAACATACTTCGAGGAGATGGCGTAGGTGGTGTAGCACGACGATTGTGATTGTTGCAGTTGATTACTGTAGAGTCTATGCTGCGCATTTCAACTTCACAATGTTCGCCGCCTGTGTGCAAATCGTTGAAATCACCTCGACTCGAGTGAGCGGCTTCAAAGCGACTGAAATGACGATTAATATCGTAACGTCTCTCAGCATTCTGATGGTACAATTCCCTTTGCTCAACATTACGATAACTTGTTTCTCGCTGCTCCTGTTCTCTCAGCTGCTGTGCTTGGCGTTCGCTCTCTCGTCGCTCGTTATCCCGCAGTTCAGCTTCCCGTTCTTCCCGTTCACGGCGCTCAGCGTCCCTCTCGTCGCGCACTGCACGTAACTCAGCTTCTAAATTAGCGCTGCGCTCACCTTGTTGTTGCAACTCCAGGCGCATCTCCGCAAGCTGCGCCACAAGGCGCTCCAACACCACCGGCAGCGGTGATTCGGGCGTCTCGGGAATGTCTTCGGCTTCTTCGCTAGGTCCGCTGCGAGAATTCGTCTTGGGAGGCATATTGTATTACAATCTATGCGCCAAAAAAAGAAAATTAAACAAAGAAGCAACCGTACGTGTTTAAACAAGAGGCTAAAGAAATCGTAACTACCCGAAGCAGAAGATTCACTTAGCAACACTTACAACGAATAATGTTAACTGCGAAACCACGTTAAACTCGATACATTACATCAGCAACACGAATAAACGCCTAACAACATCGCCAAACAACTGCATTAAACAAAAAGTATCACCAATACAAAATAATAATCAAGTGAACACTAATAACCAATCATACGAATATAGCTCACGTAATTTGCAAGCAACCAAATGCAAACAAGAAAACTGTTACAGTAATGAAATATATTTACATAACGTAAACACATAAATTGAAATAAATGGGATCTGCATTAAGCCTGCTCTTAATGACAACAACTGCAGGTATAATTCTCACAAAAAAATAAACCGCTCTGGATACTGCGAACTTAAATTACAAGACAAACAAAAACCGCTCTTACGAATC
>NC_061819.1:23118994-23123994 GCF_019202785.1 Penaeus chinensis | reverse complement strand
TGTGTATCTCTTCCTCATTATTCTCTCTCTCTCTCTCTCTCTCTCTCTCTATCTGTGTCTCCTTCCCTCATTATCTCCTCACTCTTCTCTCTCTCATCTCTCCTCTCCCTCTCCTCCTCCTCCTCTCTCTCTTCATTCTGTGTATCTCTTCCTCATTATCTCTCTCTCTCTCTCTCTCTCGCTCTCTCTCTCTCTTCTCTCTCTCTCTCTCTCTCCTCTCTCTCTCTCTCTCTGCCTCTCAAAATCTGTCGGACGAGGTAGAAAGGTGGAACATCGACGCTATCAGCTAATGGGACGTGTGCACCTAATGTCTTGTCGTTATGTTTGAACAACAGCATATTAGCGTTACCCCCCCCTTCCCCCGCTCCCGCTACCCCTTCCCCCCTCCCCTCTCTCTGCTAAACCCTTAACCCTCTTCCCCCATTCTCTTAACTCCCTCCCTCCCTCCCTTCCCTCCCTTCCCCTGCCCTCCCTCTCCCTCCCTTCCCTCTCCCTCTCCTCTCCCTCCTCTTCTCTCCCTCCTTTCCCTCCCTTTCTTCCAGTCCCTTTCTATCCCTCCCCCCTTCCCTCCTCCTTTTCCCTCTCCTCCCCCCCCTCCATCTTTTTCCCTCCCTCCCCTCCCCTGTCTCCTATTCCCTCTTCCCCTCCCCTCCTTCCTCTCCCCCTCCCCTCCTTCCTCTCCCCCTCCCCTCCCTCCTTATTCCATCCCCTCCCCCTTATTCCCTCCCTCCCCTCCCCTCCCTTCTATTCCCCTATCTCCCTTTCCTCCTCCCTCCCCTCCCCTCCCTCCCTTTTCCCCTCCCCTCCCTCCCCTCCCCCTCCCTCCCTTTCCCCTCTCTCCTTTCCCCTCCCTCCCCTCCCCCTCCCTCCCTTTCCCCTCTCTCCCTTTCCCCTCCCTCCCCTCCCCTCCCTCCCTTCTAAACCTCTTAGGCTCTTCTCTCATCCTACGACGATTTAGTGAAAAGGCAAATGACGCAACGAAAAGAAGAGAAAGAAAAAACAAACAAAACAAAAAAAACAGAATTCTAAAGTTACCCTTAAAAGTAAAAAAAAAAATATATATATATATATAGTATAACCGCTTTTTAGGGAGATTAGGATTTATGTTTGACCAAAAAACAAACAAACAAATAAACACTGTTTGTCTGCAAGTCACGAATTAAATGTTAATCCGATTATCATATCTTTTTTTAAAATAAAAATAGTGAGCGTATTTCGTGTTCTTCCATCTTATCACACACCCTTTTCTTAGCATACAGATTAAAGTCTCTTGAAGATTCGGGGAAAAAAAATCTTGAGTTTCCCCTCAGCTTCCTCCGCCGAAGCTGGAAACGTTTTGCACATCTCTCGTGGCTTCAAGCGCGGCGGTTGAGTTAACTAAATCGGCTGTAAAGTAAACACAACGTATCGAAAGTTTTTTTTTTTTTTTTTTTTTTGTATGGTATATGTTTATCAATACGTTTTTTGGATTTTTTTATTCATATCTCTTTTTCTTTCTGTCTTTCCGTTCTTCTTCGTAATTTTTTTTTTTTTGTTCTATTTTTATATTTATTTTATTCTTTTATTTTGCCGATCCAGGTACTCTTACTCTTTCTTTTCCTCTCCCTCTCCTTTTCCCCCTCCCTCTTCCTCTCCCTTTCCCCCTATCCATCTCTCTCCCTTTCTCCTTCTCTCTCTCTCCCTCCCTTTCGCCCTCTTACTCTCCCACTCCCTCTCCCTCTTCCTTTCCCCACTCCCTCTTCTCCTTCCTCTCTCTCTATCTTTCTCCTTTCATTTTCCTTATCTCCTCCCTATCTTTCTTCCTCTCTCTACTCCCTTCACCTACCCTTTCCCTCTCCCTAACCTTGCACCCTATCTCTCCCCCCCCCCCATCCTATCCCTCATTCTACTCATTCCACCACCTCATTCTCCTTCTCTCTCCCTATCCTTCCACCCTCTCCTTCTCCCTCTCTCTACTCTCTTCGCTACTTCCTTCATCCTCTCCCTTTATCCTCCTTTTTCTCTCTATCTCTCCATAACCACCTCCTCCTCCCTCTCCCTACCCCTTTATCCTCTCCCTCTTCCCCTCTCCCTCTCCCTCTCCTCATTCCTCTCCCTCTCTTTCTCCCTCTCCCCTTCCCTTTCTATATCTTTATTCCTCTACCTCCCCCTATCTTTCTCCCTCTCCGTTTCCCTCTCCCTTTCTATCTCTTTATTCCTCTCCCTCTCCCTCTCGTTCTCTCTCTCCTTCTCCTTCTCTTTTTTCCTCTCCCTGTCTTTCACTTTCTCCCTCTCCTTCTCCCTCTCCTTCTCCCTCTCTCTTTCTCTCTTTCTCACTCTCTCTCTCTCTTCCTTCTCTCCCTCTCCCTCTCCCTCTCTTTCTATCTCCCTCCCTCTCCTTCTCCCTCTCCCTCTCCTTCTCTTTCTCCCTCTTCCTCTCCCTGTCTTTCTCTTTATCCCTCTCCTTTTCCTTCTCCCTCTCCTTCTCCCTCTCTCTTTCTCTCTTTCTGCCTCTCCCTCTCCCTCTCTTTTTCCCTCTCCCTCTCCCTCTCTTTCTCTCTCCCTCCCTCTCCCTCTCCCTCTCCCTCTCCCTCTCTCTCTCCATCTCCCTCTCCCTCTCCCTCTCCCTCCTCCCCTCCCCTCTTGCCTTAAAGCGTCCCGCATCTTTGCCAGTCGACAGGATTTACGTAATCATAAAGTAATCCACGAAGAATTTGCAACAAAGCGTGTGGGAGAGACGGAAGATTGTGTGTGTGCGTGTGTGTGTGTGTGTGTGTGTGTGTGTGTGTGTGTGTGTGTGTGTGTGTGTGTGTGTGTGGGTGTGTGTGTGTGGCGGGGGGGGGGGGGGAGGAGAGAGAGAGAGAGAGAGAGAGAGAGAGAGAGAGAGAGAGAGAGAGTGAAAGAGAGGGGGAGAGAGAGAGAGAGAGCGAGAGAGAGAGAGAGAGAGAGAGAGAGAGAGAGAGAGAGAGAGAGGGAGGGAGAGAGAGAGAGAGAGAGAGAGAGAGAGAGAGAGAGAGAGAGAGAGAGAGAGAAAGGAAGAGAAAGAGAAAAGAGAAAGAGAGAAAGAGAAGAGAAAAGAGAGAAAGATAAGAGAAAAGAGAGAGAAAGAGACAAGAGTGATAAAGGGAAAGAAAAGAGAGAGAAAGAGACAAGAGTGATAAAGGGAAAGAAAAGAAGAGAGCGAGCGAGTGAGTGAGAGAGCGAGGGAGGGAGAGAGAGAGAGAGAGAGAGAGAGAGAGAGAGAGAGAGAGAGAGAGAGAGAGAGAGAGAGAGAGAGAGAGAGAGGGAGAGAGAGAGAAAGAGAGAGGGGGGGGGGGGTACGTGTGCGTTCGGGAGTCAAGAAAGCAGATGCTGGGATATTTCATTTTAAAGCTCGTGGTGGATCGAGGCTTTTGCTTGGTTGCAAGGAGGTTGATATGCATGTTCGTGGGTCTCTTTTGTTTGTTTGTTTGTATGTTTCTACGTTTTCGGTTTGAATGGTTGCTTGTTTGAGTGTTTTGTCTGTAAGTTGTTGTTTTGTTGTTGTTGTTGTTGTATTTTGTCAACATATTTTCTGTTTGTAATATTTGTGTATGTTTGCCTGTCTGTTTAGATACTTGACTCTCTGTGTGTTTGTTTGTTTGCGTCTCTTCCTGACTGTGTTTGCCTACTTGTTTACTCGTTTGCATGTCTGTTTGTCGGTTTGTCAATTTGTTTGTCTCTCTTTGTGCTACGGTTCTCCTAACGTCTGTATGCCTAAAAGATGACTTTATAAACAGACTAAATAAACTTTACATCGCTATGCAAAGTCACCGTTGATATTTCGTATTTATGTCACACACGCTACTATTGAAATCAAAATCTCTTCGGGCGCTAAATGTTTCAGATTATTGCAACAAAATATGGCTTAAAGGGAATTCACGGTTGTTTCGAATATAAATGAAGCGAAAATTCTACGGCAAATAGCTTACAGCTCTATAATATTGGAACTAGATATGACTTAAAGGCAATTTATAATAGTTTCGGATAGAAATAAAGAGGAAAATCCACTGTAAGTCTCCTCGTTTTATATATAACATGTGCTAAAATAATGACATAATAATACTTTCAGGAAGAAAACATATTTTAGAAAGTTACTGCTAATCAATATAATATATCTCAAGAAATTTAAGGATAACAAGCACAAAAGAATGTATTTCGTTTTCCATCGGGAATTTACAGAATTTAGTATTGTGGAAAATAGCTCAATCAATACATTCTTCAAGAAATAACAGAATTGCTGCAGTGCATTTGCAATGACCATAAAGACGCATTTTTAGGGTAAACTGAAGATTCTATATGATATGAATTATTACGAAATTGGAGGCCGCATATTAATGGTAAACATCGCTGTTTTGAAAGGACCAGAGTGAGTCGTTAGGATGAAATGCAGAGTGAAATAGAGATATTATAGTCTATCTTCTCAAAATACATGCACTTCAAGCATTAGACGAAGCAATTTAGTCGTTCAAAGCTGCAGACATTGACTGTTCTTAATCCCCAGGCTTATCAGCTCCATTCTGAAACGCAATTGTAGCACGAGCATTCAAACATACCGTAAAAAAAAAGCTAATATCCACATGTGAAGTGTACCGAGAACATAAACGCGCAATGTCACAAATCGCGTTTAAGTATAACGTAACAGATGCGATAAATCTTGACGAAATGGATATCGTTTGGTGCTAAAGAGTTGTAATGATAAGGGTCCTGTTAGTGGTTACCATAACAAGCAACGGGTTATTATTCGGTAGTTGTAGCTTTCCTGTCAATGTTGTTGTAGTTGTAGGATCTTCCTGCCTGTATTTGTACTCGTAGACGTAGTAAGACACGAAGAAAAATAAGTTTATATACTACAAGTGCGACCCGTGGAAATTCCACAGAACGAAAATAAGAGGTACTTTTCCCTCCTCTCTCTGTCTTTCATGCTCCTCCTCCTACCTCTCTTCCTATTCCTGTCCTTCTCCCTCAGTGCAACCCCCTCCCCCTCACTCCCAAATCTTCCT
>NC_061819.1:23109052-23111394 GCF_019202785.1 Penaeus chinensis | reverse complement strand
AATAGTAAGATTTTAATAGCATCATCATAATAATGTACGAGAAAAAATATATTATTTTATTATTATCCTTATTATTATTATTATTATTATTATTATTATTATTATTATCATTGTTATTATTATTATTATCATCATCATTATCATTATAATTATCATTATTATTATTATCATTATCATAATCATCATCATCATCATCATCATCATCAGCAGCAGCAGCATCGTCATCATCACTATCATCACTATCATTATTATTATTACTGTTGATATTGTTGTTCTTGTTATCATAACAATTATTATGATTATTATTATTATCATGATTATTTTTATTATAATTATCATTGTTATTATTATTATCATTATCATCATCATTGTTATCATTATTATTATTGTTTTTGTTGTTGTTGTTCTTGTTGTTGTATTATTACTGTTATTATCATTATTATCATCATTATTATCAATCCTTGTCTCCCATTCTACTCTCCTACCCCCCCCCCCCTCCCTTCTGCTCTCCCTTCCTTCCTCCCTTCCCCCTCCCCCTGCCTTCCTTCCGCTTCTCGTCACCTTCGTATGATTTACCTTAACTTACCTTACCTAAACAAAATTTTATGTAATGTGTGTTTTTTTGTTGAAGCAAGATAAAGAAACAAGCGTATAAAACGAGCCAGGGAAGTGTTTTATTCTTTTTTGTTTTGTTTTGTTTAACTTTTTTTTTTTTTTGTAACATCTGTCAAGGGTGAACAGGTGTGCCGTTAAGGAACGAGGTTAGAGCACTTACGTATATATATATATATATATATATATATATATATATATATATATATATATATATATATATATATATATATATATATATATATATATATGCGTGTGTGTGTGTGTATACATACACACACACACACATACATATATATATATATATATATATATATATATACATATATATGTATATGTGTGTGTGTGTGTGTGTGTATACATACACACACACACACATACATATATATATATATATATATATATATATATATATATATATATATATATATATACATATATATGTATATGTGTGTGTGTGTGTGTGTGTATACATACACACACACACACATACATATATATATATATATATATATATATATATACATATATATGTATATGTGTGTGTGTGTGTGTGTCTGTGTGTAGGTATATATATATATATATATATATATATATATATATATATATATACATATATATGTATATATATAAATACATATATGTATGTATACCTACACACACACACACACACACACACACACACACACACACACACACATGTTTTTTCTATTTGTATGTAACCTGAATACTAAGAATAATTCATGAAAATAACAAGTGTTGTATTTTTATGTTTATATTGAACTAGAAAATGCAATCTATTTAGGGCAACGACGGAGTAAGTGTTATCAATCCAAGCTTGGTTAGAAACAGATATAAAATTAAGTTTAAAAAAGAGATATTGCATAATAAATGCGCATACATACACACACATTCATATATAATCACTCACACATACACACACACAAATATACAAACGTACATAAACACGCACACACAAACATGCAAACGTACATAAACATGCACACACAAACATACAAACGTACATAAACATGCACACACGCAAACATACAAACAAACACGACGCACACAAGTACACACAATCACATTGCAATTTAATTGCAGTTGCCTTGACATTCCTCTCCGATGAAGGACTTGCAATTTCCTCTATTATGCATTAAATTTTCATTCAAGTATATCACCTCGTCATAAATATCGCTGAAGGAATAAATAAACTTAACGCTTTTTCTTCCGATTCGAAATATTTCACTTGTTGGGAAATGCAGTTCAAGGAAAGAGCTTCCCTATTGCGCGGCTGTGTGAGTGCGCGTTTGTGTGTTCGGCCGTTCGTCTTGCCCTTCTCTTATCGCAACGATGGGCTAATGATTTGCATCTTTATCTTCGCTGTTGTTGGTGTGTTCTTGGTGCTTTGGCTTGTGATCATATTCTTCCAAGTGCCGGTCCTTTCGTAAATTCTGCCGGCACTGCTATGACTACAACTAGAGAGCATTGCTATTAGTACAACTACTCTACTACCATTACCATATCTGTAGTATAAATACTCCTGTTCTTAATGTCACGATGTTATGATTACTACCTTTACCACTGCTCATATTCTGATACTGCTGGTACCATTTTCACTGCTAATAGCATCACTGCCACCACTACTAGCACTATCGTTAGTAAGGCAACGGTTGTACACACACAAACATACAAACGTACATAAACATGCACACACAAACATACAAACG
>NC_061819.1:23096552-23104052 GCF_019202785.1 Penaeus chinensis | reverse complement strand
CTCCCCACCCTCTCTCTCTCTCTCTCTCTCTCTCTCTCTCTCTCTCTCTCTCTCTCTCTCTCTCTCTCTCTCTCTCTCTCTCTCTCTCTCTCTCTCTCGCTCGCTCTCGCTCTCTCTCTCTCTTCCCTCTTTAATCATATCCTTCCTTCCTCCCGTCAGTGCTCCCCCCATCCACCCCTGCAGTTTCCCTTCCTTCCCTACCCCCCCCCCTCCCACTCTTTGTTTCAGCAGTTACCAATGCATGTGAGAGTCCAGGCCACACACGAGACCACGCACGCACGCACGCACGAACGGACTCATCCGCCTGAAAACAAAAATGCCCACCTGGGAATGGCTGCGTCCGAAAAGGAACAAGAGCATACAGTCAATACAGCCAATATCCATCTGCTCATCAACCCCAAACAATATCCACACTGAATCATTGTATCCACATGTTAACGAAAAAAAAATACATATAAGAGCCAAACTAGTAAATGAAAGTATCCACATAGTAAAGTAAATACTCATGATAAATGAACACATCCACATACAATCGAAAAAATGTCCAATAAACATGTCAAATCATCCACATACTAGCGAAAACATCCACAATGAATAAACACCCTCCACGTGCACTATTCTTGAAAATATCCGCACATTAGCGAAGACATCCACAATGAATGATCACATCTACATACAATGCAATCTCAAGCATCAACACAATAACGAAGACATCCACAATGAATGATCACATCAACATACAATGCAACCTCAAGCATCAACACAATAACGAAGACATCCACAATGAATGATCACATCCACATACAATGCAACCTCAAGCATCAACACAATAACGAAGACATCCACAATGAATGATCACATCCACATACAATGCAACCTCAAGCATCAACACAATAACGAAGACATCCACAATGAATGATCACATCCACATACAATGCAATCTCAAGCATCAACACAATAACGAAGACATCCACAATGAATGATCACATCCACATACAATGCAATCTCAAGCATCAACACAATAACGAAGACATCCACAATGAATGATCACATCTACATACAATGCAATCTCAAGCATCAACACAATAACGAAGACATCCTCAATGAATTACCACATCCACAAAGTACTGAAAGTCGCCAGCGTATATGGATCGGCTTCATGAATCCAGCAAGCCAGTAGTAAGGAAAAGTGAAGTTATGAATTGCTAAATGGATAAGCATATAGAGAGGAAAAGATGCATCAGAAAGTAGTGACTGCCACACAATGAAAGGAAGAAAGTAAAAGAAGATAGAGGGGGAATTGGAAATGAGAGAGAGACAGGGGGGGGGGGGCAGACAGACTGACAGACAAACAGACAGATAGACAGAAAGAATTCCAGAGAGAAACAGACAGACGGAAATAGACAGAAAAATGGAGACAAAGAGACATGGAAAGAGAGAGCCGGGGGTGGGGGGGAATAGAGCAAGTTGAAATGAAAAATAAACTTGGGAATGAAAATGAAGATCAACATAGCACAGGCCCATATTTTCCTGCTTTGTGATTTTTTCTCCGTATGAAAATGAAATGAAAATATAATCAGCTCAAGTTAAATACAAAGTCTTGGAATATTCAAGATCTTTCAGAAATAGTATTAGTATGAAACGAGAAGAGGACAAAATGGCTAAGGACAAACACAGCAAACAGAAAACACAGGCGAATAATGTCAAGATATTTAAACCAAGATTAAGATTGTCCAGGTTTTGAACACGTGAAGATAAATACACTGAAGGAAATTAAGAACAAGACATATTTGATCTAGACACACACACACACACACACACACACACACACACACACACACACACACACACACACACACACACACACACACACACACACACACACACACACACACACACACACACACACACACACACACACACACACACACACACACACACACACACACACACAAACACACACACACACACTGACAGAGTACATATACGCCAAATGTTTTATATCACTTAATAACACGAAATCGAAATGACGAAAAGGTTCCAACAGACACGCAAGCAATAAACCCGACGGTATAAACTGATCACAGTATCTATGCATAAGTTCGAGGGGGATTTAAAAGCCTTCAGCCGACCTTTAACGGAGTATCATGATGGGGACGTGGAACACCATTACATCCTGGGATTATTGGCATCACACTAAGTTCGACCTTTTAAGTTATGATTACTGATGTGTGAGGTTTTGATCACAGGGAGCGTTGGTGTAATATTGTGTAAATAAAGGTAAGGGTTCCTAAGCTTTCTGTTTTCTTCCTTTCATTTTACGTTTTCTTCTCTCTTTTTTTGCGTTTTCTCTTTGATTCAAGTTTATCCTCTCTCTCTTTATCTATTTCCGGTACAAAAAAAGGAAGGTGCTGTAACTTAACTCTTTCAAATAGATATATATTTTTTTCACAATTTTATTCTTTAATGCTATTATATTTATTATATATATTTCTAATTTTCTTCCTCCCCTCCTTCAGCTATTCTCTATTCATTCTTTTCTTTTCCCCCCTTTTCCAGCCACCACTTTTATCCTCTGGCTCCCTGTCCCCTTTCTCTACCCCTCTTATCGTCCCCTTCTGACCCCCCCCCCCCACCTCACCCCACTGGATGACTCATGGAGAAACGTACACACGCACACACACTGCTCCCAGTACTTTTAATTGGGAATTCCTCATGCGTGCGTGACTGCACGTGTATGAGCGCGCGCGCGCGCGTGTGTGCGTGTGTGTGTGTGTGTGTGTGTGTGTGTGTGTGTGTGTGTGTGTGTGTGTGTGTGTGTGTGTGTGTGTGTGTGTGTGTGTGTATGTGTGTGTGAGCGCGTGTGTGTGAGTGTATGTCCCTGTATGTAACCGTGGGTGAGTGGGCGTGTTGTGTCAATGCATGTCCACGCGTGCAATGCATTTCCCTCCTCCGTTGCAGAGTGACGCTCATTGTTCCCTGCGAGCGAGGAGCCCCATGAAGCCTTTTGAGGAGTGGACGCTGCTCTCGTGTCTCGAAAGGCCTCGCGGACACGAGCGTAGCACAGGGTTTGGCGTCGGGTCGTTGAGTACAGCCCTCCTTTCTTTCGATTTCAAGGGGAATGTGACATGGACTGACACATAGCACAAAACGGCACATGTCACAGTGAGCTGTCAAGTTACGAGCGACACAATCAAGTGACGCCAGCACCGATTGCTAAACTCCCTCAACGAACCAATCACCTGCTTCACGAACCAGATATTGATGACGTCACGACGCGACCGACCCTCCTTTCACCCCCTCCCCCCTCCGCCTCCCCTCCCACCCCCTCGCTTCCTTCCTCTCTCCCTCGCTCCATCGTTCACTCCATCCCGAGACCAGGTAGGGGGGAGGTGGGGGGAAGGGAGAGGGGAGGGGAAGGGAGAGGATGAGAGAGCGAATGAGGGGGAAAGGGGGAGGGGGAGGGAGAGGAAGAGGGAATGAGGGGGAAGGAAGAAGAGGGAAGTGGGAGAGAGAGGAAGAAGGAGTGGGAAGGAAGGAGATGGAGGTACGAGGGAAAGGAAGAGGGAGCGAATGAGGGAGGGGAGGAGAATAAGTGGGAGGGGGGAGGGAGAAGAGGAGGGAGCGAATGAGTGGGAAGGGAGAAGAGGGAGGGAGGAGGGAGGGGGGAGGGAGAGGAAGAGGGCGGGGGGTGGATGTGACCTTCGCTCCTGGAGTCGTGGGATAGAAAGTCCAGGGAACAGAGAGAGACAATCGCTGAGGAAAGGAAAACAGGAGGAGGACCCTGGGGAAGAGGCGAAGGGGAGGTGCACAGAGGGAAGAGACGGAGGAGGGGAGGAGGGGAGGGGAGGGGAAGGAGAGAGGGGATCTACATTGGGGGAAGGGAGGGGAGAGAGGGGAGGAGGGAGGAGAGAGACGTATAAGGGGGAGGGACAGGGACGCGGTAGTGTCTAAGAGGAGGAGAGACACAGATGAAAAGGGAGCTGGGGAGTGGAGTTAAATAGGGGAATTGGGATAGAGGGGGATGTACAGGAGGGGAGAGGGGAGAAAGGGGACGAACGGCAGCGAGAAAGTGTGAGGGAGGGGGAGAGGGGGAGGGATGAGAAGGTTCCAGACACAGCGGTGAAAGTACTTCCAAAATATCCTTGAATGGTATTAAATGACAGTATCCGTCGGAAAGCCAGATTCACGACAGAGCAGCATCGGGGAACGTCATCGGTTACTGAACTATTTCAAACGATCGCCAATTTAATACGTTTTTTTTTTTTTTTCTAAGAGGTGAAATTTAAAATCAAAATACTCTAATTAGTATAATGACTACGATGTGAAGTTATGTAGGCCTACACGATTTCATTGTACAGGATACTGCTATTTCATGGTCATGGTTTGAAAAAAGGAAAAGTCGCTTTCCTTTTTGGGCATTTTATATATGGCATTATTTGCGGCCGGATGTTCCATAAAACTTCCCTATCACAGTTTTGTGCTGACGCTGGCTGTGGAAAAGGGAAGAGTTGTGCACACAAAAATGTACATATATGTATACATATATATGCATATCTATCTGTCTATCTATCTAACGCTCTCTCTCTCTCTCTCTCTCTCTCTCTCTCTCTCTCTCTCTCTCTCTCTCTCTCTCTCTCTCTCTCTCTCTCTCTCTCTCTCTCTCTCTCTCTCTCTCTCTCTCTCTCTCTCTCTCTCTCTCTCTCTCTCTCTCTCTCTCTCTCTCTATATATATATATATATATATATATAATTATATATATTCAAATATGTGTGTGTGTGTGTGTGTGTGTGTGTGTGTGTGTGTGTGTGTGTGTGTGTGTGTGTGTGTGTGTGTGTGTGTGTGTGTGTGCGTGTGTGCGTGTGTGTGTGTGTCTGTGAGAGAGGGAGAGAGTGTGTGTGTACCCAAGCGTGTTCCAGCCGAGAAAACTTCTCTACAACAAAAGAAAAAGGTTCATCTTTCATACGACCTTTTCATCTCGCAAATAAGAAAAATTAATTGATGGCATACAAGGGACGACTTAAGTCTTTTTGGATATTATGTTGTCACAAAAATTCCAAACTTTACATTTCAGACACATTTAGTTGTTGTTTTTGTCAAATTGTTGTTCTCTTCATAATTTGTTTATCATCAAGAGGTAAATCATAAAATCTATTATTCAGTGCAATGAAAAAAATAATAATCCTTCAAAATATTTAAATATAACAACTGATTTAAATAACATATTCCAAACCCATTTATTAATTCACTTATACATTCAACGTAGTTCAAGTTCCTGTTGTGACATGTCTATTTCTCTCGTCATCTATCTCAGTCACTAATCTATGTCATGCACAGGATTTCTCTCATGCACATCTCATATTATGATAAATTCGATGTAAATCCTTCATTTCCTTTGTTTCGTGAACTTCCTTTGTCTCAGAAAAAAAACATAAAAAATAACATAAGCCTACAGAGAGGATAAGATTCTATTTTTTACGTACGTCATTTTTTTCTCTCCCTATTATTTTTTTTCTTTTCTCCTTTGTGTGATACCATATCGCAGGTGAAAGTGTACGAGTTAATGTTATTCTTTCAAAAAGCATTTAGCGATGAGGTTAATCTCACTCTTTCTAAAAGCATTGTGGTGATAAGGAATCACTGTAGATTGATAAAGAGAGAAAAAAAAGGGAAAGAGACAGACAGACGGGTAGAAAGTGAGGTTACTTTGACTATAAATCTTTTATTCTCAACCTCATTACGATTCCGAGATTCAGAATCTGAAAATTAATAAGCTGACCTCAAATTATGATATTTTATTGACATTAAAAGAAAGAAAAAAGGGATACAGCGAAAGGAAGACGGAATTGGCGTAGAGAGAGAGAGAGAGAGAGAGAGAGAGAGAGAGAGAGAGAGAGAGAGAGAGAGAGAGAGAGAGAGAGAGAGAGAGAGAGAGAGAGAGAGAGGAGGGTGGGAGATGAGAGAGAAGAGACAGAGATAGGAAGGGAGAGACAAAGAGCGAGAGCGAGAGTGAGAGAGAGAGATAGAGAGATAGATAGATGGATAGATAGATAGATAGATAGAGAGAGAGAGAGAGAGAGAGAGAGAGAGAGAGAGAGAGAGAGAGAGAGAGAGAGAGAGTGAGAGTGAGAGTGAGAGACAGAGGGGGGCGGGGGGAAAGAGAGGGAGAGAGAGAGGGAGAGAGGGAGAGAGAGAGAGAGGGGGGAGTGAAGGAGGGAGGAAGAGAGAGAGAGAGAAAGAGAAACCAAAATTTCTTCAAAATGTGATGTGATGAAGCTGAGAGGAATAAGGAGAGGGGGGGGGGGGGGAGGAGGAGGAGAGGAGAGAGTGACAGCGCAATCGTAATACCCCCCCCCCCACCACCACCACCCCTGACCCCCTTCCCGCCACCGACCCCCCCCCCCCCTGTTCATCTCCCCCACTGCGTTCTGCGGAAAAGATGAGCGTTATGCTAAATTCGACTTTATCTGCGTCATCCGAGGAACCATAGCTTGTGTGTGTGACGACGTGGGACTGTGCAGATGCCAGGGACGCTGTTGCAAATCATTTTCTTGAGGTGGGAAAGTTCGAGGTTGGAGAGAGAGAGAGAGAGAGGAGGGAGGCAGAGAAAGAAAGAAAGAAACAGAAAGAAAGAAACGAAGAACGAGAGAGAAAGAGAAAGAGAGAGAGAGAGAAAGATATATATATATATATATATATATATATATATAGAGAGAGAGAGAGAGAGAGAGAGAGAGAGAGAGAGAGAGAGAGAGAGAGACAGAGGCAGAGAGAGAGAGAGAACGAAAGAAAGAAAGAGAGGAAGAGAGAAGAGAGAGAGAGAGAGAGAGAGAGAGAGAGAGAGAGAGAGAGAGAGAGAGAGAGAGAGACAGAGAGAAAGAGAGAGAAAGAGAGAGAGAGAGAGAGAGAGAGAGAGAGAGAGAGAGAGAGAGACAGAGAGACAGAGAGACAGAGAAAGAGAAAGAGAAAGAGAAAGAAAGAGAGAGAGAGAGAGAGAGAAAGAAACCACGTGAATCACAACAAAAAAGTGTCTTTTGTCAAGTTCGGTATTCTTGTACTAACCCTTACTTTCTCTGTCGTTATCGCGTGTGATTTTATCTTCACTTCTTTGGGGATGTTTGTTTATTTGTTTTTGCTTTGATTTCCTCCTGGGTTTTTCTGCTGTGGTGTCTTCTCTTTCATTCTCTCCTCTTCATGTCTCTCTCTCTGTCTCTCTCTGGCTCTGTCTGTCTGTCTGTCTGTCTGTCTGTCTGTCTGTCTGTCTGTCTGTCTCATTCTCTCTCTTTCTTTCTTTCTCCTCTCTCTCTTTCTTTCTTTCTCCTCTCTCTCTCTCTCTCTCTCTCTCTCTCTCTCTCTCTCTCTCTCTCTCTCTTTATCTATCTATCTCTCTCTCTCTCTCTCTCTCTCTTTCTCCCCTCTCTCTCTCTCTCTTTCTCCTCTCTCTCTCTCTCTCTCTCTCTCTCTCTCTCTCTCTCTCTCTTTCTCTCTCTCTCTCTCTC
>NC_061819.1:23034052-23091552 GCF_019202785.1 Penaeus chinensis | reverse complement strand
AAGGAAAGGTTGGGAAAAGGGGGTAAAGTTCAGGCGAGATCTCCGAAATAATCCCCCCTTTTATTTATACAATTGCCATTCTAAAAACACTTCCTGTCAACAACAGCATAAAGGAGACACTCCGGTCGCCGCCACGAGGGAGCATCGTCATTATTTTTTTTTTTTTCCATTATTGTTGTTGTTGTTGTTTTTATTATGATGATCATCGTTGTTATCATTATCATTATTGTTATTGTTATTGTTGTTATTATTATTATCATTATCATCGTTATTATTATCGTTGCTATCATTATTGTTGTTGTTATTGTTATTATTGTTATTGCTATTATTATTATTATTATTATTATTATCATTATTATTATTATCATTATTATTATCATTGTTGTTGTTGTTATCCTTGTTATCATGATCATTATCATTATTATCATTATTATTACTTTCTTTACAATCCCGTTTATTCGTTATACGTTTTCACTTTAGCAAAAGATTTATGCCATACAGTAATAATAATAATAATAATAATAATAATAATAATAATAGTAATAATATCAATGATGATAACAACAATAACAATATTGGTAATAATTATTACTGTAATAATGACAATGATTATAATAATCATATTAGCCGCAAAGATACCAAAAGACTTAAAAAGACATGAATACCAATAAAAACAACAGTAATAATAACAGCAATAACGATGATAATTACCATCAGAATAAAAGTGTCATTAAACCGATCTCCTTCCGGCGCGTAATCCCTCTCGCCCTCCGCCGTCCACAGCCTACAGGAGAGCGCCGTAGGCCTCCCCTGACGTGAATAAAGAGAGAGAGCGTCATAGGCCTTCATTGTTGCTCCGTTCTGAGCGCGCCAACTGCCTTCCCGCCCTAGTTACCACACGCCGCCGTTTCCCCCTTAAATGATATCCCCTCCCTTTTTTCACCCTTTTCTGGCTGATTAAGGGGAGATCTGGCGTCGCTTGGGGATCCACGGGGCAAAACTCACTCGAAAAAAGTGGCGTGTATGATGTGTCATTGATTTTCAAGGGGGGTGAGGTTTGCATCATTGCTTTTCTCCCTCTCTCCCTCTCTCTCCCTCTTTTTGCATAACGATAATAATTTCTGCTCTGCGTTGCCAGCGGGACTTTACTGCTCATCACGCGTTGTTTGTCGGCGCTGGTCAACACGCCTTCCCAAACGAGGCAGACGAGCGAAGTGAATTCTTTCGGGTAATTACCGATGTCATTTGAAAATAAATATGAAAAAAAACGTCATCGCGTTGCAAATGTTGGCAACTGTGTACCGCGCCCGTGAGTGTATTCACGTTTCAGGACAAAGAAAAGGGGCCGCTGCACCTATTTCCCACGTTGTTTTCCCTTAATTCCAATACGTGCGGCATTTGCATATCTTTGAAGCAGCGAATGATAGTTGTCAAGTCATAATATCGGCCCGTAGGAGAGGATCCCGCACGTTCTTTCGCAAATGGCGGTTCGAAGGCGAGCGTGCGGGACAAAGAGATTTGGCGCGCGTGCTCTTGTTTACGATGGCCGATGCGCGATGATCTCTCGTCCTTCTCCGGTCTTCCCGCTTCCATGGTGGATGACAACCGATTTCTATTCCTTCTGCATAACCAACAGTCGATCCTGCGTTGAAATAGTAAAAGCACAATGCTTTCTAAGACCTAGAAAGGGATGATAAAAGGGAAAGAAGAATAAACCCGCGGCAACCGCCTCGCTTGACCCCGCCCTCGTCCTCGCCGCTTCACCGCCGCCTGCGTGTCTCTCCCTCAGTGTTGCTCCAACTGTGAGACGGGATACACGTGCTCTCCGCCGCTCTCGCCTGCCGCCGCTCCGTCTCCCGGCCGCGTCTCCTCCTAGTCATTTCCATGGCTCGCTTGCCTCAGATCGAAATAGCTTATTAAATGGCTATAAATTCATAAATTCTTCTCATATGAAAGGTGCAATAGGAATTTGAATAAGGTGTGTGCTGCTCTTTTTCCCCCTCTCCTTCCCTCCCTTCCATCCTCCTCCTTTTTATTATTATTTTCCCACGTCCTGCAAAAGAGGAAAAACAACAACAAACCTTTTGATTAGAAAAAAAGAAGAAGATAACCTTACCGATTGTCCCAATTCCCCTTATCCAATGGAGGATCAATGAATATTTGAAGGAAGGTTTAAGAAAATAAACAAAATACCAAAGCACAAGAAACGAGAGGGAAAGAGAAAAAGAAGAGAAGGAAAGAGAGAAAGAAGAAGAAAACACCGTGGATTTGAATGCGCAGACTCTTCGCTTTTCGAGGTAAGTTTTCTCACCTTAAAAAGAAACCTGTTGAATAAGTATTTTTTTTTTTTTTTTAATCGTAAGGAGAAGAGGATTTCGTTAAACCTTCCTTTCGTCAAAGTTCCTTTCGTCTCGTTTAAACTTTTATTCGCCAGCTTCTTCCCTCTTTCGTTTAACCTTTCCTCGTTAGGATAGTTTTCGTCACGTTACCTCTCTCTCTCCTGCTAAAGTTCCTTTCGTTATTTGCTATGTATTCCAACTGCATCTCGAGTCCCTCCCTCCCTTTTTCACAATAACCCCCTCCCCCCTACATAATCTCCGAGGAAAAAGAAAACCGTAGATATACATATATATAAGAAAGAGAATCGGATTGAAAACGAAAGTGAGAGGGACTCCTCCACACCCCCTCCCCCTCCCTCCCCCCCAAGGTCACTCCGGCCCCACTCTAACCTACTTTAGCTTCGTGTTTTGCTTACAAGGACAGGGGATGGAGAGGAAAATGGATAGAGAGGGAAGAAGGAAAAGAAATTAAAGAGTGAGAAAACATGTTTTTTTTTTTTTTTTTTTTTAATATATGATGAAATGTTGGTCCTCAGGGGGATGGCGTTTTACCTTGTTTATTATTGGTGTGTGTTTGTGGCGTTCTGTTTTTATCCGTTATTTACTAAGTCACGTTTACTAGATGATCATTAATGTCGGTAGAACTTTCCGAAACTCTCTTGGGAAAGAAATGAAAAAGAAATACGCGTGTAGTTTGGCGTTTTGGCTCTTACCATATGTTCGAGGACGAGGGAGCGGGAATTCTCTCTCGCCGCTGATGGCACAGTTGTTGTTTGTATGAGCGAGGAAGTGGTTCTCTGTTGTGAAGGATGTTTGTGAAATCCCGTTGTGGTTTGTGAAGATGTTTAGGTTTGTGGGTTTTTTTTTTATTGAAAAATGACTGCCGTTTTGGGGTCATACTTGCTTGTTTTATTGTTTTGTTTATATTTGGGTGGGTTTTCCTCTGAAGACGCAGTGTCAATCAGGTACATGTGCACCTATATATCTTTATTTTTTGTTCCACCGTTGTTCAATGTTGGTTAGTGATGGTGGGTGGCTGGGAGGGAAGGGAGGGGGGGGGGGTTAGAACGTGCGTATGGAAGCGTAGGTAGCGTTAGATTGGTATGTAAATGGCGTAGTTACCTTGAATCCTGAATTAATGACGTAATACGATGACATTTTCAGATGGAGAGCGGGCGTGTTGTTATTACCTTTATGGTTGTCGTATAAGGTTGCTTTGTTTTTGCGATGTTCTCTTTTATTTGCGTTGTTTACTGATTTTATTTAAGTTTTATTTACATGTGCGTTTTAACCTGCGCCGGGGTCGCTTTCAGCGTGTAAGGCGGATGGCTTTTGGATTCACTCAGCGAATTCTCGGAAAAAAATGTAATCTCCGAGTTCGTGGAAGGAGATTTAGTTAATGATTTATCGGGAGTTAGGGCGCGGCAATTAAATGGGAGGGGAGGAGACGGCTTAGAACAGTCACTCAGAAACGATAATGTGTGTTTTTCCTTCATGTAAGCCTATTGAGATATTGATTTTTATTCTATAACGACTATGTAGCCTTCCCCCCCCCCCTCTCTCTCTCTCTCTCTCTCTCTCTCTCTCTCTCTCTCTCTCTCTCTCTCTCTCTCCCTCCCTCTCCCTCTCCCTCTCCCTCTCCCTCTCCCTCTCCCTCTCCCTCTCCCTCTCCCTCTCCCTCTCCCTCTCTCTCTCTCTCTCTCTCTCTCTCTCTCTCTCTCTCTCTCTCTCTCTCTCTCTCTCTCTCTCTCTCTCCCTCTCTCTCTCCCTCTCCCTCTCCCTCTCTCCCTCTCTCTCTATCGACGGCAGGTTGGGGGTATTCGTATTAGGCCTTGGAGGGTCATTTCTATCCATCACACACCTAAGGGTAATGGTTGGGGTCAGCAGACTAGGGCGATAAAAGGTTGGAATTGAGAAAGTTCCCTGTATTATCTCTCTCATTCCCTTTCCCTGTTTTTTTCCTCTTTCAGTCGCCCTTCATATACTTCTAGGCCTACATTCACACTATATAGGGCCCTTGGGAGAATGATTGAAAGAAAAGAGAGAGAGAATTGGCAAGATTCGGTAGCTAAGGTTAGCCGGTTAATTGTACATAGTGTAGGTAAAATCCTAGCCCGCCTTTCACGTCTATTGCGGGCCTCGTTTTCTTACTGCTCGTTATAAGCAGATGGTGTTAAGGAGTGATGTAATATAGAGGGAGTAAAACAAATGGCTGTTATGGTGATTTTGTGAAGGCATCGACTTTTTTTTTTTTATGCGGCGTGGTTCTTCACATCTCGACATCCGGCGGATCTGTGACGTAACTCGCCACTGATAGCATGTCTGTGTCTTTTTCTTTAAACCTTAAATGCTGTGATCTCGACATTGTTGATTCCCTTCTCACTTTCCCCCACCCAACACCCCCTCCTCCTGCTCACACATCTACATGCACATCTCTTCCCTCCCTCTCCCCCCAGGGTCATTTCACCCCCCCCCCCCTTGACCCCGGGTGTTTGGAAGCTCACATGGCCCGCAGATTTAGGACACGATAACAGGACGGGTATTTTGCGCCCGAACGACTCGTGGTGCAAACTCGACTCGTCACCTGTGGCTGTGCTTTAAACGTTGTTTTGATATGCGCACCTATCACAACAAAGGGTGTTTAGAAGCAGTTCTCTTGTGTTGGCGGGGGGAATTAGCTGCGTTTTTCTCTTTTTTTGCAATCGCTCTATATAGGAGGTTTTAAAAGTCTGAAATACGTTCGTCTTGACACTTATATTCCCACAGGATGTTCAAAGTAGTATGAATTGGAAATATTGGTTGCCTCCCGTCTCCCCCCTCCCTTTCACACCCCTCCAAAGCTGGTGTTCTTATTTTAGCTCCCTTTTCAAAGAAACCTCTAATGCTCTTCGGTTAATGGAGCTCACGGTCTTTCAATGATACTGTTCATTTATGTCAGTGATGTAACATTATTTTTTATTATTATTATGTATTGGTGTTAATCGAGACACGTGTTTATATTCTCAAGCCTGTGTAATGTTGCACTGTGTGTGGAGAGGGAGGGGGGGGGGTGAATAAGAGTCGTAAAGCGCGTAAAGGTGATTGTGGTAGTTCTTGTTTTGTTATTGTTTTGACCGTCGTCGTCGTCATTTTTTTTTTTAGAGCTCTAGTTTTGTTTTGGTTTTAGTATTCTCCCTGTGATTATTTGTGTTTACCAGTCAGCGCCAGAACGTTTCCTTATGTGCCACAGCCTCAGGTAAATTCATTCGTGCCCCTAGCCCCCGACCTCGCCCCTCCTTGCTCCACCCCGCCCCTTCCTCTCCCGATTTGCCTGTTGCTGCGTAGGTACCGGTTGTGGGTGTATGGTGGCGGGGGGAGGGAGGGAGAGCGGGCGGGCGGGCGGGCGGGCGGGCGGGCGGGCGGGCGGGCGGTTGAGGGCTCATTTTGCGCATGCCTTATCGCTCGCGTTGGTTTTTCGGGAAAAAAGGTTTTGAAGCGTTGGTGGGGGGGTTGGGGTTATAGGGAATGATTTTGCCTCGTTACCACACCCACAGGAAAACCTTCGTTTTTCCATAAGGTTGTGAGCAGGGGAGGTAGGGGAGTGGGAATGGGAGATGGGGGGGAAAGTTGAGGGCAAGGTCGAACGGAGAGGCCTATTATGAACACGGGAGCTCTTGCGTAACAGTCTGTTTGTGCGAAATGGAGAGAGCTGGGAGGAGGTGGTAGTCTCTCAAGGTGACATTTAATGGTGGCGGCGGAAACTAGGGGGAGCAGGAAGGCCGGGAGGGAAGGAGAAATGGAGAGGAGAGGGAGATAATGAAGGTGGGAAGGGGGAAGGGGGGGATCTGAAGACAGGTTGATTAGGGGAGAAGGAATCGGCGCACCGGACTCCCGGGACTTCGACGGTGGCATTACAGGGAGGTGGGTATCCATTACACAAGGAAACTTTCAGGGCGTCATGGCGAAGAAAGAAGGGGCTGGGGAGCAACTTCTTTCTCTGGTTATGGGGTTTCACTGAATTAGGATACGTGTACACGCTGAGAGAGAGAGAGAGAGAGAGAGAGAGAGAGGAGAGAGAGAGAGAGGAGAGAGGAGAGAGAGAGAGAGGAGAGAGAGAGAGAGAGAGAGAGAGAGAGAGAGAGAGGGAGAGAGGGAGAGAGAGGGAGAGAATGAGACCGTGTTGACACATTTACTTTTGACATTATCTGCCACATGTTTTTTCCCCCTTGGTGCATTTTGATGAAAAGTATGGGAGCTGTAAAGAAGTTGCAAAGTTGCAAGAGAAGTGCACAACCACTTGTGGCGTCTGTTGATGGCAGGGCTAGGTGGAGGAGGGGAGGGGGAGGGAGAACTTCCACATTGTAATCCATTTTCCAGTTTGGTGAGGTCGGGAGGGGAGCGTGAATTAGCTACTGGGTTATGAAGGATGGTATTTTAGATTTTATTCCTCCGTTATTTGGCCTTGACTCGTCGCCGTGATTGCGAGTCGTCGTCAGCGCTTTATGAAAGATATGTAAAGTGGGAATGTGTGTAATAAGATGTCTGGTGTTGACCTCGATTGAGCAGGGTGGGAGCAGGCGAGAGGTACCGGGGGAGGGGGAATGGGAGGGGAGGGCCAGAGGTGTAGGTTTGAACTTGCCAAGTGGACCGAAAGAGAGAGAGAATATTGATAATGAGGATGATACGAAGCCTGAAAGGAGACGCTGCTGACATGTGAGGATGTAAACCCCGATTAAGACGCTGTTGACTGAGTTCGCGTCGCGGGCGAGGTGTCCCGGATCTGTGAATTGCTTGCACTGACGGGCGGGCGCGCAGCTCGTCACGGGCGTTCGCATTCGCATGGGGATGATCTGGTGGGCGGCATCTATCTACCCTTTTCCACCCCTTCTACCCTTCCTTCCCCTGTGTGTGACTGACACCCCCTCCTCTCTCCACCCCCTCCCCTTTCCTGCCATTAAGACGTGTTTCCTTGGGTGTTGGGAGTGGGGGGGGGCAGATAGGGAGGGGAACAGCTTTTTAATCTCGTTTTGAAGTCCTGTCTCGCAAAGTTTTAAGTGGGGAGTTGAGCCAGTGATGTTACGAGGGAGAAAGTTAATGTAAAAATGTGTCTTAGCCTTGTGCACCCTTTCTGATGAGGTCTTGGGCCTGGATTCCTTTCCTACCCTACCCTCCCTACCCTACCATCCCTACCCTACCCTACCCTACCCTACCCTACCCTACCCTACCCTACCCTACCCTACCCTACCCTACCCTCACTTTTGTCACTTCTCGGTAGCAAGGTGTCGCCTTCGTGACGCTAAAACTTCTTGTATGAGAGAGCGAGAGCGAGAGCGAGCGTGAACGTGCTATTCGTGAAGTCCCTCCTCCCTGCAGCGTGGGGTTGGGCGCCTCTGAAGCGAGGGCGACCATACAGCCGCTGCTCCCCTACTATCTCCCTGCTAATTCACTTTCTCCTCCAACTCCTCCTTCGCCAAAGGAAATGCCGCCCCTAAGTTAATCAGACGGAGGGAGGAAGCGGCGTCAACACTGCGGTCTGCGAAGAGGCCTACAAAGGGAGTCCTGGCCCACATCACAGCTTGTCTAAACTTGCACAGTTGCGCAATCTTTTTTTCAACTTTGAGTCTAGTTTGCACCATTACCCTGCAAAACCGCGCACCACTATCCTGTAACAGCAGGCAAGGTCGTCAGCGCCAGTCTGTAACAAGACAAAGATCGCTTCACCTCCAGACGGTAACACCACCTGGCTTTCTGTGACACATCCGGGCACGGCCAATGGGAGCTTGGTGTGGGGGGAGGGGGGGTAAAGAAAGCCCACTGAGAGAAGCTTTGTGGGTCTACTCTCACGTCACGGAGCTGATCAGGGGTTGCTGTGAAGGTCTACCTCCCCCTCTCCCCTCCCTTTATCTAGAAAGTGAAAATCAGGAGGCCAGGGTTGCCGTGTGACGTCATCCCTCCATTGCCTCCCCCTGCCCCCACCTCCTTCATCCACATTACGACCCTCACACCTTGTGTGCCTGTGTTTGTTTTGGATGCACGTACATGCAGTTTATAGTACACGCACAAACAACACACACGTTTGCAATGATTAACGCACTTACAATGTGGCTATCTTATCTTTATTTTCCTTTGTCTTCGGGAGTGATGAATTAGGCATTGTCTGTGTGTATGTTTGTACAAGCCTAAGCGTGTGTATACTTGTGGCAGTCATGTGTTTTGTCGTGTGCGTGCACCTGGAGTAGTAGTGGGTGGTGTAATCAAGCGATCTGGAACATTACCCACTCAAAACGCCTCGTGTTGTCATGACGGAGGTAGGGAGAGAAAGAGAGAGAGAGGGGGGGGGGGGGGCTGGAATGGGCGAGAGCGGATAGGGAGTTGAAGGAGGGAGAGGTAGAGGTGTAACCCTGACCTGTTCGAAGGAGGGGAGGGGGCGCTTTATGAGGGGAGAAGGGGTGTTTCAAGATGTGTATTGTGGGAGGGAGTGAGGGGGGGGGCAGAGAGAGGAGGGGCTTTAGAGGGCTGACCAGTTGTAGGTATGCGGTGAAGTGACAGCTGCACTTGGTTGTGCGCCAGTGTGTATCTGTTTCCTGTGCAGAAATATTGCGGGAAAGTAAATATATACATACATTCTTTAAACATTTTTTTCTGGGGTATAACGTGTGTCCCTTGTAAGCGGTGGGGCCATCGCCCATGCATGCGTTGCTTTTGTTTGTGTGCATCTGTCCAGCCGTATATCCTTTGCCTGTGTGTTTGGTGATTCCCTCTTGTTTATACCCCCACTCCCCCTTACTCCCCCACCCCCACTCTTTGTGTGTATGTATGACGTCACACCGAGGGAGGGCAGGTCTTCAGAACGAGTTTTGTGTGCGGGTGGTGGGTGCAAGGCGAGCGCACCCCTCCACCCTCCCTCCCTCTCTCCCTCAATCCCTCCCTCCCCTCTCTCTGTCTCCCTCTTCTTGGCAGCCCGCCCTGTTTAACGGCCGGCCGCCCTGTCCTGTTACTCTGCGAAGGCGCCGTTATTTTCTTGCGGACGCTCCAGATGTCCTGTTCGTCGTGCTCTCCTCTCCTGGTTCCTCGCAGCCGACCTTGCGACACGTTACGCCACACCTCCATGCGTCGGGGGCGTCGGAGGAGAGGCAGGATCTAGTGGTGGAGGGGGAGGGGGGTGCTTCACTTGTCCTTATATCCTCTCGACCGTTACTACCACGCGGTCGTCCGTCTCCGTCCGTCCTTACCGCGCTCCGTAATGTCCCCAACTTACTTTTACCGCAGACTCCACGGCGGCGATTTCTTCCCCTCCACGCCCTTTTCCTTGTCATTTGTTTTTCGCGTTGTTGCACACCGATCTTCTGATTTAAACAAAAATATATATATATCTTCCTCCTCTTCCTTAACCTTGTTCGTCGTTTTTTTCTTCTTTCTCTTTTATCTCAATGCCATTTTCTTCTCCTCCTCATCCCTCTCTCTTTTATTCTTCACCCTTGTTCCTTCCCTAGGCGTGTGTTGACAGGTTAATTACGGGAGCCTATATAGACCCTGTGCATCTACCGTAGGATGAGTGGCGGTTGGGGGACGAGGGGTAGACCAAGGAGATTCAGATGTGGTAAGGAGATTGTGGGTTATCAGGGGAGAGCTTAGTCTTTTTCTCTCCTTCCTCCCTCTCCATTTCCCTCTCCTTCCCCACTCTCTCCTATCGTTATTTTTCTTTGAAAGAAATGCAGGGAGGGTGTGGCGCCTGGGCTCGAGTGCACACACAAGTTTCTATCCTAACGAAGCACTCGATGGACGTGAAAGGTTTCGACCTTAGAATCCGCCCCGTTAGCTCGGTTTCGTGTGCTCTCATTTTGTTTGGGAGAGTAAAAATAAGAATATGAAGGGAATGCTTAAACTGAGAGAGGTGCCTGGAGGGACGGGGCGCTTTCCCATTTCTTGAGACGAGGGAATAGAAAGAAAGATTCCGAAGGAACCAACGGAATTAACCGTTGTGCCCACAAGCAAGCACAAAAGTGGGTCACCTGGATGTGAATGTACCTGGCGGCCGGCGCACACGTGGGACCGACCGACCGACCGACCGACCGACCCTAGGTTGTGAGCCCTGGTGTCTTGGGCGCGCCACGAGGTGAATGGAAGTGCTGGCGCCGGCGTCTCCCTCGAAGGCGCTCTCCAATTGCTGAAAAATTGTTACCACAGCCTGGCCGGGGGTGGAGGAGGCGAGGGAGGGAGGGAAGGGGAGGGAATGTTCGACTTGCCAAGGCGGGGCGTGACGCGGCTAGGTTGTTCCGTGAACCTTTTTGTTCGAATGATGATCGGTTATGGATTTCTTTTCTTAGGCCTCCACCGGCTGCAGCTGCCAGGATGTGAGGGCTTGACATATGCAGTCGATGCAGTCTTGTTCTAGCTAACATTGGGCGGGTTGCTGGCGAGCTCTGTCGTGACTTGTTCAGAGGTGATTTTAAGACGATAAAAGCTTGTTTCCCCTAGTTTCTCGCACGGACAGGCAAGCAGGCACACGCACGAACCAAAGCCACGCGCGCGCTCTCGGGCCTCAAAGTGGTGGCTGAGGATTCAAGTCCAAAGAAGCATACAAACATTTTTTGACCAAGCTTCATAAACGGGAGGATAACAGTGAAAGTGTACACCGTATTTTGCTAGGATGGCTTTCTCTTTGCTCTGTCCGACTCTCTCTCTCTCCCCCTCCATTTCCTTTCCTCTCTTCTTCCCTCTCTCGCTTCTCCCTCCCCATCTCTGTCCTGCCTCCCTCTTCCACCCCATACTAATCTTTTCCTGACGTAGCCTGTTGATTATGAGCAAGCGCGTGCTTCCGGTTTCGCGTTCCTCATGACCATCCGTCCACGCGTGCACAAAGCGAGCCATTTCGGACGCAAACGAAGGGCGAAGTTGCAACAGGCCCCGGGCGAAACAGACGTTGACACTGCAACTGCAGAGATCGAGCCTCCCCCCTCCTAATTAATTGCCTCGCCGCCTCGCACTGTTCGCTGGCTGATGATGGAGGTGACGATGGCAAAGGCAATTGCGGTCGAGGGAGTTGGCGGGGGGAGGGGAGGGGACGTTTGTGGGGGTTGTAATGGGGGAGGTGGGGAGACCCTGCCGTGGCGCTGGTCAAGAGATTTTGGAGAGAGGAAGAGGGAAAAATGAGATGCGGCCACTTGTTGAGGCTTAACTGGGTAAAGTTGAACTGGTCGAGGATTGTTATGGTGTCACTACCTGTTGGTTGGTGTGATGATATTGTTCCTCTGTGTTCTTCCATCGTCCTCCTCCCCTACTCTTATTCCCCTTACCTCACCTTTCCCCTCCTCCTCCTCCTCCTCCTCCTCCTCTTCCCCTCTAACTGCCTATTACTCGTCCTCCACCATGTTCCTTTGCCCCCCCCCCCCCTTTCTTGCTCGAGACTTTTCTTTCGATCCACCTGTGAAGGCCAGTAGAAGCAGCAGCTTGACTGAGCAGTGGCCAGGGAGATGAATCAGTGTTGAAAAAGAAATCCAATTTACACTGGCGCCACATATCTGTATGTCTATCTGCATCTAGGTATTTATATGTATATTTATGAATGTGTGTGTGTGTGTGTGTGTGTGTGTGTGTGTGTGTGTGTGTGTGTGTGTGTGTGTGTGTGTGTGTGTGTGTGTGTGTGTGTGTGTGTATAGATAGATAGATATAGATATAGATGTATATCTATCATATCTATATACATAATATATGTATATGTAATCATATATGTATATAAATAATTGTATGTGTATATATGAAATATATGATTATATATATATATATGACATATATGGTGTGTGTATATATATATATATAATATATATGAAAATATGATGTGCATATGATATATATATATATATATATATATGTGACGTATATAACTATATATGACGTATATAATTATATATACATATATATGTACTATATAATTATTATATATTATATACACATGTATATACATATATAGGCCTATATGGGGATGTATATGTATGAATCAATGTAATTTACACGTAGACATTTCTATTAAACTGACGTTGATGACGCTGGCAGGAGGAGGCAGACAGTTGGTGGGGGTTGAAAGCAGAGCAACGCGCTTGCTCTTCTGTATTTGTCCCTAATGATGCCGCCATTGTGGTAGGACAAGCATTCCCTTTTTTGGATCTGTTAAATCAAAGGGGAAAAGTGGTAAGGACAAGTCAGCGCAGGTCAAGGACGAACAACTTTCACGCAGCGATCACGGCGAGCTGACGGCGGCCACAGGGACATATGGTGACGGCAGGGCGGCGGCGGCGGCGGCGGCGTGGTGATGGTGTCGGTGGTGGCAGTGGCGGTCTTCTCTACCTGTGGCTCGCGGACGGCGTGTCTGCCCGCCACTGCCGCCGCCTGCATCGATCTGCCGCCTGGGTGCCGCTGCCACCTGGCCTGGAACCGGTGGGGGAGGGGGCGGGGCGGGAGAGGGGCCTTCCTGTCTGCTTTTCATAGTAAACAGCAAACAACACCGACGCCCAGCGCTGCAAATGTTCAGCGTCGATTAGTCGAACTTTTGTTATGACGATTACCTTTTCTTTATCTCCCTCTTGCCCGCTCTTGGGCGCTCCTCTCTCTCTCTCTCTCTCTCTCTCTCTCTCTCTCTCTCTCTCTCTCTCTCTCTCTCTCTCTCTCTCTCTCTCTCTCTCTCTCTCTCTCTCTCTCTCTCTCTCTCTCAACCCCCCCCCCCCTTTTTTTTTCTCTCTCCTTCCAGTCTGTCCTTCCCTCTCTTCTCCAACCCGCAGTTCTCGGCCCGCCCGCGACCGCCACATCCCCGAGGTCGATGTGGCAACGTCGCGCCCGGTCCACGTGACTCCCCCTCGCGACGTAATATTCCCGGGAATCAACTGGATCCTCGAACCTCGGCGGGGATGAAACCTCGCGAAATCGCAGGCTGTCAGCCGGGGTCGAGGGGCAGGGTGGGGTGGGGGGGGGGACGCTCGTGATCTTTTGTAGTTGTTGGCTTTGATTTGTTTATTGATTGATTGACTGACGGATTGATTGATTGGTGTTTCCTTTGTGAAAACATTTCCAATGGAGTGAAGAGCAGGGGAGAGAAGTCGAAGAGAGGAAGAGGAGAGGAGGAGGAGAGAGAGAAGCGAAATGACGAGCATCCGGGCAACTCGGTGGTTGTCTGGATAGATTAATTAGCGTCGGAATGAGAAGCAAGCAGCACGTGGCCCCCGCAGAATATTGCATCTGCAGGGCGGCAAGGCCACTGTTGGAGGGGGTGATGCAGTTGCACGAGGGGACCCGACCCCCAGGACCGCTTTCTCGGATTCCTCTCCCCTCCCTTCCCCTCCCCTTCCCTCTCCTCTCCTCCCCTCCCCTTCCCTCTCCTCTCCTCCCCTCCCTCCCTCTCCTCTCCTCCCCTCCCCTTCCCTTTCCTCTCCTCCTCTCCCCTTCCCTTTCCTCTCCTCCCCTCCCCTTCCCTTTCCTCTCCTACCCTCCTCCCCTTCCCTCTCCTCTCCTCCCCTCCCCTTCCCTTTCCTCTCCTCCCCTCCCCTTCCCTTTCCTCTCCTCCCCTCCCCTTCCCTTTCCTCTCCTCCCCTCCCCTTCCCTTTCCTCTCCTCCCCTCCCCTTCCCTTTCCTCTCCTCCCCTCCCCTTCCCTTTCCTCTCCTCCCCTCCCCTTCCCTTTCCTCTCCTCCCCTCCCCTTCCCTTTCCTCTCCTCCCCTCCCCTTCCCTTTCCTCCCCTCCCCTTCCCTTGCTTTACTCCCCTCTCACCCTATATTTCCAAGGGGACGTTGCTTAGAGGGAGGCCGAGAGGGGAGATAGGCAAAGCAAGCAAGCAGGGAAGCGACGCGCTCATATTTGGGGGTTGGGGGGGAGAATTAGGAATGCTTGCAGGAAGAGCGAGTGGTACAGGGGCAGGCCGCGCTCTCTTTTTCTCCTCCTCGCACTCTTCCCTCCCTCCCCTCCCTTCCACCCTCCTCTCCTCCTCTCCTCCTCTCCTCCTCTCCTCCTCTCCTCCTCCTACGACCCAGCCTTTTTCTGTTTACTCTCTCTGTCTCCTATCTACTATCTACCTGTTTATCTAACTATCCATCCATCTCCCTCCTCCTTTCCCTCCTCTCCTCTCCCACCGTTCCTTCCCAGACCCTTCTTCGCGTCTCGCCTCTCCTTGTCTTTCTTGTGCCTCCTCATCCGGCGCCGTCTTACCCGCAGTAGAGTTTGAAGCAAGGGAGGGTCATGTTCGCGGAGAGTAAGGTAGGTCATCACAGGAATTCGTGGGGAGGGAGAGGGGGAAAAAACGAGAAGCGGATAAGGGAAAACCCAACTCATGTTTATTCTTTCTTTTCTCCGTACCTCTCTCCCTCGTCCTTGATTTTTTTTTTCTTTACTCCCCTCCCCCCCGTATTATCCTTCCTTTCCCTCTTTTCTCGTTCCTCCCTTCTTCTCCCCCCACCCCCCACCCCCACCGACCCCTCTCCCGTCGCCGTGATCTTGTTGACTCCCCGGCTTGCCTGCGCCCCCCCCCCCTTCCCCCCCTTGCCGGTGCTGCTTGCTTTCTTCCGGAGCTCGATCCTCCTGTGGAGTTTCCCCTCAATGCTCTTAGGCTTCCCCTCCTCGCCTGCCCTCACGTTCACCTATGTCCCAGCCTGCCTCTGAGGGCTTGCGTTTGTGGAATGTGTGTGTGTGCGTGTGTGCGTGTGTGTGTGTGTGTGTGTGTGTGTGTGTGTGTGTGTGTGTGTGTGTGTGTGTGTGTGTGTGTGTGTGCGCGCGCGCGCGCATGTAAACATTTATAAGGTGTATGTCTGTGAATGTGGCTCACGTTATTTCGTCCCCAATCTTTTACTTCCATGTCTTTATGGCTCTCCTCTCACTAATCCTTTCTTGTTTCGCCCTCGTTCGCTCGCTCTCCCCTCCCTCTTTTTTCAGCTGTTGCCATCGTCCTCCTTCTCCTCCTCCTCATCCCGTTCCTCTCCTCCGCCTTCCGTTTGTGAGGATCTCGTGTGTTTTATCTGGTTGTCATAGACGATTCCTGTGGGTGATCCTTCCACTTCTCGGCGGCTTTTGGGGGTCTTTGTCGCCGGTGTTGCGGTTCTCGCTGCTTCGTCTGCTTTTTTCTTCCTTATTTCGTTAATTCTTTTTGTGTCTTAAGCTTCCCTTGACGTAATTATCCTCTCGCTTGCATATATGGATGTATGTGTTTATATGTATGTATGTACACTTTCTCCCTTTTACTTTTTTATACAATCTATATTGTACGATTGATCTTTCATCTCCCCTTCCTTCCTCCCTTTCGCTGTTTCCAGTCTCGTATCTCTTCGTCGCGTTCCGCTTTTTGTCGCCTCCTCATTCGCTCCTTAAGTGGTACATGCATGTCGAGGGTGTGCCCCGAGGAGGAAGAGGCGGGGTTGGCATTCTCCGCCCCTTTTTCTCTCTCTCGTCTTCTCGTGACTTGGAATCGAGGAAGAGAGGAGGATACAGCTAGAAAATATGTGCACAGGACGGTGATGAGTTTGCTGGTGATTTTTTTTGAAATGCGCTGTGGTGGTTTATGTAAGCTCGATTTCTGACCTGTATTTGTTTCCCCACTCAGTTCTCTTCAATTCCTCGCCCGCCCGCGCCCCCTCCTCGCCTTGTCCTTTCACCCCCCTCCCACCCTCTGCTTTGCGTCTGCATGACGATCCTTCCGTCTAGGTTCATGCTGGGGTGACGCTTGTTTACTACCGCTCTCCCCCTTCCCCTCCCCTCCCCTCCCCTCCTCTAGGGTCCCAACACCCGTAGCTACTTGTTGCTTGAGCCTGCTGGCTTGCTTGCTTTCATACTGAGCCTTGCAGAGCTGTTGCTGCTGTTGATATTATACTTGTCCCCTAAGGCCTATGTTTGTTGCACACAGAGTCCTGTTGTGTTGTATCCTGGTCCCGTCTTCTTGCCGTTGTTGCGTAATCGCGTGAGCTTTTTACGGTTTCCTGGTTTCAATAGCACTTATCTCATAAGCGTTGCCTCAGTCCTCTGCCATTATCCGCCTTTTCCTCTTCCTCTTCTAGCCTCCTTATCCCTCTTTTGCCTTTTCCGATTTAGTGTCGGCTTCCCCTCCTCCCTTCAATATTGGTCTGGGCTCGACAAACAAACGGCGACTGGTCCGGTCCGCCTTCGGTCGGTCGAGCGCTGACATTTCGGCGCCGGCCTTCTTGCGTCATATAGGCTTAGGCTTTGGTGTTTTGGGAAGGTCGTCCGCTTCGGGTGTGACGAAACGGCGCGGCACTAGCTCGCGCGCGCCCGGAAATCCCTTTCCTCCTGAATAAGAAAGGAGATAGAAAACTGGAAAGTTGTGCAATGGTATGAAATAATAGGAAAGTTGTTGTACCCGGGAGATCGAATGTCATGATAAACAAGGAAAGAGAATGTTGGCGGACGGTGACTTGTTTGAGACAGCTTATGTTGGGAGGAAGAGAGACAGAGACAGATAGAATGCAAGCCCATAGCAGTCTGGATAGACAACAGCTGTCATAGATTATCTTGTTTTCCCAGAATAATTTTGCTTCGATTTCCTAGACATGACCGAATTCTCTTCCTTTTTCGGTTAGCGCAAAGTTACGTATTTCGCTCACATGTTCGCCTCTTTGCCTTGTGGGACCGGAGAAATAATGACGACGTAATGTATCGTTCGGTTTCGTGCTCCCGACTGCAGCTTCGGCTCGTCGATATTGCTCCAACTCGACACGGGCCGCTGCAGAAAGGAGAGGCAAACCGGAGAGGGAAGGAGAGAGACACAGATGAATGCGGACTGTGGACAGAACAAGAGAGGAAGGGAGGGAGAGAGGAAAGGTGGTTGGTAAAGGGGCAAGGGAGTGGGAAGGGAGGGGAAGGGAAGAAAGTCAAGGCAATCTAAGGAAGAGAATTGAAAGGGAAAGGCAAGGCAAGGCAGGGGAGGGGGAGGGGGGAGGGGGCGTAAGGGGTTCCCGTAAGCGAGGGTGATGTTCCCCGTTTTCATAAAAATGTGATGGGGAGATTAAACTCTGCCGTGGCCAACTAACACGGATGGGGAAGAGGGAGAGGGGATAGTGGGGAAGGCGAAAGAAATTTTAGATAGGTTAAAAATAAATGACTGCCGGCATGTGTAAGAGCACTATGAGGGGTAGCGGGGAGGCGGCGTGATTGCGGAGGTAGGAATATAGAATGATAAGAGAGGAGTGGCAGGAGGGAGAGGGACGTCGGTTGAAGGAGGACTAGTCATGCTTCGAGGGCGAATGGCTACAAAAAATGTAAAGAAGTTCGGGCATGGGCGGAGTGCAATAAAGTAACGGATAAACTAGAAAAAAGGATAACGAACGGCAATTGCAAAGATGCAATGGAAGGGGCGGGATGGGGGGCGTAGGGAAGAGAGGTTGCAATGGAGATGTTGCGGGTAGCTGGCAGTGGCTGTGCCTGGCGAACGAAAGGGAAAGTGCCGGACTCGGGCTGGTTAACGGCACCCTTGTCGGTCCGGTCCGGTCCGGTCCGGGCGGCCTCGATATCGGTCTCGGCGAGGAATCGGGTCCTAGAGCCGCCATGCAATCGAGGGCGTCGTTATCCTGAGTTACAAGCGTCGTGTGGTGTTGGGAGGGCTGGGGTGTAAGGGAGAGGCGGGGGGAGGGGGGAAAAGGAGGGTAATCTGCGATGTAAACTCAATCTGCCTCTCGCTGCCCTCCCTTTCCGTCCCGTCCCCCCTCGCTCCAACGCTTTTCACGAGGCCTGCAAGGTGCCTTTCCCTTCACCCACGGTCCTTTTTCATGCTACAACCCTCCCCCTCCCCCCTTTCTCTCTCGCCCTAAGTCTTATTCATACTTCCCTCTCCCTCATCCTCTCCCTTTCCCTTTAGATCTTACTCGCTCTTCCTTTCTCCTTCGTTCTTCCTTACACCCTTCTTCGCTTCCTCTCCCCTCCTCTCCCTTCCTCTGCATCCTCCCTGCCATGACTTTTTTCGTCTCTTATCCTCCTCTCCTCCCGTAGCCATCTGCCGCCCTTCCTTCCCGCTTCCCTCTTCCCTCGCGTCCCTACCACAGCGCCTAGTTTTTGCCGAGTCGAACAGGGTATCGTAATGTGTTCCAGCCCCTTACAAGGAGAATATTGAGGGCTGCCCTTGACGAGACCTGTTTGGAGAAACTGCAGCTGCTTGTCATGGCTATCCCTTCCCCTGTCGCTACACCGATCCCTTGCCCTCACTCCCTGCCGGCGCCCTGCTCTTTGCACTCTGCATTACGTAGCTGTGCTCTTCGAGATTTATACGTTTCCCCCGACCTGTAGTAACGTCGACAATTGCATTTTTATATTCTCTCCACCGTGGAATATATAGGCTATACATTTTTCGCCTTCAAAATTTTACAGGTATTTTCCTCTATATCCTTATCGTCCTTCTCTCCCTCCCTCCTCCTCATACTCATCCTTCTCTCTCTCTCTCTCTCTCTCTCTCTCTCTCTCTCTCTCTCTCTCTCTCTCTCTCTCTCTCTCTCTCTCTCTCTCTCTCTCTCTCTCTCTCTCACACAGCCTTCCTTCCCCAACTTGTATATGTTCTCCCTCCGGGCTGAAGATTACAGGGAAATTTAGGCGCTGTATTTATCTTGATCTCCCATTTTTCTGTTCGGGTGTTTGTGCGCGTTCGAGGTATGGCAAAAGTGCGGTGTGTTGGTGTTATGTAATTACGTTGTGCCGCAAGAGCCCCTCGAGTGGCGGGGGGGTTCGGGTTGTCCAGGTTTTGGTGAGAGGCTCCTGTCACGTGGGATGTTCAGCCATGTTAGAAACGGAGTTGGGATTTAATTTCAAGGTGCGCTCCTCCCTTGCTCCCTCTTCCTCTCCCTTTCCACGCACTCGCTCGCACGCACGCACGCACGCACACACACACACGCACGCACGCACACGCACACACACACACACACACACACACACACACACACACACACACACACACACACACACACACACACACACACACACACAAATATTTTCTATCTCCCTCCCTCCTTCCTGGCCTTTTTCCGTGTCTCTCCTCTCCCTCTTTCCTTTTCTTCCTGTGTTTGTATCTCCTCCCCATAGTGTGTTCGCCGCCGCCCCTTCCTTTTTGTTAGCTCTTGCATGGAAGTTGCAAGTTAAGACGCAGTTATTGTTGATAAGAAATTTCCTTTTGACGTGAATCTTCGCGATGCACGCCAAGAGAACGTATTAGTAAACATAACTACATGAATTTTCCTTGTTACTTTGCATTTATAATTTTTTTTGCCTGAGATCTTCATTCTCATTTTCTCTGACACGTACGCACACGCACCCGCACCCGCACTGCATGTGCATTGCAATAGCACATCCATATCAGGGTGTAATATCTTACGCAGTAACTGGACCTCTGCCCCATGACACGCAAACCTCACTTAAAACATTTCAAGTAAGATTGAAAAGTGTTGTCGTTAAAAAAAGGTTGGATGGTGGGGGGAGGGGGGGCAACCTCGTCACGAACCGGTTTGTTGGGATACCTCACAGGTCGGTATTTTATCATAAACTTTTATTACATTTTTTATTTTTTATTCTTCTTTTTTCTTTCTTTTTTGTTTGCGGGGTGGTGCTTGATGATGCTCTTACCGTTATATATATCCGGGTCTTTCTTGAGTGATATTTCTCTCTCTCTCTCTCTCTCTCTCTCTCTCTCTCTCTCTCTCTCTCTCTCTCTCTCTCTCTCTCTCTCTCTCTCTCTCTCTCTCTCTCTCTCTCTCCCCCCCCCCACCTCCCACCCCACCCCGAAAAGATTTATTGATTTTCGAATGTACGATGAAAAATCGTGGAAGGAATGTTTTGTGTGTTGGATGTGGCGCTGGGCGAGGAAGGGCGCCAGACTCTCGCCTTGCATATTTCATGTTGCAGCCAAGGCGACACGGGTTTTGTCTGGGGAAATATTGGTAGGTTTCCGCGTCGATCGCACGATATATGTCGGGGGAAACGGCGGCGGCGGCGGCGACGGTAGCGCAGGCGGAGGTGCGGGGGGGCAGGGGCGGGTGGCGAGCAGCAGGGTCGTCCTCCTCCTTTTCCTTTCTCCGTGTTCCCTTCCTTTTCCACTTCTTCCTCCCTGCTCCTCCTCTTTTTCTTCTTTAATGGCTTCCTTGAAGGAACCAAGAATCGATCCCCTAATGCGCCTCATCCGAACAGTATAGATAAAATAAATAAATAAATTAATAAAATAAATAGATAAATGAATGCAGAGAGAGAGAGAGAGAGAGAGAGAGAGAGAGAGAGAGAGAGAGAGAGAGAGAGAGAGAGAGAGAGAGAGAGAGAGAGAGAGAGAGAGAGAAATGAATAGGGAAAGTGAAGATGCGACTGATGTCTTCCGGGGTTTGGACGCTTTCCCTACCGTTCCGAAGCGCTTTTTTTATCTCCCACTGCATCTTCTCGGGCTGGAGATGCTGCAATGTGGCCCTCCAGCCTCCTCCTCCCTCCTCCTCCTCCTCCTCCTCCTCCTCCTCCTCCTCCTCCTCCTCCTCCTCCTCCTCCACCACCACCACCACCACCACCACCACCCTCTTTATCTTATCATTATCATCATCATCATCATCGTCATCATCATCATCATTCTCTCTTCCTCCTTTTCTTAATTCCTTTTCCTTCATCTCTTCTTCCCTCTCCTTTCTCCATCTTCCTCCTCTTTCCTCTTGTTCTTTATCCACTGGCTATTCCTCTCCCTCATATTCTATCGCTGCCTCTTCCTCTTTCTGGCCCTTGCAATGAGTACAACCGATTGGCGGTGGTATTTAAAACACCTGGTAAGTCATCGTGCTACATGAATGTTGCATGGCGCGTGCGGCTTGCAATTCTCTTTGCACCGTGACGTTTGCAATATTGTCTTGCTCCCTGGAGGTTGATTGGGGCCGTGGCTGTGACTGTTATGCTCATGCTCTCTCTCTCTCTCTCTCTCTCTCTCTCTCTCTCTCTCTCTCTCTCTCTCTCTCTCTCTCTCTCTCTCTCTCTCTCTCTCTCTCTCTCTCTCTCTCTCCCCTCCCTCCCTCCCCCCCTCCCCCTCCCTCCCTCCCTCTCTCTCTCTCTCTCTCTCTCTCTCTCTCTCTCTCTCTCTCTCTCTCTCTCTCTCTCTCTCTCTCTCTCTCTCTCTCTCTCTCTCTCTCTCCCCCCTCCCTCCCCCTCCCTCTCTCCCTCCCTCCCTCCCCCTCTCTCTCTCTCTCTCTCTCTCTCTCTCTCTCTCTCTCTCTCTCTCTCTCTCTCTCTCTCTCTCTCTCTCTCTCTCTCCCCCCCTTTCTCCCTCCCTCCCCCTCCCCCTCTCTCTCTCTCTCTCTCTCCCTCCCTCCCTCCCTCCCCCTCCCTCTCCCTCCCTCCCTCCCTCTCCCTCCCTCCCTCTCTCTCTCTCTCTCTCTCTCTCTCTCTCTCTCTCTCTCTCTCTCTCTCTCTCTCTCTCTCTCTCTCTCTCTCTTTCTCTACTATCTCTCCTTCCGTCCCTCCCCCTTCTCCCTACCGTCTTGCTCTTTCACCATCCCCCCCCCCTCAAAGTTACGTTTATCTGACCAAGAACTGCCCTTTAAAGCCCATGTCTTTTTTCCCACAATAGAAGACATTCAACAGTCACCCCGCCCCCCGCCCCCTGACCCCCACTTGAGAGAAAAAAGAGGGAGGGAGGGCGGTTGGGGATTTTATTTGGGAACGTCATGAAATGCACAAATTGCAAGTGAAGGTAAGTTTGCTGACCAGACATGACGGGGGGGGGGAGATGGAGAGGGGGGGGAGTCGAAGTGGGAATGTCGGTCGAGGGCCTCGTGGTGAAGGGGGGGAGGGGAGGGGAGGAGGGGATTGTGACGTGTACACTGAAGAAATTCTTTTTATTTATTTTCCTTTCTCGTCTTTCGCTTCACTTCTGGTGTCCGTGTGACATGCTGGGGGCCCCATTTGTTGTTTTTATTCATCGGTTTGTTGTTGTCGTTGTTTCCCTATTTGTAATTATTCTTATTATGATAAATATTATTCCTCGCGCGTTTATCTACCCGCGTGGATAACGGGATCAACGGGCTTTTATTAGGTTTGCACGAGTCATTCCTTGTGTATAACTATTGTTCTCGGCTCCAGTTCTTTTCTCTTACGTCATCCGCCACACGCGTGATTTGTGTCAGCACTGCGGTAGGCATTTACTCACTGTGCAAGCGTCTTTCGTTAATAGTCTTTATTTGGGGGCTGAGGGGGGAGAGAGGGAGAGGAAATGGAGACTTTATGTAAGAGGATGGAAAGTAGATGGACAGAGGGGGTTCACACTAAGGACAGTAGGTTGTTGATATTGTGACAACATATGTGGGTGGAAGAGGAGGGGGGAGATAGGTAGGTAAGTAGGTAGGTAGGTTTGTGGCTGACGGGTGTATTTTCGTGGAGAGAAAGTGAAGGCTGTGTGGGTGGGCGGAGCCTCTCGGAACATGTGCTCAGATCGTGCTGGCGATGGATACAGCAAACACGTCCGCAAACGGTGATATTTAACAGCTTACGTTAAAAGGGAAGAAGCAACATGCGAACAGATACTCCATACTCCAGAACCTCCCTCCCTCTTCTCCCTCCCCCCCCCTCCCTCTTCTCCCTCCCCCCTCCCCTCCCCTCCCTCTCTCTTGGTAGATGAAAGTGAAGCCTCAAGGGAGTCAAGGCCGACACCCCCTCCCTCTTCCCCCTCTCCTGCGCCGCTTCCCCTACCTAGGGGTCTCGTTTTTTTATTCTTCTTTATTCGGTCAGTCTATCTACCCTTCCTTTTTAGATTTTAGGCTGTTTTCCTATCCTTGGGTTCGTAGTTTTCCTGTTTGGAGTCTGTAATAAAGCTGGTACGTGTTCTGCTGCTAATGCTGCTGTTGCTGCTGTTCCTCCCCTTCCCTTCTTAAACGACTACTTTGCCTAAGGTTCTGGAGGCGCGGCTTCCAACCTGACTCTCCGCGCGCACAACCAAACCACAACCTTCTCATTGTTGTCCTAATGGTGCTGCCCCTTCCTCCTCCTCCTCCTCCTCCTTTGCCTTCTCCTTCCTCCCTTCTATTCCAATTCTTATCTTCTCCCTTCTCCCCCTACTCTTCCTCCTCCTCCTCCTCCTTTTCCTCTGTCCCTCCCCCCCCCATTCTTCTATCTTAACCCTCCTTTCCCCTCCTTCATCCTCCACCCCCTTCCCACCCCCACCTCAACCTTCACCTCTGATGCTGCCACTCGCATGGTAGATTTTGCACGCCCTTGTCTTTGGGTCTTTGGGTGTTAGCCTCAGACGCTCCTCCAAGGTTATGGCATTGTGTGTGCGAGAGAGGGAGGGGATGAGAGAGAGATGGAAAGAGGGAAGGGGGAGATGAAACAGAGGGAGGGAGGGAGGGAAAGGGAGAGAGATCAAATAACAAATACGATATTGAGCCTGGAGATCCCCTCCTATCCCGAAAACACCTTCCCTTATCCAAAACATTAACGAAATAGGTCTGTAGTAGGCCTACACGAAAATCAAAAGGGGGTGAAATGCCACAGATGGTGAGGCGGCCTCCCTCTTTCCCTCTTTCTTTGTTTCTCTCCCCCCTCCCCTTCTTCCTCTTTCCCTCTCCCCCTCCTATTATCTCCTCTTCCTTCCTTCTTTCCTTCCCTCTCCCCCTTCCAATATCTTCCCTCTTCCTTCTTTTCTCCTCCTTCCTTCCCACGTAGCCCATTTCTCCCCGTCAAGGATATTCTACAGGAGCGATTTCGAGAGCTTGGCTGACGTCTTGGAACCGAGCGCGAGCGCGAGCGTGGACGTCGGTACGAGATACGAAAGTGAAAGTGTACATTATTTGTTACGGAATATCGCCCCTCACTCTTGAATGTTCGCCTCAACTAGGCTACACGGCGATCCCCCTCCCTCACTCTCTCCCCTCCCCCTCTTCAATTCCTCCCCCTCCACCACCTCCCTGTCATGTTCAACCCCTCCTCCTTCTCTTCTTCTTTTTCTTCCTTCCTCATCTTCCTCCTCTACTCCTTCCTCCTCCTCCTCCTTCTTTGTCACACAAACACAGCTGTTGTTTGTGTGGATTAGGAAGTTTTATTTTTCTGCTGTGATTAAATCGTTACATGTGTTTCTTGAATAGCTGACCTAGTATATGCACATGTTAATGTGATTGGTAAGCATTTTAGAAGTTGATGTAAGCATATCAGTAATATTAATTTGAAACGTCACCACTAAACCAACATTAATCACCCACCCCCACCTCTCTCTCTCTCTCTCTCTCTCTCTCTCTCTCTCTCTCTCTCTCTCTCTCTCTCTCTCTCTCTCTCGTTCTTTATTTTTTCTCCTCTCCTTTCTTCTCTCTCAGTTCACTCATTCTCATCCCCTCTCTCCTCCCTCCCTCCCTCCCTCCTCCCTCCCTCCCTCCCTCCCTTCCTCCTCCCTTTTTCCCCACACCGTAAATTTATGAGCTCTACACCCCATATCTTGTTCCCGGTGACTGTGCTCTTGCCCTCAGCCCCGGGATGATTCTGGATTTACAGAAGCTGTGAAAAGAAGAAAGGGGAAATATGTTCGCCCCCAATTTTGAAAGTCACTCGACAGCTGTCCGTAGAATATATTACATTGCATTGCAACGAAGTCTTGAGTTGCTTTTATTCTAGATTGTTGTTGTTGTTTTTTCTCTTCTAACTTCTTTTTCTTTATTTACAGGTACGTTGGAGGGTGAGGTTGGCGTGCGAGGCGTGCCATTGTGCCGTGCCCCGGGTGAGTACAGAGGGAGATGCCAGTGGTCGTCATTCGCTTGCTTGATGATGGTGCCGAGCGTGTGTAATAGGGTAAGGGAATGAGGGCACCGGGAGTTGGAGGGGTGAAGGAGGGAAGGGAGGGTGGGAGGAGGGAAGGGGGGAGGCAAGAGATGGAGGAGGAGGAGGGGGAGCAGCTGGAGAGGGGAGGGGGGATGCAAGAGGATTGAAGGGAAATGGAGGCAGCAGTAGTGTACGGGAGGGAAGGGAAAGGTGGAAGGAGGGTCTGAGAGCAGCTCCATCCTAATGAAGGTTCTCTCTCTAGAATTCTGGGGTGCGGGCGTGCAGGTGCAACCGCCCAGCTGTTGTTGTTGTTTTTTTCATTTCTCTGGTTCTTCTTTTCATCTTCGTTTTTGATGTTTTGCTGGCTTTTATGCTCTCCCTCTCTGTCTCTCTCTCTCTCTCTCTCTCTCTCTCTCTCTCTCTCTCTCTCTCTCTCTCTCTCTCTCTCTCTCTCTCTCTCTCTCTCTCTCTCTCTCTCTCAACCTATTCCTCGTCTGTATATTTTCTTCCCATTTTACGCACGTGTCTGTTCCTGGCTCCCCTCCTCCCCTCCTCCGTCCCCCCCCCCCCCTAGCATTCCCTTTCCATCTCCTTCGTCACGTCACTTTCCCGAGCTACCTCCCCTCCCCCTCCCCTCCCTCCGGGTCATCACAGCGCGCTTCTCAAGGATGCCTTCGAGTTTCTCCTGGGCTGAAGGTTACCGTCGCCGCTGTGAGGCCGTGAGAGCGACGTTTTCACATTTCTCTCGCTTGTCTGTCTGTCTGTCAGTGTGTCTATTGGTTCGTTTGTTTGTAGCTCTATTTTTCTTGCGTCTTGATTGTCGAATATCTGTCAAATTCTCTCTTGTTTGTTTGTTTTTGTTGTCTCTCGCCCAATCCATCCCTCTCCGCTGTTTTTCTTTTTGTTCCTTTCCACCAGCTGTTTGTTGAGGGAGGGCTAGCTGTTGCCGTTCGTCTTCTCGTACCTGGAACACGCAGCTGTTAGTTGTTTAAAGTTAGTGCGTTGATTGTTAGCCCACGAGGACACACGACACGTCTCCACTCTCCTCCTCGTCTTCCTCCCCCCTCCCCTACATTCCTTTCCGTCATTTTAACGTCGCTTCATGTGTCATTGTATTCGCATTGTATTGTGGAGAGAGAGAGGGAGAGTGGGGGAGAGGGAGAACTGGGAGTGACAGAGGCAGAGGAAGGGAGAGGTAGAGGGACTGCGAGTGTTATCAAGTGAAGACTGTATGCCCTTCACGTCGATCAGTAAGACTCACGATTTAGGCCTTCGTCTGCCGCTGCTCGTCAGGCCTGAGAAGCCTGGCTTTGCTGGAGGACCGACCGACAGGCAGGCGTGCGGCCAGACAATAGCTGGGGATTACTGTTAGACCTGTTTGCTTGCCCTCGAACGATTCTCGGATCTTGGGAGAGGGGACGAGGGAAGGGGAAATGGGAAAGGAAAGAGGAAGAGCGTAAAGGGACGGGAAGTGACAGAGGGGCGGGATTGAGTGTGGAATTAGAGAGAGAGTAAATACTGGGAGGGTAAAAAAAACACACGGAAAAGAGCCTGTTGATTGCCCAAAGAACTGTGATCTGAACCATTATCTTGAAGACCCCCCTGAACAGTCCCATACACTATCCCATATATGGACGAAAAGGAGAGAGAGAGAGAGAGAGAGAGAGAGAGAGAGAGAGAGAGAGAGAGAGAGAGAGAGAGAGAGAGAGAGAGAGAGAGAGAGAGAGAGAGAGAGAGAGAGAGAATGTGGGGTAGTGTGGGGGGGGATGAGCGGGAATGGGGTAGCATAGGGGGCGGGGTCAAGGGGGATGAGTTGGAGGTCATCCCGTGAATAGGGTCAAGGGGTTCTCTAAAGGGGTAAGCTAGATAAAGGGTCAAGCGCAAGTGATATTTCCTCGCCACGGGTTGAGTAGGAGCAGAAGATTGGGTAAGGGGGGAGGGGGGTGACGAGGTTGGGTCCATTCAGATGACCAATGGCGTGAGTAGGTCACCGTCGCTGGTGCCCAATCACGTGCCCCGCTGCTGGCGTCGCCTGGTTTGCACAGATTGGGCTTGCAGGCTAAAGGGTTGGAGTTCGCTTTGACTTTCTTCGTTATTCTGTTGCTGCCATTGCCTTTATCAGTAATCATTATTATTATTGTTGATGTTATTAGTAGTAGTACTTATTACTTTTACAAATACAATTATTATTAATGATCATCAACACCCAAATACATTATTATTATTATTATTATTATTATTATTATTATTGATGGCATTTTTTATCTCTCTACCGCTCTTGCCAACATAGAGGCGTCGTGCGTGTTTCCATGTGTCCCCGTGTTATGATCCGTGGGCGCTCGTGTCTTGCAGAGCGACTGGCCGGGCGTGATTCAGCCGTTAGAAATGCGGACGGGAAAAAATGTCCGGGGCGTTGCGAGACTGTGCGCCGCTTTTATGTGCCAAGGTGACATTTTGTCGCGCCGTATAGAGAGTTCTTGACCTTGACGGTAATTAGAATGGGACCAGTTATTATCGGAGGAGGAGGAGGAGGAGGAGAAGGAAGACGATGAAGGGGAGGAGAGGGTGTAAGGAAAGAAAGAAAAGTTGAAAAAGCAAAATTTAATTGTTATGGATTATTTCTGACCCCCCCCCCCCCTCCCGTGCCCCGCTCTTCTTCGAGAGCCGACTGGCGCTCGTTGCACGAAAAGACTGTTGACAATCGGTGTCATTTCTTGCAGTAAAGATGATGTTGCCCCTAGACATGCACCGAGGGGAACATTACATTGTTTTAATGGCAGTTCTCGACACGAGAACGGTGGGCTCATGAAGGAGGGATCTAAAGTAGGGCGTGAGGGTGTTTTTCTCTCTCTCTCTCTCTCTCTCTCTCTCTCTCTCTCTCTCTCTCTCCCTCTCTCCCTCACTCTCTCCCTCACTCTCTCCCTCACTCTCTCCCTCCCTCTCTCCCTCCCTCATTTTTTTATGTTGAGTGGGTGAAGGTTCTGGAAGCCAGTATGGTATAGTATATAGGTCATTGAGGAGGATGGTGATGTTAGAGAAGGGGAGGGTAGGGGGGGGGGAGCGTTGCGTGGGTGAGGAGCAACACCCTTCACTCTGCTGGTCCTATGGGGAGGGGAAGAGGGGGGGGTAGGTACCAAATAACCTTGTGGCGTTTTCTTGTGATCCCCCTTCACCTAGATAACTTGTTTGTTTATTTCCTTATTTATTATCGCCCGCATTATCTCTATCACTGATTTGGTAGGAAGATATTTAGTGAGAGGAGGAGGAGGAGGAGGGGGGGGGGAGTGTGACACCTGGCCTTGACCTTCTGTGTTTACATTCGCTGTCGATGGTGAGGACAAACGGAGGGCCTTGTTGCTATGACTCATTATACGGCCGACCTTTCCTCATCCCACTCCCCCCCCCCCAACAACCCAGGCTTACCTAACCCCCCCTGCCCTTTATCGCGCTATTGCCCCCCTTCCCCCTTCTCATTCCTTCCCTACCGGATGTTATTTAATATTTATGTAATGACAGTGTTCGTCGTGTTGTTGACCTGTTGTGAATTTAGGGCTGCTCCTTTCCCCTTTCCCTCCCCTTCGCCCTTCGCCCTTTGCCCTTCACCCTCCCCCCTCCCCTTTCCTCCCCTTTCCTTACCCTTCCCCCTTCCCCTTACCTTCACCTGCCCCTCCCCTTCCCCTTCCCCTCCGACTTCCCCTCCCCTTTCCCTCCCCTTCCCCTTCCCCTCCGACTTCCCCTTGAGCGTGATGAATCGCCTCCCTCGCCGGGGCTGGGCGAGAGAGCATCTTTGAAGCGAACTTGAGTTTTGTTCAAGTCGTTCAGTCGCGGACGGCGCTGGGGGAGGGGATCGCCTTACCCTTTTTAAGTGTTGACGAACGAGATGGGGATAAGCGCATTTATTTCGCAATCTCGGACACAAGTACTTTGTTGGTGTTGCTGTTATTGTTTTTTGCCGTTATAATTACGGGGTTTGTGCGAAAGTCTCGGCTCCTGTAGGAAGGGACTTGTCGGCAAAGACGGAGCGCGGCGAGGCGGTGCGGGTCACACTGTAACGAGGTTATCTCCGTCCAGATTTCGTCTCTGATCGAGATGGGTGTTTGAATATGAACAGAAAGGATGTAGAATAAGGGCAGGGGAGGAGGTGAGGAGCAGCAAAAGGAGATAGTGGCTAGAGGCTGGGAGATGAAAGGGAGGGGTAGATGGGAGCGAGAGCAGCTAGTGGATGGAGAGAGAGAGGGAGGGAGAGAGGGAGAGGAGTTCCCATTGTGCAAGCCGCCTTACCACCTCACTCGGCTTGGTGCGGCTGCGAGGAGAATGTTTCTCTGTGTGTGTGTGCGCACGCGCGCGTGTGCGTGTGCTTGTGTATATGTGTGCGCTCGTGTTTTTGCGCGCGCGCGCGTGTGTGTGTGTGTGTGTGTGTGTGTGTGTGTGTGTGTGTGTGTGTGTGTGTGTGTGTGTGTGTGTGTGAGATAGAGAGCGAGAGCGAGCGAGCGAGCGAGCGGATTTCGTCAGTGTGTGCTCGTTGGGAAATAAAGCCGTGGCAAAGGCCCGAGCAGGGGATGGGGGTTGGGGGAAGGGGCAGGGGAGTTCGGCTGTTTGGCAGAGGAGGAGCAGTCTGGAAGAAGAGGCAGTGTATGGCGGAAGGAGATTTTTATTGGCTGTTCTTACTCAAGATACTTGTTTGTTGGTTTGTTTATGGGAGGAGGAGGAGACAAAGAACTGCCCTGAGAAGGATCTCGGTTGAGGAGGGGAGATGAGGAAGGCGGGGGGGGGGGGGGGGTCCTGCATTGAAAGGGTTGCAGGGTGAAGATGCGGGTAGATTATGATGGCTCCAGCTGCCTCTGCCGGAGCCATCAGCGCCATCTCCACCCCGATCCACCCTCTCACCTGACCCTCCTCCCCCTCCTTCCCCTCTCCCTCCGTCACCAGCATCCCTTAAGAGTAATAAAACACGAATAATGACACAGGCGCAGGTGAGAGTGCCCGTCTCTCTTGCCTACTGCTGTCCGTGCGACACGAATGAAGGTCGTCACGTGTTTCCACGAGGGCGTGAATGGGAGCGGCGCTGGGGTGCTTCGCCCGCCCGCCACGCGCGCTCTTAATACACACCTGCTTGAGTCAGAAATTCCTCATGACGAGGGGAAAATCCTGTCGGAGGCGCTGCGGGATGACCTATAAATGGATCTGGTCATTGTGTCGCTGGCGAGAATAGCCAACCAAGCATTTGTAGCAACGCGTAGGTTGTAACAGTGCGTGTAGTTGTATTTCAAGCATTACTGGTCTTTTTTATTGGCACTCCCCTCTGTCCCCTCCCCTCCCCACCCGTCCCCTCATGCGCCCCTCGCCCCCTGCCCCCGGTCGTGACGCAACGCAACGTTCCGTGCGGTGCAGTTGTCGGTTAGTACAGTCAGAGCCGTCACGCGAGCGACCACCTGGCCCATATGCTGCCTGGCTCTGGCGTGACCGGGCTCTCGTGTGCGCTTGCTTTTAGTTTAATTCGCTGTCTTTTCTTCTTTTCTTTTGCCTCATCGGAGGGAGAGCAGTGCAAAAGAAGGTCGCAACATTCCAGGAAGGGAATGTCATTTTGTTTGTTTGTTTTACATTAAGATGCAATGGTGGTTACGCCTCCCCCTCCCCCTTCCCGGCCCTCCCATTCTTCCTTTTTCCCCCGATGTGATTGTGTTGTTGCCGCCGCCCGCGCTCCGAGGTGCAGGAGAGCGGAACATGGTTAGCTCTCGCCCGCGGGGACGTCCCACGACCAGCGGCGGCGGCGACCTTACGTCATCACTATTCCTAGGACGAGGGGACCCCTCGTTTAGGATCTCTTCCTCCGTACTCCACGTGAACTCTGGCTTCAGCCACGCCGTCGGTTGCGACTACTGTGAGCGATTGAGTAACCAAATTATTTGTCACAAGTATTCCTAGATCTCTGGTACTGTTGAAATAGCCATCTATATGTGTATGTTTGGGTAGATGGCTTTATATGGGCGCGTAGTTCTGATTTTACTCTTAAGGATTACTCTCCATTTGTCCTCTTTTCCTTTTCCTATTCACCTTTCACCCTTCCTCCATCCTCCACAACTCTCCTCTGCCGTTCATTTTCTATCCCTGCCCCATGACCGCAGTTACTGTCGCCCTGCGTGGGGAAGGTCCAGATCCTGGACGCGCTGCCACAGGAGCTGCAGATTTTTCACTTTGGAGAATTAGTGGGGTTGGTGCGGCTTTGTTTGTGTGCTTGAGCGTAAGTGGGCGTTGGCGTATTTGCCTTTTTGGTCTTCGGTCTTTGTTGTGAGATCGTAAGGGAAGAATTTCACCTGTCAACGCGTCTTTATTGTGGTATTCATTTGCCTGTCACGTAATTGGTACGTGAGCGCGGAGGGGAAGTTTGTGTCAGTGAAGCGCAGAGTGGACCTATAAATAGATTTTAGCTTGATTTTGAGGGAAACTAGGATTGCCGGTATTTTGTGAAGGTAAACCCGGTGGACCCGTCACTTCGGCGAAAGACGAGCAGACGCCTTGAGGATGGTGTCGAATTGTGCCCGTAAATAGATGTACAAAAATCTATCGGCATCGTCATGTAGGACGTGAAAACCAGCGTGTGGAAGGAGGAGGAAGGGGTAGAGGGAGGGGGGCCACGGGAGGGTGTGGCACTTTCACTAACGTGCGTGAGAGCGTGTGTGCGCCTCGGGGTTGGCTCGGAGGGGGGGGGGGGGTAAGAGGGTGCTAGGAGAGGAGGAGGGGGTTACGTAACACAGCTAAACTCCCTGCTTTTTTCCTTCTGCCGCCCGATTTGATTTTATGGTGGCGGGCGACGGATTAAATTGGGTTTAATCTCAACATAAGCAAAGTGGTAATTGGCAACGGGGAGCGAGTGGCGGTTGGGGTTTGGCATAAGGGGTTGGTAAGTGGTAAGGGGGTGACGCAATGATTTCTCTCGATCGTGTGTATTACGGCTGGCGGTGAAGTGAATGAGCGGACGTCGAAAGGGTATGAGGGCACAGGCGCTGCTGCTGCTGCTGCTGTTGCTGCTGTTGCTGCTGCTGCTGCTGCTGCTGCTGCTGCTGCTGCTGCTGCTGCTGCTGCTGCTGCTGCTGCTGCTGACAGTACTTGGAGGGTCTGGTGCTAGGTGTCGGCCGCTTCCTTGAGCCCTTTCGTTGGCTCGCCGTGGGAAACTATCTAGGGCAAGGATAGATAGTTTTATGAAAGTATTTTATAATAAACCGACACGCGCACTTGAATACCCCCCCCCCCTTCTCTCTCTCCACTCCTCTCCCTTCCTCTCTCCTCTCTCCCTCCACTTCCCGCACTCTCTTCTCCTTCATCTTTGCCTCTCTCCTTTGTCGTATCCTAAATCATGCTGCAGGAAATATTGGGCGAATACAGGAAGTGTAAATGAAACGGCTTCCAAACGACCCGTGTTATGCAACTTGCCTTGTTCTCCAGCTGTAGTTCGGTCTTGTTGTGTATCTCATACTTCTTTCATTCCTGTTTTTTCCTCCTATCTTCCCCCCATCTTTTCCCGTTATTTTTACTTTTTTTTTTTTTTCTTACGTTCGCTCCTGTTGTCCGTACTCAATTATATTTTCCAGCCACGTGTACTTGATTTTTTTTTTTTTTTTCTCTCCTTTTTCTTGTTTCACTTTCTCAATACCTTGTGCCTTCTCTTTTTGGTTTTGTCCTTTCTCCACATTCACATTGGCCGCAACCCTTCTCCCCCCCCCCCTCCCCCAGGCACGCCTTTTCTCCCTTTCTAGTGAGTTTCCTCTCGATTATTTTCCCTTCCTCTCCTCTCTCCCGTTCATATCTTCCTTCGCCTTCCTTCTTCTCCCTTTCCTCATCTTCCTCTCTCTCCTCCACTCTTCCCTCTTGTCATCCCTCCTCATCTCTCTCTACTCCTCTCATCCCTCTTGTCATCCTCCTCTCTCTCCATCTTACCATATTCTCCCCCTCCTACTCCTCCCCCTCCAGTTTTCCCCATCGGTGCGTCTCATTATGCGTATGTACGTGCTGCGTCTAAGAGCGTCTGCGACTTGGAACGCACGCGCGCACATACTCCAACATGCACGCTCACACATGCACACTTAAACGCGCACACGCACACAGGGCGCCGGGCGAGTTACGAGGACGCGATCGGCGGTGAGTCAGACCCCGCCGCAGTGGTACTACCAGGTATGCGAGGGAGGGGGGGAGGGGGTGGGGGGAGGGGGCGAATCGCTAGACCTATGGCGGGAAAATTTCCTTTCGGGTGGGGAGGAGAGGGGAGGGGGTGTATGCGGCTCTCTCTCTCTCTCTCTCTCTCTCTCTCTCTCTCTCTCTCTCTCTCTCTCTCTCTCTCTCTCTCTCTCTCTCTCTCTCTTCGTCTCTCCCCATTCTCGTTCTCTCTCTTGCTCTTTCTCTCTCATTCTTGCTCCCTCCCTCCACCCCCTTCTCCAACTCTCACACACCCACTCCTATTTTTGCGCCTCTCCTCTCCTCTCCTCTCCTCTCCGCCCTTTCTCTCTCTCTCTCTCTCTCTGTCTCTGTGTCTGTCTCTCTCTCTCTCGCTCGCTCTCGCTCTCTCTCTACGCTGCAACACGCCCTCTTTTCGCCCGCAGTCTTATCTCGTCGGAGTTCTGGGATGTTCGTTTTCGGGTTTGTGTATGAGTGTGTGGTGGTGGCAGGGGGGGGGGGGCGGGGGGAGGGGGGGCAGCTGGGTTGCGGCGTCTCTTTTCGTTTACTTTATTTTTGTTTCGTTTTCTTTTACTTTTCGTTTTTTTTTTTTTTTTCTTTATGGACTGTAATTTCTCCTTTTTGTATCTCCAGTAGCGCAGTACTTTTTCCTCGTGGGTTTTATTTTATTATTTTTTTTTTCTTATAATTCTTTCGTTTTCTGGTATATTTTCCCCGCTCATCGAGATTGAGGTAGGCGCACCTTTACTCTCCCGGGCCCGCTTAAATGGGAAGCTGAATACTCCATAACACATTTCTTGGGTGTGTATGTAAAGGTATATATAACGTAATATGATTTTTTAAAAAGTACCCCATAGGCACACGAATAAATACTTGCCTTTTTGTTACGACGTCGGCCGTTTGTCGCGTTCTTGTGCGTAGGGGTCGGCATGGCGCGTCCCAGGGTCTGCCGCAGTACCTCCACCTCACTGCAGAAAAGCCCGGCTCGCCCTTTGCCGCTGCCGCCAGCCCGACCGCCTCGCGCCCGATGAGTTGGGTGAGGAGACTCCCCTCCCCTTCCCTTCCCCTTCCCTCCCCCTTTCCTCCCTTCCCTTCCCTCCCTGCCCCACCACTCCTCTCTCTCTCTCTCTCTCTCTCCCCGCCGACGTCTGCGTCAGGAGCCAGGTTATCAGAGGATGCTGTGATGGATGCCAGATGGGATGCGATTTATTTTACTTTCCGTGTACTTCTTTGTTCTTCAAAAGTATATGCCTATCCACATTAACATATACGATCTGCAATTTGCATGTATGGGTTTGTAATTATTGTCTATACGAACCTAGAAATATGCAAACTTGGGCCATCTTGCATTGCCTTTCTCAAATGCGTACTGGCCCTCGTTACTACTAAACATTTGTACCTGCCGCGAAGAGCCGAGTCCAAGGCGACTGTGATAAAGAAGGGGAATGAGAACTTGCGTGACTAAGGAAAGAGATCGAGGGGTAAGGGAACGGTGGATGGAGGGGGGGTGGGGGGGGGGAGACGTGGGAGAAACTGGCATGGCAACAACACTGCGGCTGACGAAGGAGGAAACCTGGGTGGAGAGAGAGGCCCTAGTGTGGCAGGGGTGAAGGAGGAGAAGGGGGCAGGGGGAAAGGGAAAGGGGGCAGGGGGTGAAGGGAGAGAGCGCTGGGCCTTCTGGGGAGCGAGGGAAGTGAGGGGAAGCGGAGAGGGGAGTGCAGGGTGTGGGGGGGGGGGCGAAGTCTCTTGTATTACATTTTTTTCTCGCTCGCCGCCTCGATCTTTTTGTCCTGTCGTGTGTCTAGGTGTGCTTTGTGCCGCAGGAAGCTGTTATTAACCGACCGATGTTATAAAGGGAAAACAAAAAGAATTATGGAGTGTAAGTTATTTGATTAGGGAATCCTTCATTCGTGTGTTTGTGTTTGGTTATAAATGTGCGCACGTGATTTTTGTGTCGTGGTTACCTGCCTCCCAGCCACCTTAACACCCACCGCGTGATCCGAGGCACCTCCCTTCTCCCATACCGCCGGTTATTCTATATATAGCGTATAACGCCCACCCGTTCGGTTTCCCGCCCCCACCCACCCATGTCCCCACCTGCCATGAGGCGCCTACCGCCCTCCCCGCTCACAACTCTCCTCTTTCCTCCCTTCCTCCCCTTCCCCTTTCCCCCTCCATCCTCTTCCTCCCTATCCCCTTTTCCCTCCTTGCTCCCTATCTCCTTTTCCCTCCTTCCTCCCTCCCTCTCCCCTTTTCCCTCCTTCCTCCCTCCCTCTCCCCTTTTCCCTCCTTCCTCCCTCCCTCTCCCCTTTTCCCTCCTTCCTCCCTCCCTCTCCCCTTTTCCCTCCTTCCTCCCTCCCTCTCCCCTTTTCCCTCCTTCCTCCCTCCCTCTCCCCTTTTCCCTCCTTCCTCCCTCCCTCTCCCCTTTTCCCTCCTTCCTCCCTCCCCTCTCCCCTTTTCCCTCCTTCCTCCCTCCCTCTCCCCTTTTCCCTCCTTCCTCCCTCCCTCTCCCCTTTTCCCTCCTTCCTCCCTCCCTCTCCCCTTTTCCCTCCTTCCTCCCTCCCTCCTTGCTCCCGCCCTCTTACCCAACCACTTGTAAACATTTCTATTCCGCCCCTCCTTCCTCCCTCCCTCTCCCCTTTTCCCTCCTTGCTCCCGCCCTCTTACCCAACCACTTGTAAACATTTCTATTCCGCCTCTGCCGCCACGACCAGCAGCAGTAGTCTCTGGACCCGCCCCTCTTCTCCCAGACACGCTAGTCACAGCGAGACAGACACGGGGACGCCTCGCTCTGGCCCCCTGTCTGCATTTTCCTCTTTTTCCTCCTCCTCCCCCTCCTCCTTCCTCGCCCCCCCCCCCCCCTTGATTCCCTCCGGTGCTTCAATTTGTTTGCGTTCCCCATTTCCCTTTCGAGTGTCGTACGAGTACTTTTGGCTCTCGCTTTCCTCGATTCTTTTTTTTAAAGGTCTCTCTCTCTCTCTACTTTTTATTTGAATTCTTTTACCTCCTTTCATTCTCTGTGCGCCGTGGCTTACCTTGCTTACCTTGCCCCTCCCTTCTTCCCTCTTTCCGTTTGGCTCTATTATTTTTTACTTTTTTTTTTTATTCCCACTTTTCTCTTTAGTAATTCCTTTCTCCTCCATTTTATCTTCTCTCCTTTCTCCCCCCCCCCCCCAATCATCCCCTCATCCCTCGCTACCTCCCCCCTATCCCCCTCCTTTCCCTCTCGGCCTCCATCTGTTTGTGTGCCCATGTGTATGTTTCGTGAGGCTTGTTTACATCTCGTAGTGATTGATGTAAAGTGAGAGCATGAGATTAACCTTCGCGGGGTTTCGATTTCGGCTTGCTTTTCGATGTCTTAGGTTTTCTCATTTTGATTAATGTGTGTGTGTTTGTGCTTGTGCCTGCGTGCCTGCGTGCGTGCGTCCGTCCGTTCCGACTCCCCATTCTGCAACCTGTGTGTATCGATCAGTCAAGTTTCCGCGTGGTGTGAGCGACTGGCGCCAAAATGGGAAGCAGTTACCAAACACGCGTGTTGGCTCGCTCTCTCTCTCTCTCTCTCTCTCTCTCTCTCTCTCTCTCTCTCTCTCTCTCTCTCTCTCTCTCTCTCTCTCTCTATCCCTCTATCCCCCCTCTCTCTATCCCCCCCTCTCTATCCCCCCCTCCTCCCCTCTCCCCTCTCCTCCCCTCTCCTCCCCTCTCCTCCCCTCTCCTCCCCTCTCTCCTCTCCTCCCCTCTCCCCTCTGCATCCATTTCCCTCTATCCCTACATGCTCAAACTCTCACATATACGTACTTAGATTTACATATGGTACAAATAAACCTCCAGAAACGCACGCAAAACACGTGTTCCTGAGCACCAATGCATGCATACGTGTCTTGCCTCGCGTATGCCTGCCGCCTTTGTAGTGTGGCAGCAGCACCGCGATGGAAAGCACACCTTGATAGCGATAGACGGCGTAGGTACTTTTTGGTGAGTGCGAGCGGAGTTGCCCCGTGATCAATAACGCAGGTCCCCTCGGTGTTGTGATGGCATCCTCCCTTCTCTTCCCTTCCCTTCTCTTCCCCTCCCTTTCCCCACTGTAGGCCTCGGGATAGATGAGATGGGGAGAGGGAGGAGAGAGCGAGAGCGAGAGCGAGAGCGAGGGAGAGGGAGGAAGAAAAAAAGAAAGGAGAGGATGAAAAGAGGAAGTGCGAAAGAAGGAAAGGAGAGGGAAGATGACAAGTGCATAAAAAAAAATGGATGAGTAAGTGAGGTGAGAAAGGAGAGAGGGTGAAAACTGAGAGAGAGAGCGAGAGAGAGATAGGGAGAAGGAGAGAACGAATAAGAGAGAGTTAGGGAGCGAGCGAGAGCGAGAGACCGAGGGGAGAAGAGGGCCTTGACCTTGGTTGGTCCACCCTTCCCCTCGCCGCTCGCTTTTCTCCCTCTGCCTCTTCCGCCGCCGCTCCCCTCTCTCCCCTCCTTCACTAGGGAACGCAGTTTGAACGAGGGGGAATGGCGTAGATGGAGAGGCAGGTCATACGAAGGGAAGGGAGATTGGAAAGAGAGTGGGAAGGAGAGAGAGAATTTGAGAATGGAGAGGTGACACCCTCTGTGCGTCTTGACATTAATCAGATAATTGTATTTATCTCGTTGATATCCGATAATGACGCAGAGGACCAAGCGATAGTGTTGATCCTGTTGATAATGTGGGCGGATACGACAAAGAGAAGGGAGAAGAGGGAGATAGAGAGAGAGAGAAAGTGATAAACGAAGCCAGTAAAGGAAATATGAACAAAGTCGTTGCCGAGACCCAAACTGTGTACCTGGCAAAGGCCCCTGTGACCCCTCCCCCCTCCCTCCCCTTCCCCCCTTCCCCCCTTCCCCTGCTCCTACGCACAGATAAGCCTATTGGGAGTCTGGTGCGTCTGCTCACCCTTCCTTCTCTCTCTGTCTCTCTCTCTCCCTCTTTTTCTCTTAGCTCTCTCCGTCGCCTCTCCTCTCCTTTGTGACTGAGCAAGTTTTGATGGCCCGGATGTATAAATATATCTATGCCCGCCCACCCAGGGAGCTTTCTCTCTCTCTCTCTCTCTCTCTCTCTCTCTCTCTCTCTCTCTCTCTCTCTCTCTCTCTCTCTCTCTCCTCTCCTCTCTCCCTCCCCCTCTCCCCCCCTCTCGTTCACCTTCATCCCAGTCTTCATCCTTTTCCTCTGGATTTCCCACTTGGCCATCTGTTAATTTGTCATTTCTTCTGTTTTTCTCTCTGTTACCACCATTCTCTACGTTCCACTCCTGTTTTGCGGTCCCTTATTTCACTTGTTTTCTTTTCCTCCTTATTCGCCTCCAAGTATGTTGGGCGGGTGCATATCAGGCTGATCGGGGGTTATGGGGGGGGGGGGGGGGAGACAGCATATGGTGTGGCTGTGGTTGGGGGGAGGAAAGGGTGCAGAAGGTAAGGGGTGGTGTGGGGTGGGGGTAGTGGGAGGGGAAGGGGAAGGGGAAGGGGAAGGGTGGCCGGTTGCTTTTAGATTTGGAAGAACGCCAACTCTTGTTTTGAGTTTGTGAAGTCCTCGATGACATTTGCCGACGAGTCCTCTCCAATCTACCCATCCTACTTTTTTTCCATTTTCTTTTCCTTTATAACTTTGTATCTTGCCCACCCCCAACCCCCTTCTCTCTCTCTCTCTCTCTCTCTCTCTCTCTCTCTCTCTCTCTCTCTCTCTCTCTCTCTCTCTCTCTCTCTCTCTCTCTCTTTCTCTCATTTCTTTGATGGTGGTGATTCGTTGATGACAGGTCTTGTTATTCTGGATTTTTTATTTATTTTTCTTTATTTGTGCTCTTGTTACCTTTTTTTCTCGAAAAGGGAGTTGCACCGGTGGCACTGCAGTTTTGGCTGGTGCCACGCCCCACGTTACACCCGGACCTATTTGAATGTTAGGCATCAGTTTGTTCGTAGCGTAAGATTTTTATTTCCTCCTGTACACGTGGTGTGTGTGTGTTTCCTGTTGATGTTGGTGACACTGGGAGTGAGAGTGAGTGGCTCTGGTGCCGCACAGTGCCAAGATTTTGGGGCCGGAAGTTGGGCAGGGATGGAGTGCGGCGAATGCGTTTTCAAGGGGTGGTTTCAGGGCGGTCGAGGCAGCAGCGTAGCAAGAGGCAGCGTAGGTCGACTCGGCAAGTTTCGTGTAGGGCCACCTGTTCGCGTAGATTATTTCGCGAAAACGAGGCGGGGTTTAACCTTCGACCCCTTTTGCATCTCCCCCCCCCCCCCCCCCCTCACCTACTTCTCAGGTGCCATGCGCTTGTAAACACGTGGACAAGTGGAACGGGCGAACAGGTCATGTCCCAGTCATGACACAGAGAAAGGAGTTGCAGTTTACTTGTCATGCCCAGTCACGTCGCGCCAATATGTGCTGTGTCACGCGGCTAGATGACGTGCGAAGTGATGACGTCACAAGATGGCATACGACCCCCCCCCCCCTCCTCCTCTTCCCTGTTCCTCCCTGCCTCTTCCCTAACTAGCGATGATGCTGATACAGACAGCTGTCCCGCCGTCTCATCTCCGCTGCTGATCTCGACAGATTTAATTCTGTTTTTTGTTTTCTTTCCTTTCTTTAATCATTTTTCTTCTCCCCCTCCCCCGCCGCTTTTCTTCACGTAATTGCTGTGTTGTTGTGGATGGAGAGTCAGACTTGTCTTAGTATTGAGATCAGATTGCGTCATATATTAGCCAAGAGATAGGAGATTCGACATGTCTGGTCTATTTATTTGATTATTTATTTTATGTATGTTTACGTGAACGGAGTGAACGGAGTGCAGTATTTTTAGTCTTGAATCCGTAGCTGCATAAATGACGTTAAACCCCAGCCTCTTTGCGCCAAACCCCTGCACGAGTTGCGTTTGGAAATCCATCCCCGAAGCGACTACCTTACCAAAGGATGAGACTCGTAATGGGCGGTCATGCTCGTGTGTCTCGTGTATTTATAGCCCGGCCATGAATGACGACCCCTTTCGCACCGCATATGCGAGTCATTCATGGTTGCACGCCGCGCTCGCCTCGCCTCTCGTGCCCTGAGTTACGTGCATTCTACCCCCGGAGTTGGGGCGAGGTTTTATCGCGCCTTCCCGTCTTCTACCGGATGTTTTGAGTGTGGTGGCGCGGCGAAGGAGGCCCCGCGCGCCCCGACGAGTGATGCGCCCGACGGAGAGAGGTGGTCGGAGGGCGTCTCGCAGGGGTGGGGGGAGGGGCTCTTCTGATGTGGGTGTAGTTGGGTGTAAACCTGTTGGTATTCTCTTTCTCTCGGGCTCTCTGAATAGTTGCCTCTCAAAGCCTCGGCTGTTTTATTATTTAGGTAACATCTGTGATCTCCGTCTGTTCCTTTGCCCTGCTCTTCGCACAGGGTCTCCTCACCCATTTCTTCTCCCCCTGCCAGACGCAGGGAAGATTCGAGGAGCATGAAATACTGCATTACATGTGGTCTAGAATCCAAATGTTCAGCCACGAAGCGGCCCCTTGCACCACCAGTATCTGAACGACGTGCTACACCAAGTTGAACAATACCCCCAACCCCCTCCCCAGCCCCCGCACACACCAGACGGCATCCCGCCACAACAAACACGCCAGACGAAACGCCTGGGTCATTCTCCAGTGGAGCTGTTGTAGCTAATCTCGCCTTTTTATCGCACTTTCCCCTCAGTTTCTTTCTTTCGTTTTCCCTTTCTTTATCTTCAGGGTTTTTTTTTACTTTGTTTCCTTGATGTTCTTTCTGGCTATCGACCGGCGACTCCGTCTCCTCGCCACATTTGAAGGCTTTATACGGACTAAATGAGAGGCGAACGCTTGGCTCCTGGAGGTTCCTCTTTAACAGGTGGTGCTTTCCGGTCAAGACAAACTGGCCGTGGAGTTTCCTTGTCCACTAATGGTCTTACCAAGAGCTTGTTATAGCAATGTTTTTTTGTTTTTTTTTCCATTCCTTCGTCCTTTCGTTCTTCTTTCTTTTCTTTCTTTCCTCTTCCTCATCATCCCTTTTCTTTAAGATTTTTGTTCTTTGTCACGCATTCTTCAACCACCCCCCCCTACCCTGTCCCTCTCAGTACTCCCCCTCCCCCCCACTTGCTCTCGCTCTTACTTTGTTTCCCCCTCCCCCTCCCCCTTGCTCTCGCTCTCACTTTCTCCTCTTCCCTCCCTCCCTCAATCTTCACGTTCCTCCTTCCTGTGTTTGTCTCCTCTCACCTTGAGAGCTCGGCGCGCTCTCCGCCGCCTCGCTCCCTCCCCTTCTGGCTCTCTCTTCCGCTCCTTCTCACAGACCGTCTCGTGACGCCAAGGTACACCCCCATCCTCCTTCCCCTACCCCCACCCCACCGCCGGGCGCCGCTCGACTTGGGTACGGTACGATGAGAGAATAGGAGAGGGGTTTGGACGAGGATAGTGGGGGATAGAAAAGAGAGAGAGGGGGGGGGGGAGTACAATGGGAATAAAAAGGGAAACTGGAAGAGGCGGCGAAATTTGAAATGGTTCATTTGTGTATATTTTTAAACAACATTTCCGAGAATGTAATGGCAAAGGAAGCGGTCAACAGGGCGGCGTCTGTCGCGGTGTCACGCGCCCGGCCAGAAGTTGACGGCCATCTCGAAGTAGGCAATTGTCTTCGCAGCGAAAGTTCCTCCTCAACCTGTTGATCGACGACGCTTGAATCGAGTGCGTGTGCGTGTGGTTTTTACTAAAGAACAAAGGCGTCGTGTGTTGATGGCACTGTTTAAGCCTGTCCCGCGGAACCATTTTATCCTAGTCTGCCGAGGGTGCACAGCGAGATATTTAGGAGCTGTATCGTGGCTCATTTGTATGATGGATCGCGTCGCTCCTTGAAGAGGGGACTGCAGAGGGGCGCGGGCGGCGTGTGAACATTTCGCGTGTTTGGCCGTACCCTAGCATTGTCCGTTGCGATAGAGCAGTTCCAGAAACACGATGACGCACCCCGCCCCTTCCATTCCCAATCCCGCTTTCCAACTCGTGACGTCAGCATCCCTCTCTTTCTCCCTCTCCCCTCTCTCCCTCTCTCACTCACTCACTCTCTCTCTCTCTACGTCGTACCGCCCTTGCTCTTCTCGTTCCCTGGCGACTACCCCCCCCCCCCCTCTGGTTCATCCCCCCCCTTCGAAGCTTGTACTTTCCTTTTCTTTTCGCCCGGCCCTTTGTATAGTTTGGTGATCGGAAAAGCGGAGCAACACAACACAGGCCAGAGATATGTTTGAACAATATAGCAGTGTCGTTGAACTTCGTTTCGGGGATAATGTTTTAAAAAGTAAAGCAAAAAAAAAAAAGAGATAAAAAGGTGGTTTATCTGTACTGGCGCGGTGCGGGCAGCCATTTGTTTACACGCAACACGTGAATCGGGGAACCAGCTGCCTCGCGGGAAGTTTCGTCGAAAAAAGATACTGGATTTGGCCAGTGTAATATGCAAATTTCTTGGGGGGGGGGAGGGGGACGTCATTGTTTATAGCCATCCGTTGCACTGAATGTTAAATATTTGGGTGTTAACCTCCCTGTCTGAAGATCGATTCCCAGGATAGAAAAAGAACACCGTGATAATCGACCTTCGAAGTGAGGCGGCGCCATAATTCAGAAAACAATGCCGATACGTCAGAATAACCTTTACATTTATATAAAACGGTCAAACAACTTCCGGTTGCAACAGGGAAGGAACGTGCGTCATTCCCCCCGTCTATGATACTATCGCCATCCAAATGATGATTACATGGGGTTTTAACAGCCCAGCTAATTAACTAGGGAAAGAAGTAAAGTTTTTTTTTGAGAAGTGTCCCGATAGCCAAGACGTCTCGTGATCTGTAAACATCGGTAGAGCCTCTCAGGATGTCAATTTTCGGCCGCGATACAAAGGCAGGCGTAAGAGGCACGGCAGTCCGCTCCGGGAGAGGCGCACGGGGAACGGAAGGCTGTGCCGATTTCCGTGCGACCTTGAGAATCTACCGAGAGCGCCGAGAGGGTAGATCCGCGAGTGCTGTGTCAGCGGGGAGACCCAAGACGCGACAGCTGATCGGGGATGAGCAGCGGAACGAATGCTCAAGTAGCAAGGCATGTTGTGTTTTGGTGTGGCGCAGGTAGAGCTCTCAAGAAGGTCTGTAAAGGAGAGGCACTTGAGGTGCGCGCTAGTTGCAATGAATGGCTGGGGTAAGGGTAATAAAAAAATACATTCTTTCAGTGAAGCTTTATTATATAGTAGAGCTGTTTTATTATGTTGGAAGTGGGGCATTGGGTACCCGAATATGTGTATGTAACATGTATACCAGGGTTTAGTTTTTAGGTTTGTATGTTTGGCTTGGTCGGCACAGCCCGAAGGGTCGATGACCGTGTCTGCCCTCGCCAACCTGGCCACCAGGAGACCGGGGGGGGGGGGGTGAATGGAGGGTGAGGGGAAGGCAGAGACTGGACTCCCGCACACACATTACTGCTTGGCGGGGTATTGGGGGGGGGGGGGGGGGGTCAGTGGAAAAGGAAAAGGTCGGAATGAATAAAAGAGGGAGTGACTTTTATTAAATTATCACATCCGCAACACGGGCACGGGAACTAAAGAAAGGTCCCCGGTCTGAAGAAAAGAGACCATTGTGATTGAGAATGTGTTCTGACATACCGCTTCTGTTTCGCTGTACTACATCTGTCTACACCTAATGCATAGAAAAAGGGAGAGAGAGGGAGGAGGATGAGAGTGGCAAGGGGAGAAAGGTCATGTTGTAAATATTGTATGACGACGGAGGCTACGGTCTCCCTCACCTCCCTCCCCTCCCTCCCCTCCCTCACCTCCCTCCCCTCCCTCACCTCCCTCACTTGCTCACTCCCTCCTTCCTTTCCCCCTCCTCTCCCCTCCCTAACTTGCTCACTCCCTCCTTCCTCTCCCCTCCCTAACTTGCTCACTCCCTCCTTCCTCTCCCCTCCCTAACTTGCTCACTCCCTCCTTCCTCTCCCCTCCCTCACTTGCTCACTCCCTCCTTCCTCTCCCCCTCCCCTCCTCCCCCCCTCCCCTCCTCCATCCCTTCCTCCCTTCCCTTGCCCTGCGGCGCTGTCTCCCCTCGCCTTCCACCACCGCGCAGGCGTTCGAGTTCTTCTCGCAATGTGCTACCACATTTAATTACGCGTCTTTAATTAGTTTTGGCAGATGATTTATGTTGGTGCTGTAAAGTAGAAGATACGTGAAATTTCTTGGTTAGCTTGTCTGTCAGTACTCTGGGAAGCATAGAAATATTATATTTCTTTACTTCAACAATTTTTAGATTTCTTTTTCTTTTGTAACGACTTTTTCTAATGAGTAACTTCTTTCAGGTTGTGTTTGGGTGAGGGGCGAGGATGTCTGTAGGATCCCCCACGCCATCGCTGGAATCCCTCTCAGGGACGCCCCTGGGGTCCCTGATAGACTCGGATCCACCACGCTCCCTTGAGAACTCACCACCTGCATCCACCACAGGTAAGTGTCTTTGTTTTAGGTAACCCAAAGTGATACATTTCTTTGCATAACTTGGCATATTGCCTTCTAGTACTGGTGATAGGTATGCTATGGTCTATTTTGATATTGAATCAATTGAAAGGAAGGTTGTCATTCAGTTGTTTTAGTATCAGGTTTCTCGGTAAATAGTAAGACTGTTTTTCTGATTACAGGATCCATAGTTGGCCGCAGCTCCCCAGTGGCAACTGTGTGTGGGCTCTGCAATGACACTTATGTTATGCCACGAGTTCTCTCCTGCCTGCACATCTTCTGCCTTGGGTGCTTAGAGAAAGTTTGTGATGGAGGAGACCGCTTGGTGTGCCCTCAGTGCCAAGCTGTAACGACCGTTCCCCCACCACTCCTACTGCCAGACTACGCTCTCCATCGCCTTTTGGAAACGCCAGTGGATGAGCCTGCTTCTTGCACAGCCTGCAAGAGTCGTGACGTAGCAGCTGTTGCACGTTGTTTGGACTGCGCAAAGCTTCTCTGCCCACACTGTGTCATGGCCCACCAGTATATGCATTGTTTTGAAGGACACCGTGTGGTAACACTGGCAGAACTAGCCCAGAGGGATGAGCGTCCAGTCACCTGCATACGTCACAAAGGAGAGCCTCTCAAGTATTTCTGTATTACTTGTAGTTCACCAGTTTGCAATGATTGCATCATGATGGACCACCCTAAAGGTATTCATGAGTTGGAGGGTCTGAACGATGCAGCACCCCGCCATTTGGACCAGATTTGCCATGCCATGGAAGACGGGCGGTCCCGGGCTGCAGATCTCCGTACTTGTGTCAAATCTGTTGAAGGCTCATCAACACGTCTCCAGCAACAGTATGAGAAGGCACAGTCTGAGATTCATGATACTTTCAACTTCTACACAACTATGGTAGAAGAACGTAAGACAGAATTGTTGCGAGAGCTAGACTCGCTTTACCATGCCAAACAAGTCTCCCTCTCAGTCTTTGCTCAGAAGGCACAGGAGAGTGTGGAGAAACTGTTATCCACTTGTGATTTCATTGAAAAGTTGAGGAAGTATGCAAATACCACTGAGTTGCTCATGTTCCGAAAGCTCATTGAAGGAAAGCTGGCAGAGCAGATGGGCAAGAACTTTGACCTAGGTATGCAAAATGTCAGTGATCTTGAATTTGTGAGCAATTTCCCTGCCATTCAAGTGGGAGTCAGGAACACATTTGGCTATATTCGGTCAGCCTCTGATATCCAAGTTGGCCCAACCAAGTTGCCACCCATTGCACGACCCAACTCTTCCAACTCCGTCTCTGTCAGTAGTATGAACACAATTAACAGTTGCCTGAATGGTTTATCAGGACTTAATACAACATTAGCCAATGGCTTAACTGGAAGTATCAGTGCCCAGCAATTGGTCAGCACACAGAACTTGGCAAATGGGCAAATTTCTAATGGACAGTTGGCCAATGGTCTGTCCACAAGTCTTGCAAATAGTTTAAGTTCAGGATTATCTCATAGTCTCACTAATGGCCTTGCCAATGGTTTAACAAATGGACTTGCTAATGGGCTTACCAGTGGATTAAACAGCACCATGAATGGCAATTTGAATGGAATGCTGGAGCGTCCATATAGCAACAGTCAACTGTCAAATTTACTGTCCAAGAGATTCAGCTCCTCACAGTCCATGGGCCCATTCTCTACAAGTCTTGGAGATCTCAACCTAAATGGGCTCACATCCTATGAGAAGTGGAGCTGTGGCGGCGAAGGCGTGTTCAACCAGGAACAGGTGAATGGAGTTACTGCACCAGATCCAGTTCTTCACGATCTGTCCCACAAGTTACTGTCCTGTTCCATATTCCCACCACGATCACAGATCAAGCGCCAGAAGATGATCTATCACTGCAAGTTTGGAGAGTTCGGTGTTCTTGAGGGCCAGTTTACTGAACCAAGTGGTGTTGCTGTCAATGCCCAGAATGACATCATTGTAGCAGATACCAACAACCACAGAATCCAGATCTTTGACAAGGAAGGACGTTTCAAATTCCAGTTTGGAGAGTGTGGGAAACGCGATGGCCAGTTGCTCTACCCGAATAGGGTAGCTGTAGTACGCACCAGTGGTGACATCATTGTGACTGAACGATCTCCAACCCATCAGATACAGATCTATAATCAGTATGGACAGTTTGTAAGGAAGTTTGGAGCCAACACTTTATGCTACCCACGTGGTGTAACTGTTGACCACAAAGGACGCATCATTGTTGTGGAGTGCAAAGTAATGAGGGTCATCATCTTCGACCAGTTTGGTACAGTGCTACATCAGTTCAATTGCCCCAACCACTTGGAATTCCCCAATGGTGTGGTGGTGAATGACAAACAAGAAATCTTCATCTCTGACAACAGAGCTCATTGTGTAAAGGTAATTCTTCATTGTGTGCCTTTTACGTGCATGAGCAAGATTCAAAGAAATAAAAATCTTATATATTTGCTTTTATAATAATGTATTTGATAGTAGATGCAGTAGAAGCAAAAAAAAATAATTGTAATTTCTTCAAACATGATAAATTATATTCACAGCATTAAGTTTGAAAAATAACCATCACATTTAGCGTGGTAAAAATGTCATGCCATATATTAATATATTTTATTTTCAGGTGTTCAACTATGAAGGACAGTACCTCCGTCAAATTGGTGGTGAGGGTATCACCAACTACCCAATTGGTGTAGGCATCAATAGCCAAGGTGAAGTGCTGATTGCTGACAACCACAACAACTTCAACCTCACACTCTTCACCCAGGATGGCCAGCTGGTGTCAGCGTATGAGTCCAAGGTGAAGCACGCCCAATGCTTTGACGTTGCACTCATGGATGATGGATCAGTGGTCCTGGCCTCCAAAGATTACCGTCTGTATGTTTACCGGTACCTGCAGGTGCCGCCACCCCACATGTGAGACAGAGGTTGCCTCATCTCGCCTACAGTCACAGTGGTGCACTTTCCAATTTGGTTGTAACATGAGAAGCTGTACAGCATTGTTAGATGAAGACTGCTGATACTGCCCAAAGAGGCACACTTCTTGTAATCTTGTTTGGCACTGTGACAAGTGTGGCACAAGTGACAGGACACTAACCTTCTCCTGATGACCTCACCCCTCACTCCAAGCCAAGGTCAGCCTCAACAGCCACTGTTGAAGGCTGTTTCTCTGGGTGAGAGGCAAGGTTCCCGTGTTGTCTCTGTTCCTTCATATAGTCTATTTTTAATACGGTGGTTGCAGTTGTTTGTACTCCCAGGGGCAGATGCCAGGCCCAAGTCTGCCCTCCCCTAGTCAAAAAGTGGCTGAGGCCTCCTTTATAGGCTAAGAGGCCAGTTACCAGTGTACTTGGGTATCAGGCAGTTACCATATAATGGGCTTAGATACCTGTTTATACAAGTCACTTTTACATTTACTCGCATTTTTTGTTAAAGTAGGTTTTTCTATTTTATTTTCAATTTTTCTAACTCTGCCAATAGTCATGTACATAACTATTCAATTGGTTTTAGAGTTTATTTCAAAATTTTCTATTTGTTGCACCTACAGTCGTAAGTTGTGCCATTAAGGATTAAGTTTTGTTTCTTGGATAGCCTGCTCATGGTATTTTGTTTTGGTTTTGTTTAAGTTTCTTTTATTTTTCATATTTATGTGCAGTAATTTATTGAGGTGTTGAAGTTTGGGAGTGGAGCACCACTGCACGCATCAGCAGGGTGCCAGTGGTGCTCCTCTGCCCTCTAGTGGTAGCATCTCTCAGCTGTAGCTCTTTATATATTGCAGCTGCAGCTGATCAACTCACCCATTATTGTTCTATTGCATTTGTTAGTTGTAAGGAATTGTGCATGAGAGCTACAGGCAAGATGTGCATGGAGGCAGGGCAGTAGAAGGCCCTGGTTAGCATATTGTTACCAGGGCCACCCGCCAGCCAGTGCCCCATTTCAGGGGCTAACAACAAAGTTAGGCCAGGATGTAGTTAGTCTGTCACTGTCAGTCAGAAAGATGGCCAGTCGGCCGGTCCTATGGCTCGGCGGGAGCCAACAGTTTTATTTATCGGGAAGAAGTCTGGTCTTTTGTTTTTTTAGAAGAAAAAGATTTTAAGTTTCATTTTATGGAAGGCTGGAAAATTTGTTCCTTTTTACAAGTATTCCGTTGGTCAGAATGGAGACGTTATTTATTTTAAAAGAAAGAAAAAAAAGTCAATGCTATTGACAAGTTACATGTTGAGCCATCCAGAAGTTTGCTACTCACTTGTTATACCCTTTTCACACTGTTTGCTGAGGAATATATATCAAAATTAGTTAATGGTGTTTCTAGAGATGTTAAACCTGCCCAGATTTGCTTTTATAAATTTAGCCCAAGTGTGACAATCAAAGTCAGAGGAAGCAAATGCCTGATATGTTTATCTTTGTACATGCAAGGAAAGTCATTTTTGTGAAGCAACAAACACTAAAGAAAAATGGGGGCCAAACTAAATTACAGGTGATAATATAACTTTGGTGATGTTTTCTACATTTGACAGTTAGAAATATGAATTTAACAACTGTCTTGAACTCTTGAAACACATGTAGAACAGAAATCAAATTCTGTCCTTGTAGTAATGAAGCACTCTAACCACACAGCCCGCCAGCCACATCCTAGAGTCCACCTTCGGGGCTGGACTTGTGGGTTCTGCACCCGTGTGGTAACAGCCGGATTAATATGCCCTTATTGCCCTTACCTGTTGATATATATCTAGACTAGCTCACTATGTTAGGTAGAAGTTGAGTACCATTGTTGTAATCACTATTCCCTATCTTGCCTTTTTTGTATCTGCTTCAAGTAGTGTAATACAAAGCTCAACCTGTTGTAACCCTGCCTAGGATGGCTGATATTAACTAAACCAACTTGTGACCTTTCCCTGAGATCATGCCTTACCAGTGTTGTGCGGTGTTGTAGTCCTTAAGGTCGTGACTGTGTTGTGATTGTGCCACACACACCTCTGCTTCATGCGGGAATGGGTCCGCTCCAAAACCGACCGCTGGTTGCAGATTCCCCGCACAAAGTCTATGATTGTTTTTTGTTACTGTGGTAACAGATACAGGGCACAAGTGATTTTTAGAATTGGTGAATTTCTGCAACCAATAACAGGTCTTTGATATGTAGATTGAATGTAACTGCAGAATCACATTTTGTTATGATATGAAAATGGTTGTTCGTTTTTTCGTGTTCAGAATTTGGCCATACGAGTTGTGCCAAGCTGGGTAAATTGTAAGCTTGTTTAACTGTTGAAACTGTTTATTCATTCACTGGAGTTAGTTTTTGTGATGTACTAGCCATTTACTCAGATAAGATTAAAAAGTTAAAAGGTTTCCTGTGTAGTAGAGCGGAAATAATTTGTTGTCTTGTTTTTGTCGCGAGCAGGAAACAGTCTGCTTTGTACCTGGTTGTTATCCTACGCCTGGCATATGGACGTGGGCTGTTAGTCAAGTGCCGGCTCGTACTTAATTGTTTCTCATCACTCTGTATGGCATAATAGAGGTGTTAACAGCACATACACGGCCTTTGTGGTAATGCTTGCTTTCCCAATACAGTGAATGATGAATCAACTTCAGTGTTCGGAGTGGCGGTAACCAGTTTGTCGCCAGTTAGTTAACTGTATTAGGTAGCACATAAGCATTAAATGTTACCTTTCAAATTCTCGTAGCCAATCACTGTGTTGCAAGGGAGCACTGAATGGCTTGGACAATACATATCTCCTGTTGATACTACTGTGTAGATGCTAGTGGAGCTGTCTGGTCCCTCCAGCTGTCTGGGTCCCACCAGCTGTATGGATCCCACCAGCTGTATGGGGCCCTCAGTAGACTAGTCAGGGCCCGGCTGGCCAGCCAGTCTGCCTGGGTCTGCCGGGCCCAGTCCTGGTGGCATAAGGCATCAATGGTGCGGGGCTCGTGGCTGCCCTCCACACACCGCAGTCCTGGTGAATGAGCTGGTGTCCTCTTTTGAGTGTGGAGGCTGACCTCTGTGTGTGTGCTTGTTGCATGGAAAGTCCCAGGATACATGTGGCTGAGTGGCTGGGCAGCTACATGCCACTTCTAGTTAGTGCTCGCTGTGCTGTGTAGATCAACAACCCATAGGTTAAGGCGGACTTAGTGTAGTACTGAGGGGGCTTCCCCTTCGTCTTTCACTCTCGGACTGTCCCTGTTGGTCCAGATGAAATGCCACAATCCTCCTGGCAGACGCACAAAAGTTACCTGGCAAATTACCTACAAGGTATTTGTTGATTTTTGCAGCCAACATTCCAATTGTTGACTCTTCAAATGTTTATCCTTCCTTGGTGCCACAACCCCTGCCTAGAGCCACATTTCATCTGTCACCTCTCCGTCACAATACACCAGTGATAAATTGGGACACTACAACAAAGTTTGATAATTTCTTCACCACTTCCATTGGCCTTTCTGAAGCATGACTTCGTTCGTATCTACTTAAAAAAAGGAGTTCCAAAGTCTATTTTTTCACCTTTCTACAGTCCAAAAGAATGTGTAGTTTGTGGGCGGGCGGTGGGTTGGTGAGCCCGCGGGCCCAGACGGAGGGGGTAGGGCGGCCACCAGTATTATGCCTTGCACCGTCTTGACCCGCCCTGCGCCCCTCTGCTTTTCTACTAACGTTAAGAGTATCATAACCCAGTTCTCTGCTGTTGACGCGTTGACTACTTACCAGAGATGAAACATTCCACTATTTTTGCTGTTTTTTCTATCTGTTTGTATCATGTTACTTTTGTAGTAGCGCTGCTTGTAGATTGGGCCCTGGGCTGGGCGTGGGTGTGCGCTACCGCCTCGAGCTGTACCCATCGCCCAGTCTCTTTAGTGCCCACCAGATGTGTGTTGCTATTTTTGCTATATGAACCTCTTCTGTTCACAAAGCAGTAGTTGATCATTATTGTGCCTAGTCCAAAGCATCAGGAAAAAGTGTCATGACCAGAACCCAGAGACAGGACGAGCAAGTCCCCCTCTTCCAAGTGTTAGAAATCAAAATATGTACTTAAAAGTGGGTCACTTTGGCCAGGGAGACTTTTGTCAGTGATGATATTAACCGCTGGAAGTTTGCTCTGCTTGTCCTGACTCTGCCGCCCCCCATACCAGGCCAGGGCGGTGCCAGTAACTACTCTGTGTACAGTGTTTACGGCAGCTTTTGTAGAGATCTGTGTTTGTAACCATGTTGATATTGTTTAAGGTCCAAGTGTGTCAATTACAGTCATACATAACTCATGTTACCCACTTAAATGGTCCCGTAGTGTGTAAAGCATTATATATTCATATAACCATGTCTAACACAAGAAAAGATATGCCATGTCTGTCAGTTGTTCAAAAAGTTTCAGTTTATTTTGATATATAAGAGCTGTTACAGAATCAATCTTGGACTTGTTTTAAACATCTTGTTATCCCTGATATTGTAGCAAGATGGGCCACGGGGAGTGTTAGCTGACCCAGTAGTGACAGCACAGTAGGGTTAGTGCCCTCTACTTTATTCTGGCACCATTTGTTGATTTTCCTTTTTTATTTATTTATTTATTTATTTATTTAAAAATTGTTAAGTCATTGCCAGTTTATACTGTCCTCTCCACAACACACCCTAAGTGCTCTGAGGCCAAGCATCGATTGCTTGGAGTTGTTGGTCTTCCAAGATGTAGGCTGGGGAACAGTGAAGCACCAGCTCCTGATCAGTGAGGACAGAAACACCTCCCCCCTGGCCCACCTTCGTTGTTGATGTGTTAAGACGCACCTTTGCTGCAGGACTATTTGGTGATGTGTTTGAGGCACTCAGTCCTCTTGGCACTGTCTAGGCAATATCACTTATTGCTATTTCAAATTTCATTCAACTTTCTGAAGTGACTTGCAGATAGCTACATCAGGAGACTAGTACCAGACTAGCACCAAACTGATTCTCAAATATTCCAAATACTCTGTTACTTATTATTACATTTGTTGAGAGAAGTTTAAAGAAATTTTTAAAAAAGTATATATTTATAGCTGCTTGTGAGACAAGTCGAAAGTTGAACATGATATGAATTAGCAGTAGGTAATAAGGCCTTTTGAAACACCCAGGTTATGCTCCCCAACCACTTTCATCTTTAATATCTAACCTTGGTCTTGCATGCCCCTTAGCAAGATCAGACCGTCTTATGCCTTTTCTTGATCCCTTTCACTGTTTAGCAATGTTTACCTTAACATGTATTTGTTCAAATGTTGTCAGATCCAAGCTCCTTCTAGGAAGTTATTTATTATTGAAAATCCTTTTATTTATCATGTTTTATTGCCTGTTCAATTAGTTTCCCTCCCCTTAGTGCTTGGATATTCATTCCATTTTTATGCTCCCCAAAATCTTCATCACCTGTCCCCCAACTCCCCAAACATAATCATTGGTATCTATGACATGTATTTTCTCTTATTTTCTTCAATTTAACCTGCTGGCACTTGTGTTATTTACAAATTAATTCTACTTGCCATCAAAGCAGGCTGGTGAAGGGACCATTCCAAACTAATTAATAGGGCTGTCTCTCATCTTCATACCACGAGTTACTGGTCAGAGCAAGGCCAGTGTCATGAAAGCTAATCATAGTCTCTGTGGTCAACAAACATGGCATACACAAAGTAGGGATTGTGTACAAATTTTTAAGTGTTTATTTTTCTAAATTTCTTACATCTCCAATAGGATGGATATATTCACGTTTCCCCCCCACACACCCCTCCCTTTCCCCCTGCTCCCCACCTCCATTTCTTATTACTTATAGATATTATGGGTATGTATGTACACTTTGGTCACCTTCTCTTTTTTATTTTTAGTTTCTTACCAAAGATATGAATAAACAAATTGTCTCAATAGTGGATCTGAAGAAGGAATAAAAAAAAAATGATAAGTTACATTGTATGGAAGCTGATATAGTCGTTTTGTTCTGGTCACAGATGAGCTGGTTTTCGAAGGGTTGTGTTTGTTGCTCAGATATTGCACGTACCCAAGTCAACATCAGTTCATCTGTGGTGTTTTTCGAATCATTGTGTTGTAAATATAATGGTGAATTTATTCTGTTAATAACGAGATTCTGCATCGTGTTGATTTTGTTATGAGCAAAAGTGTTTGGGCTTGTTTCAGATTTATATTGCAAATACTGTATGTTTGGTGATTTAATTCTTGCATACATGTCTGTTAGAGCATTATTATTGTGAGACTTAGTTCAAGAAGTGTATGAACTGATCATTTGTATGAGGATTATTTGTTCTTGTGTATGTATAAATGCAAAAAAAATGTTACTTAAAAGAAGAAAATGACAGCAAAAGATAGAATTCATGTAGCATGATTGAAACTACATCAACTTCCATATATGAATCACCAGGTTTAGTATTTAATTTTTGTTGTCTTTTATTTACTGGAATGGCCCCACAATTTTATGATATTTTCAGTGATTTTGATCATATCTGCTATCCTAATCATACTCTTAAGGATACTTTTTATTTAGTTTTTTGTTTATTTTGTTTTAGATTCTTACTATTGCCTTCACAAAGAAATATTTAGAAATATTTTATCGTCTTTCATGGCGCAAGTTTTGTTGAATGCTGTAATGGCTAACCTAGAGAATTTCAATAAAGTATTTTGTTTGACTGTAAAAACACCTTTCATTCACCCTGTTAACCCCTTAACTAGGGAAAGCTTAGCCTTTTCTCTAATTGGAAAAGATTAAGAAATAATACCACAAACTTGAAAGCACAAAGTTCACTTAAAATTCAGTGAATAGAAAACTGTACCTTATTTCTCATATTTGTTTTTATTACTTGCATACATGACTTTCTAAGGCACGACAGCATAATCCGAGATGCCTTAATAAACAAGGCTCAACGATTGTCAGATGCTAGCACTGTGATGGGTAATCTGCCAACAAAAGTTAAAAGAAAAGAAAAAGAAAATGCTATTACATGTGGTTTCTTGATATAAATGTTATATTTCATTGTCATATATTGCAATTTTTATGAGCACTGAACATGTGTGTTATTGTATTTGTGCTTTCATTACCTTTTAAAAGGATTGATTAAAAATATATTGAGGATAAAACACCAAACGGAAAGAGGAAAATATTTATATTCAGACAAAATATCCAGGAGAACCGTTTCTCAAGTTTGAAGATTTTTTTTTCTCTCTCTCTCTCTCTCTCTCTCACTCTCTCTCTCTCTCTTACTCTCTCTCTTACTCTCTCTCTTACTCCTATTAATGACCTACACTACTCTCTACTCTCTACACTCTACTCGCTACACTCTTCCTCATTTTTTCTATTTCTCTTTCTCTCTTTTTTTTCTTTCTACCCCTTCTTTCTACTCTCTCTCTCTTTCTCTCTTTTTTTTCTTTCCACCCCTTCTTTCTACTCTCTCTCTTTCTCTCTTTCACTCTCTCTTTCTCTCTCTCACTCTCTCTTTCTCTCTTTCACTCTCTCTTTCTCTCTCTCACTCTCTCTCTCTTCCACTCACTCTCTTCTCTCTTTCACTCTCTCTTTCTCTCTTTCACTCTCTTTCTCTATTCCACTCTCCCTCTCTTTCTCTCTTTCACTCTCTCTTTCTCTCTTTCACTTTCTTTCTCTATTCCTCTCTCTCTTTCTCTATTCCTCTCTCTCTTTCTCTATTCCTCTCTCTCTTTCTCTATTCCTCTCTCTCTTTCTCTATTCCTCTCTCTCTTTCTCTCTCTCTCTCTCTCTCTCTCTCTCTCTCTCTCTCTCTCTCTCTCTCTCTCTCTCTCTCTCTCTCTCTCTCTCTCTCTCTCTCTCTCTCTCTCTCTCTCTCTCTCTCTCTACACTCTACTCTCTACTCTCTACTCTCTACTCTCTACACTCTACACTCTACTCTCTACTCTCTACACTCTACACTCTACTCTCTACTCTCTACTCTCTACTCTCTACTCTCTACTCTCTACTCTCTACTCTCTACACTCTACACTCTACACTCTACACTCTACACTCTACTCTCTACTCTCTACTCTCTACTCTCTACTCTCTACACTCTACACTCTACACTCTACACTCTACACTCTACACTCTACACTCTACACTCTACACTCTACACTCTACACTCTACACTCTACACTCTACACTCTACACTCTACACTCTACACTCTACACTCTACACTCTACTCGCTACTTTCTTTCTACTCTCTCTCTCTCTTTCTCTCTTTTTTTTTTCTTTATACCCCTTCTTTCTACTCTCTCTCTCTTTCTCTCTTTCACTCTCTCTTTCTCTCTTTCACTCTTTCTTTCTCTATTCCACTCTCTCTCTCTTTCTCTCTGTTTCTCTCCCTCTCCCACTCCTACTCCTATTAATGACCTACACTACTCTACACCTCTCTACTCTTCACTCTACACTCTACACTACTCTCTACACTCTACTCTCGACTCTCTACTCTCTACTCTACACTCTACACTCTACACTCTACACTCTACACTCTACACTCTACACTCTACACTCTACACTCTACACTCTACACTCTATACTCTATACTCTACTCTCTACACTCTACACTCTACACTCTACACTCTACACTCTACTCTCTACTCTCTACTCTCTACTCTCTACTCTCTACTCTCTACTCTCTACTCTCTACTGTCTACTGTCTACTGTCTACTGTCTACTGTCTACTGTCTACTGTCTACTCTCTACTCTCTACTCTCTACTCTCTACTCTCTACTCTCTACTCTCTACTCTCTACTCTCTACTCTCTACTCTCTACTCTCTACTCTCTACTCTCTACTCTCTACTCTCTCGCTCTCTCTCTTTCTATTCTCTCTCTCTCTTTCTATTCTCTCTCTCTCTTTCTATTCTCTCTCTCTCTTTCTATTCTCTCTCTCTCTCTCTTTCTACTCTCTCTCTCTCTTCTATCTCTCTCTCTCTCTCTCTCTCTTCTACTCTCTCTCTCTCTTTCTACTCTCTCTCTCTCTTTCTATTCTCTCTCTCTCTTTTTATACTCTCTCTCTCTCTTTCTATTCTCTCTCTCTCTCTCTTTCTACTCTCTCTCTCTCTTTCTACTCTCTCTCTCTCTTCTACTCTCTCTCTATCTCTCTCTCTCTCTCTCTCTCTCTCTCTCTCTCTCTCTCTCTCTCTCTCTCTCTCTCTCTCTCTCTCTCTCTCTCTCTCTCTCTCTCTCTCTCTCTCTCTCTCTCTCTCTCTCTCTCTCTCTCTCTCTCTCTCTCTCTCTCTCTCTCTTCTCTCTCTCTATCTCTCTCTCTCTCTCTCTCTCTCTCTCTCTACTCTCTCTCTCTCTCTCTCTCTCTCTCTCTCACTCTCTCTCTCTCTCTCTCTCTCTCTCTCTCTCTCTCTCTTTCTACTCTCTCTCTTTCTCTCTTTTTACTCTCTCTCTCTCTCTACTCTCTCTCTCTCTCTCTCTCTCTCTCTCTCTCTCTCTCTCTCTCTCTCTCTCTCTCTCTCTCTCTCTCTCTCTCTCTCTCTCTCTCTCTCTCTCTTACTCTCTCTCTCTGTTTCTCTCCCTCTCCCACTCCTACTCCTATTAATGACCTCTCCCCTCCACTCACCCTCGACTTCCCACGGTACCCAGGCTCTACTGGTCATCGCCTGCGCCAACTCTGACCTGCGCCCAGAACGGAACGACATTGACAAATAGCCTCCAGAGCAAGCGATTCTGACCCTTACCGCCGATCACTTTATAACTACATGGAAACTTATATCTTGATTATACTCAAAATGTTTGTTAGAAAATGCTTATTCTGAATCACATGTTTGTAATCATTATTATGGACGATACTGTAGTTATGAAATGTTCAAGATTTAATTGTACTGACATATCCAGTGTCCCCGTC
>NC_061819.1:23016552-23026552 GCF_019202785.1 Penaeus chinensis | reverse complement strand
TTTTTACTTTCTACTATGTATATATATATATATATACATATATATATATATGTGTGTGTGTGTGTGTGTGTGTGTGTGTGTGTGTGTGTGTGTGTGTATGTGTGTATTTATGTACATGCATTCATGCTTACATACATGCATACATATATATCTATTATCTATCTATCTCTCTATATATGTGTGTGTGTATGTGTGTGTGTGTGTGTGTGTGTGTGAGACTGTGTGTGTGACTGTGTGTGTGTGACTGTGTGTGTGACTGTGTGTGTGTGTGTGTGTGTGTGTGTGTGTGTGTGTGTGTGTGTGTGTGTGTGATGTGTGTGTGTGTGTGTGAATGTGTGTGTGTGTGTGTTGTGTGTCTTTCTTTCTATCTATCCTTGTCTGTGTGCATGTTTCCTTGTGTGTGCAGACATATGCGTAAGATATCCACTATTTGTTATATAAACTGCGATTTCTGTGAAGGCAAGCTGAAGCTGAAGATGAATAATCATTGTAAACATGCATTCAGTCTATCACGAATTAAAATACAAATATTTATCCTCCAGTCGCTCCGTCATTTAGCTTCTACATGTTAGTTTTTTAGTCTCGTGTGAAGGCAAAGATAGCTTATCGATTTCCCCGAACAAATTGCCCGGGTGAATACGTTTTGATTTAGTAACGGACGCGGCTTCTTTACAACACGAACGTTAATCTCCTAATCGACCAACAAATCCTTTTTATAGATAAGTAGGAGCTTTTATGGATGGCTACTTATTTTTCTCCTTAATTTTATTCATTCAAGAGTTCTTAAAGTAATGTAAAAAAAAAAAAAAAAAATACACTCTCAAAAACGAGGGTATTTTTTACAAGTATCGCCGCTACGAACGCGAAAAAAAACCAAAAGGTAAACAAAGAAAAAAAGACGCTTTTTCGATGCTCGTCTAGAGTAACCTAACAGGGTTTCCAATATGCTTGATGTTGTGTGAAAACATGGTAATAAAAATGTTAATTGTACACATGCTATATACTCGGAGTGACGCTAGTTCTATTGTAAGCACAGGGCGAATGAGTGTGTTTTTCCTAAGTTTCTAGATATTTTGATCACGTTGCAGATATTTTTGTTCTTTTTTTTTTTTCTTTTTAAGTAAGCAAAAAACAATAATACCTTTACGGTGATTGCGCTGGCTAATGGACATTTTCATTTTTTTCCCTCGTAAAAAAATTCTTACCATGACCCCCCCACCCCAGCCCCACCCCCCATAAAATATTGTAGGATAATCAGGAAAAAATAATGCATCTGGTAACTCAGCCTTTTTTGTGGTTGTTTTTCTTTTTATTAGCATCTCATTATCAGTTGAAAGGGACCCTCGAGATATACGCTGTGCCGAACACTGCGTCTGAGATAAAGCGTAGCATTAGGGGCGGTGAAAGAAAGCGAGCAGATCTACCACGCGAGAGTTTCGTAGAGGAGAAAATTCGGCGTAAAAGGACTAGCCCGTGGTCGTAGGTGTTCAGTGTTCTTTTGTTTTTGTTGTGGAGCGTCAGAGATACAGATGTAGGGTGAAAAAATAATCGTGTAATCTGTTCTTCCTTTTCGATTCCTTCTGCTGCTGATCAGACCCTCGCTTTCACTGTCGTTCCCGCTGCTTCGCTCTTCTCTCACTGTTTGTCACTTCGTACACCTTTTCTTCCCTCTTCTCCCCCCACCCCACCTCTCTCTATCTATCTATCTATCTATCCATGTAAAGGCTGCAGTAGATTTGACAAATTTCATCGCGGCCGTCGAAGTTAAACAGACTCTAAGTTTGTCTTGCTAGATATTATAGTGAATCTTCTGTAAACTAAACCAGAGGCCACTATAATCTATCTAGCAATCTATCTATCTGTCAATCTATCTATTTCAGTTTCTCACTCTCTCTCTATCAATATCCTACTCCCTCTCTTTCCATTTCCCTCTCCCTCTTACTCTCCTCCTCTTTCTCCCTCTCCACTTCCCTTTTAACTTTATCTTTCCCTCTCCCTCTCCCTCTCCTACTCCTATCCCCTATTCTGACACCGTTACACAGGCAGACACTGCTCCTCAAATACACCTTTCTGCTTCCTTAATAATGTCATTGATTTTCTATTAGCATAATCTTATAAGGTTCATTCTGAGAGGTCCTATATCAGGGCATTCATTAGAGCTTAATTGTTGCCATAGACACGGTCAGGTGCCTCGTCAGGAGAGACAGGATATAAATAGGATGTACCTTACACATCGCTGTATTGTATATACTGGTCTAAATGTCTGCTTCTGAGAATGCACACCAAGGGCGGATCATGATTAATGCTGCCATCTTCGTCGTCTATTTTATCAAGGTTATTGTGATCATTTTTATCGTCTTTGTCACTACAGTTATTGAAAGGAAGTATAATATTATTATTATTATTATTTTACGTTGTTGGTATTGTTCTTGTTAATGTTATCATTATTATTATCCATGTTATTAGTAATTATAATAATAAAAATAATAATGATAATAATAATAATAATAATAATGATAATTATTATTATTATTATTATCATTATTATTATTATTATTATTATTATTACTATTATTATTATTATTACTAGTAGTAGTAGTAGTAGTAGTAGTATTTTGTGAAGATCATTATTATTATTTTGTGAAGATCATTATTATTATTCTGTTATCATAACTATTATCATTATTATTGCTAATGTTATTGTTATTATCATTATTGTTATTACCATTATTGTTATTACTGTCATTATCATTAGTAGTAGTATTAATAGTAGTAGTATTAGTAGTAGTAGTTATTGTTGTTGCTGTTGTTGTAGTACCATTATCATTATTATTGTTTTTATTATTATCATTACTTTAGAAATAGATATAATGTTAGTGATAGTAATGATAATAATAATAATGATAATAATAATAATAACAATAAAAATAATAATAATAATAATAATAATAATAATAATAATAATAATGATGATAATTATTATAATTATAATAATAACAATAATAATGATAATAATAATATTAATAATTATAGCAATAATAATAATAATTATTATTAGTGTCATTATAAGTATTATCATTATTATTGTTATTGTTATTATTATTATTATTGCTATAATTATCATTATTTATATTATTATTATTATTATTAAGATGATGATGGTAATAATAAATAAATGATAACAACAATAATAATAGCAATGATAATAATAATCATCATCATTGTCATCGTCAACGTCATCGTCATCGTCACCGTCATCATCACCGCCATCGTCATCATAAACACCACCGTCGTCATCATCGTCATCGTCATCACCACCACCACCATCATCATCACCATCATCATCACCGCTATCTTCATCACCATCATCATCATCATCACCCTCATCGTCATCATCATCATCAACAAAACATCAACATCAATACTATCATCACCATCATCACCATCGTGATCACCATCATCCTCATCATCACCATCATCATCATCACCATCATCACCATCATCATTATCACCATCATCCATCATCACCATCACCATCACCATCAGCATCACCACCATCGTCATCACCATCATCATCACCATCATCCTCATCACCATCATCATTATCATTATCATCATCATCATCATCATCATCATCATCACCACCGTCATCATCATCACCATCACTATTATCATTATTATTAACACCATGAACATTATTATTATCTATATAACTATTGCAATCATCATAATCACCACCACGTATACATATATAAGCCATAAGACAATACATATGTATCAAAACCCCCGATGTTAATCCACATTTTAGCCTTAAGCGATAAACTCTATTTAGCATAGATTTTCCATGAGTTTTCTTCTGAATTATTAATAAGGTTCCACTTGCAGAAATCTCTACACTAGTGCCTACGTAAGCAGCGCACGTGTACCCGCCTTTCAATATCAATAATATCGTTTAAATAAATTCCTATTGATTTTACCTCTTTTGAGAATAAAGCCTGAATCTGTGTTCTTAAGTGCATCTTATTTGTGTACGCGCGTGTGAATGTAGGTATGGGCATGTTCGGTAATGTTCGGTAATGCGCGCGCAAAGCTTGATTATCACTCGTGATTTTTGAGCTCCGCATATGTCGGGCTGGCACTGGCTCGCAGCTGGGGAGAAAAGGCACGCGCATTAGTCTTTCCTCTGAGGTGGCGTTTTGTGCGGCGGACGCACTCGATGCTGATTTTTTTTTTTTTTTTCCATGTTGCAAATTTCCTTAATTCGTACAGTGTGAGTATTCGTGAATGATTAATTTATGCTCGCGCTCACTTAGTTGTTTGTATCTTCGCGTCTGGACTTTTTTTTTTTTTTTTTTTTTTTTGCATTATGGTTTTTATGTAACTTGTTGATTGGAGTGTGCATTCGTATGTTCAAGGTAAGTTGTTCGTGTTAAGTTCATCCTATTTACACTTTGCCCTCAGCCGCTACTTCTCTGGAAATATCGTTACTCACCTTTGAATCGTCCGTGTCATATCAGTGCACTTCATTCTTCCCTCCCTCGGAAAGTCGAAATAAAATATAGTGTCACGCGAGGGAGGATCAGAGATGGGATAAAAAATGATCCTGCCGGACCAATTCCTGCAGAATAATGAGTAACTATTCCATTTATGCGTCAACCATTCCAAAACAGGACGAAGTTGTTTACTACGTCTCGGTTTAGTCTATTAGTCACTATAAATGACATGGCTTCATGTTACATTTTTTTTTAATGATCCAATTAGGATGCATGTCTTGGAAAACTGATTTGAAGCTCATTCACTTCAGATGGATTTCTTGACAATTGTGGGTTGTGGTAATGAAGTGAGTCATGACAATGATGTGAGTTGTAAGTGCCACGTTGTGATGCCAGTGCATACGGATTGTGATGCCATTATTATCGTACGTAGTTAGTGATAATTATGTGATTATACATTATACACTTCCTTTTGTGTGATATGCTTTACCATGTTAAATATAGAAGATTATGTTTAGTTTATATTGATGTGTAGCATATCACCTATATGAAAGAGAGAGACACTCGCAGACGAAGCCTGGCGTGTGGGGCAGAGGAACAGGAAGAGTTCCGTATTTATTTTGTCAGAGCTGATCGCAAATGAACCTACTTTAGATTTCATCGGTGTTTTCTTCACCCTCAAGCATCATGGAGAAACACCAAGCAAACGTAGAAGACGAACATGGCGCAGTGATCCAGCAAATTCAGTTCTGACGCCTGTTATTGTTGCCTGCCCCAGGCCTCCGCGAACTCATGGCCTGTCGCCGGCCCCGCGCCTCGTCCACCCTCGTGTTAGGTCAGCAATCAACCCGCTCGGCAGTGTACTTCATTTGCAGTGGTGTGGTGCTATAGTGTAGTGATGTGTATTGTCCAGTGCCTATAGTGTTCGTGCAGTGTTTAGTCTGCTCAGGGGACATTGTTGCATAAGGGAGCCGGTCCGAAGCATATGAGATTTGTAGGAGAGAGGAATATCCTGCGCTCTCTACGACGCTTCGTGAGCGACTGCTCTCTCGCGCTCGTGGTTCGCCTGCCCGCACGTGTCCGCCGTGACGTCACCGCATTGGCACCGCGCACACGAGTGCCATATCACTCGCTGCCTCGCTCTACTTTTACGGATTTTCACTGGATTTTCGGCGATTTTGCTGTATAATCTTGACACCCTTACCACGTTACAATGGGTAAAGGGAAGAAAAAAGAAGATACCAGTAAGAGCGACCCTGAGAAGCCTGACTCCAGCCTTGAAGAGTCCGCAGGAGCCAGTGCTAGCACCCCACCTCCCACAGATGTTGCTACATTGCTGCTACATTGCTGCAGTGGATAATTCAGAGGGACGAAGCCCGCCGAAAGGAGGAAGAAGCCCGCCGGAAGGAGGAAGAAGCCCGCCGGAAAGAGGACGAAGAAAAGCGTTATCGACGAGAGGAAGAAGCCCGCCGGAAGGAGGAGGAAGCCCGCCGGAAGGAGGAAGAAGCCCGCCGGAAGGAGGATGAAGCCCGCCGGAAGGAGGAAGAAGCCTGCTGGAAGGAGGATGAAGCCCGCCGGAAGGAGGAGTCTGCTCGTTTTCAGGAACTGATCCTTCGCCTCACCCCCCAGCAACCTGCGAGTTCGCCAGTGAGCAGTTCTGCCGCGTCCACTGCTTCTCATACTCCGCCGACAGCCTCCGAAAGCATTAACAGCAGATGCGAGTCCCCAACAGTTCCGAGAATGGAAGCGCGAATGGTCCGATTATGCTGTGATGGTGGATCTCCTCAACCTGCCGTTATCAAACCAGCATATACAGCTACGTATGTGCCTTACCTCTGAGATGCGACGGGTGCTGGAGCACAAGTTGGAAGTGCCCGCAGACCCAACATGCTCAGTGGACGATGTCTTGACAAAGCTCGAAACGCATATCAAAAATGCAAGTAATGAGGCACTGCGACGGAAGGCCTTCTCCGAGTGCAAGCAAGCAGACGGCGAGAGCTTCGATGACTTTTGGATACGGCATAAAATCTTGTCACAGGAGATAGACCTTTGCAAGGCACAGGACCAAGCATGCGGTGAGCAGTGGAAGAAACACGGCATTCTAATGGGTATACGAGATGAGGAACTTACCCAGAAGCTCATTGAAATGGACCGCTCAGCGACGTTGCTGGATGTTTTGGAGAAATGCAGGTCTCATGAATCGTCAAAGACTGCATCATCTGCTTTGAAGGACACAGTTTCTTCACGTGCTGTTTCTCAATATAAAAGGAGAATAAGGCTACCCTGAAGCAGAAGTCCAAGACGAGGCCTGGCTCACCTCTGCCGAATAAGGCCTGCAACTGCTGTGGTCGTCAACATGGAAAAGGTCTGTGCAGGGCCACCACTTCCACATGTCGTGCTTGTAGTAAGAAAGGCCATTGGGCTACTGCTTCAAAGTGTCCTGCCAGGAATGCCAGATGCAAGGTGCGCAACCGGCAGGGACACTATGATAAATGCTGCTCAAAGAAACGGAAGGCAAAAACAAAAGAAGAGGACACCAACCAGGAATTGAAGGTAATAGGTTCAGTATCCCCTTCAGTGTCATTTGCCAGGAGTGTCACCTTTACTGCACGACCGAAACCTCAGCCTTCCCCTAAAGTCCGCATGTCAATTCGGCATAATGATATATCAGGTAGTCTTGCCATCATCCCTGACACAGGTGCAGACACAACTGTCATTGGACTCCAGCATCTTAGTAGTCTCGGCCTCTCAAAGGAAGACTTAGCACCTCTGGCAGAGACTGTATACTACAATGCGGATGGGTCCCAGATGCCACCAGCGGCTGGATCTTTTCGTGGAATCATCACCTATGGCAACTGTTCGACTACATGTTGGATTGATGTTCAGCCTTCGCTTACAACCCCACTGCTCTCTTGGACTGAGTGCAAGGATTTGGGGATTGTTCCAGACTATTTCCCAAGGCAGATATCAGATGTGCACATTGCAAATCGAGTCCATGGGCTGGGCAATACACCAATGGCGAACCCTCCTCGGCTGCTGCCTTTACCACTGAACCAGCTGAAGTCACCTGAAGAAGCAAGGAAGTACTTCCTGCATCAGTATGCAGATGTGTTGGTGAAGAAGGACGACTTGCAGTCTGGGCCACTCAAGACGATGGTAGGCCCTCCCATGAGAATTCATCTGCGGGAGAATGCCACGCCATTCGCGATCCACACCCCCAGAATGATTCCTTTGGTTTTTCAGGAACCAACAAGAAAGGAGCTTGAGTCATTAGTGACCCAAGGCATCTTAAAGCCAGTGGATAATGAACCATCAGAATGGTGTCATCCAATGGTTGTTGTTCCAAAAGCAAATGGTGGTGTTCGTATTACCACTGACCTATCAAAGCTCAATAGGCAAGTCTCTCACCCTGACCACCCTTTTCCAACGCCATTTACAGCCATCAGAAGTATCAGTCCGCAGTCAAAGTTCTTCACAACTATGGATGCTCTTTGTGGTTATTGGCAACTACCCCTGCATGAGGATGATCAACACCTGACGACATTTATCACTCCTTATGGACGTTTCAGATACTGTCGTGGTCCCATGGGTTTTGCAGCAACAGGAGACGCCTTTTGTCTATGAGGTGACAGGGCACTTCAGGGAGTAACAAACTGCATTGTGGTTGTGGACGACATTCTCCTACATGGTGAGGACTACCTCTCACACCTTAAACATGTAAACGAAGACCTGTCAAGGTGTCGACAGCACGGGATAACACTTAATGCAGAAAAGTTCATTGTGGCTGCATCTGAGGCCAGCTTTCGTGGGTACAAACTATCACATGTTCATGCCTGTGAGCCATGCCAGCACCTACAGCCTAGTCAGCAATAAGAGCCACTGATGTTGGATGACAAACCCACAAGACTATTTATGTCTGTGTCAGACTTTTTCAGTGTTGCTGGAAAACACTTCTTGGTGTATGCTGACCAACTCTCCGGATGGCCTGTTGTCATCCCATGTGGAACTAATGCAACAAGAGCTTCGAGGATCAGATTCTTCCGGCATATGTTCCGTGATCTGGGTGTACCAGTTCGCCTGCGCACTGATGGCGTACCTCAGTTCTCCAGCCGGGAATTTGCAACCTTTCTTCAGCGATGGGGAGTACGTCATGCTATGTCAAGCCCCCCATTACCCACAGTCCAATGTGCATGCAGAGGCTGCTGTGAAGAAAGTAAAGTATCTGATCATGAAGACAGCACCCAACGGAAATATTGACAGTGAGGAGTTTGACAGAGGATTACTGGAGTTACGTAACACCCCAAACATCACTGGTCGATCTCCTGCTCAAATTCTGTTTGGCATGCCCCTTCACTCCTGTGTGCCTGCCCACTCTAGTGCCTTTATGAAGGAGTGGCAGACCAAGGCCGAGGACTGCGACCGTCGTGCCGCAGTACGGGCCAAGGACGTGATGACCCGCTATGAAGCGTGCCCACTCCCTTTCCAAGTTAGAGATTGGGGCGCAGGTGCAAATCCAGGATCCCACATCCAAGCGTTGGGATAAGGTCGGCACTGTCATGGGTAATGGCAAATCTCGTGATTATCACATCAGGCTGCCAAGTGGCCGTATAATATGGCGCAATCGACGTTTCTTGCACCCCACACAGCTCAAGATTGGAAACTCGACAAATTTGGAAGACGACGCACCAGGATCTTCCGCCCCATCTGTGCCTGTTGAACCTCGACGTTCGGAACGTCTCAAGTTGAAGTCCGTTCAAGACTCCCGCTAGTGAACGTAAAGGGGGGAGGGAGATGTGGGTTGTGATAATGAAGTGAGTTATGACAATGATGTGAGTTGTAAGTGCCACGTTGTGATGCTAGTGCATACATATTGTGATGCCATTATTATCGTACGTAGTTAGTGATAACTATGTGATTATATATTATACACTTCATGTTTATGATTAGTTTATATTGATGTGTAGCATATCACCTATATGAAAGAGTGAGACTCTGTATGATTTATAGAGTACAGATGTGTAGTCACACATCTGTGTGACTATACATGGCCAGATGTGTAGTCACACATCTGTATTGTAAACACTCGCAGACGGAGCCTGGCGTGTGGGGCAGAGGAACAGGAAGAGTTCCGTATTTATTTTATCAGAGCTGATCGCAAATGAACCTACTTTAGATTTCATCGGTGTTTTCTTCACCCTCAAGCATCATGGAGAAACACCAAGCAAACGTAGAAGACGAACAACAATGTATAATTCTAAAGTTCCAATCATTAGGTCCATATAGCATCCGATCCCATTAGGGGCTCAGGATCACACAAGACTCCTTGGACCCCCCCCCCCCTTTTCATGCCCGGCAGGAAATGGGGCATAAAGACGACCAGACGACCGCGCTTTAGGTGGGAATGTTGGGGTGTGCTGGGCTACCGTCGGGAGATAAAGAGCTGCGCTGACTGGCTGAGTTCCGGAGCAAACGTCACGAGACTTTACTACTTATTTCGACGTCGCGTC
>NC_061819.1:22986552-22996552 GCF_019202785.1 Penaeus chinensis | reverse complement strand
GGGTTAGGTAAGAGGATTAGATCAAGCGAAGGATATGTATGAGTCTGAGGAAGAACAGGCTGTCAAAGCAGAAAGTGTGAGATTCTGTAAGGATGTCTGATAGGTTGGGAGGTAGGTGAAGGGTGGATAGGTGGGGGAAAGCAGAGATATGAGCTGCATCAAAGCATGGACAGAATGTGTGGAAATGAAAGAGGGATATTACATAGGTAACATAGGGGATGGATCAGAATGTGACATCAGATAGGAGTGCATTAGAAGGGTGTGGCCAATGCCAGTGGATGAAACTGACCAAGAGGAGATGATAGTTTTACACTATGTAATTTATTAGTGTGGAGAATTGACCAGAAAGATTTCCATCAGTTATACAAGGTCTTAAAGTGAGGATAATAATCTGTGGCTGGAACATGTGAGAAACGGTTGGTGTGATTGGACATTGTGGTGTAGCATGCTAGAGTATCTGCCGGTTTATTGCCGGGGATTCCAACATGGCTGGACACCCAGCAAAACGTGATAGTTTTATGGCATATGAACAGGTAGAACAACAGTTCAATGAAATAGGAGAAAGGAGGGCTGGAGAGTGGTCACTATAGGGAAAATGGTCTAAAACTGACCAATGGAAGCCTAAATGGAGAGAAGGGAATTGAGAGGCCAAAACATAGAAACATGTTTTGGCATATGTGAAAGTGTGAATAAAGAGTAAAGTCAGTTGTGGAAAGGAAGCATTCTAGGGACCAGCTGCTGGTGGTAGTGATTGAATCATCCCAAAGAAGGGAGGCCGGTGAAGGAAAGCAGAGGTACAGGTTACAGTTAAGCGTAGACAGGACATCAGAATGTGTGGAGCTGAGGGAGGAATATTACATATGGAACACAGATAGGAGTGTGTTTATGGGTGTGGCCAATACATGAGCAGGAGAGAGCTGTTTCTCAGTGTGTGCATCAATGAAATGGAGCTGACCAGGAGGAGATTGATAGTTTTACAGTATGTAATTTATTAGTGCAAAGACTTGACCAGAATGATTGCCATGGGTATAAAGGAAGGTCTTAAGGTGGGGGGTAACAATCCGTTGCTGGAGTACCTGAGAAACGTGATTGGTGTGATGTGGACATGGCGGCGGAGCGTGCTAGAGTATCTGCCTGTTCATTGTCAGGGATTTCATCATGGCTGGACACCAAGCAAAATCTGATAGATTTGTGGCATGCAGACATAGGGGTGTAGGGGTACATGAGGTGGAGGAGGATCGTATCAGCACTCACTTTGAGTGTAGAGGGAGTGGGAGTAATGAGATTGGATGGTGGATGGGGGGTTTTTGTGTCAATTTGGGACTTGATTTGAAAGTTTCGAATATCTTCAAGAGTTTCTGCAATGGAGTTGGTTAAACATTTCAAGAAATGAAAGGTTTTCTTATGAGGGGGAGAAGAGGAGACAGGTGTCTGAGGAGTAGAGGAAGAGGTAGGTGGAGGTGAGGTTGTAGTAGGAGAAGGGGTGAAGGAGGGATGAGATTGGGCAGGAATGGGTTTGCCAGTGAAGTCAGTCAGGGTTGATAACGCTTTAGCTTGGGTCTTTGATATAACTGTGATAAGGCATGGCCAACCGGGAGGGCTGCAAAAGGAAACTTTGCATCCTAGTTTTTGGAGACATTACTGGAAAAGGAGTGTTGTCAGAGTAAAGTGCTGTGGAGGGGATCATGAAAATCGGTCAACTCTGACTGGGCTACAGAGTATTCCAGATGTTTGTAGAGGTGGAGATAGTAGAAGGATGAGGATGTGTAGAAGTGAGAGTAGGAATAGTATTGAGAGAGCTAGTACTGTGGAGAGGTGGACAATAGGGTTGCAGAGTAGTAAGGGAGGATGGGTAGTTAATGAAGAAATTTGTGGGGGTGGAGATGAAGTAGAGGATGTTGGGAGAGGAGGAATGTTTCCTGGAGATTGAGTATTGACCTGAATGGATGATTTGAGCTGGATTGATGTGATGGGCACTGAGGAGAGGGTAGCAGAGTCGTTATCAAATGACAGCCTAGAGTCCGGGAACCAGGAGAATTAAAATCAAAGGGCTATTTGATAAAGGGAGCAAGCCTCAATATCCCTAATAATGGTCTAACATCTTCATTACTGACCATGATAAGACTGGAGTGTTGGGGAAAGAAACAGTTCACCCCTCAGAGTCTCCTTGAGGGGTAAGGGATAGACAACAAAGTGGGAATATCATGCCCATGGTTCCCCTACGCCATTCATGACTGGCACAAAGTCGGCTTTTCATCCTTTCAACATGGCTCTCATACCTTAGTAAGTAGATAGTAGAAGGGGTTGGAGAAGGAAATAAAAAGGGAAAGGGTTGCAGTCTCCTAAGCCCACCCCCCAAAGGCAACAATGAGAATGCGATAGATGGGTTGATACTGAGAAATAATATCTAGGTTTCTCATATTTACGGTCAAAGTTGATTTCAAAATTTAATATTTCTTTCCAAGGTCTTTATTAGGATCTGGATTGATTATCTTTACTGGTCTGTAAATATTGGACTATATCTTAAAATTCATTCATTTTTAATTTATTGATTTGCATACTAGAGCAATCTTTTTTCATTTCATTTACTTTCTTATTCTATTAAATTGTGCAGCATGTATAAAATCAATCTGACTGAAGGTAAAGTATTAACATTATTTATACAGAGTACCTATCTGATGCAGTAGAAACGGCAACTACTGATGCTTTAATTTGTTGATCCAAATGATTTTCTTCCATAAAACCACAAAGGTTGGTATGTTTTGAATAGAGTGGGTGAAGCTAAATAATCCTGTGATTAGAAAGAACAGATTTTCAGGCTATAAATGTCTGATGCAAATTTAAGTTATTGGAATTCACATAGAAAAATTCCATTTTATTGACAATGTTTATGAAATGCAGAGAACACAGCTTAATGTTGTCAACAGAAGAAACATAAACAGTTTGTTTGTGTTGCTAGCACAGCAACTGCAACAAGTCAAGTGGAAATTAATTGAATTAATTAATAAATGTAAAATCAATAATGGAATGTTCACCTTACAGAGCACAGAAATTCCAAACATGTGAAAAACAATTCATAAAGCTGACAGTTGACATATAAAACATCAATGAAGATGTTACACCAGATGCTATATTGGGTTATTGTAACACGTCACTCCTTTAATGGGCATGCATGCTTTGCCGATTTGTAAAAGTTCTAAATAATTATAAGTGTTCTTGGCTCAGCCTAGGTTTGACTCAGCTATTCCTTTGCTTTAGGATATATGTTCGAACCTTGTTTTTAATATTCCCAAAGTTGAGTTATACCAAATAACAATACAATATGACACTCCTCCTGACATTAGAATAAAGATAAAATGAACAAATAAATAGGAGTGGCATAATCCCTGCAATGTCTCTAGCAAAGCAAATGGCAACCTATACAAAAAATGCCAACAAGTTTCAAAGTCAAAAATACTTTAATTGCAAAATAGACAGCTTTCTTACATTGCCTATGAAAGCTTCAAAAATTATCTTAAGTAGCAAAACATGAAGATAAGAAATTTCTTTTTCCTTCTGCATCTCTACATGTTAGCCTGTTAGCACATAACTTGGACTATATATGTGCATATACACATACAGATATGAAAATTTGATTTCCTTTTTAAAATTGTGCTCATACACAGAACACACATCTATCCAGTAATAGACAAATATTAAAATAATATCACATCATTAACCACAACCAATACAAGTTGAGTGAAAAAAATAGCAATCTCCATTCACAATTCTATACATCATTATATCAACACTTTGCATCACTAACTTGCTGTGGCTGTATGCAATAAAACAAAAATGTACCAAATTAATACTGAGTAATTAAACAGGCCAACACTCCCTCAGACGGTAATACGCCATAGTCGCCCCCACGCATTTCCACTCATCCTCCGCACGCATTACTCCCTTATGCTGAAGTGTAACGGGCTTATTCAAAAATACCTGAACCAATTTTTCTTTGGGCAATGACAGGTTTTCACCTCCCCTCCCCACCCAGCCCCAAATCAATAGCATGGTACGACCAATTATTTTCTGGCATCCCCCCCTTAAAAAAAAAAAAAAAAAAAAAAAAAAAAACACTGAGGATTACAAGGTTGAAGTGATGCCATGTACATGAGTGAAAAACATGAATTTCACCTTTTATAAGAACCCCTTTTCACAAATAAATGGAATTGTCTAGTTCAATTCAAGAGATATGTGCAGGCTTATCTAATTACATATTGATCCCTCTTTCCAGTGCTGCTGCTACCAAAATTAGAAATAAATTTATTTATTATATATATTGTGTGTGTGTGTGTGTGTGTGTGTGAATGTGTGTGTATGTGTGTGAATGTGTGTGTGTGTGAATGTGTGTGTGTGTGTGATGTGTGTGTGTGTGTGATGTGTGTGTGTGTGTGATGTGTGTGTGTGTGTGATGTGTGTGTGTGTGTGTGTGTGTGTGTGTGTGAATGTGTGTGTGAATGTGTGTGTGAATGTGTGTGTGTGAATGTGTGTGTGTGAATGTGTGTGTGTGAATGTGTGTGTGTGAATGTGTGTGTGTGAATGTGTGTGTGAGTGTGTGTGTGAGTGTGTGTGTGAATGTGTGTGAATGTGTGTGTGAATGTGTGTGTGAATGTGTGTGTGTGCGTGTATGTGCGTGTGTGTACGTGTATGTGCGTGTATGTGCGTGTGTGTGCGTGTGAATGAGTGTGAGTGTGTGAATATATAATATATATATATATATATATATATATATATATATATATATATATATATAATACATAAATACATTTTATGTATAATATATATATATATATATATATATACATATACATACATAAATATACATACATAGATATATATACATTCATTCATTTTGGTTGAAAGTACCTAAAATGTCTGAATAATAAAATGGAAAAAAGTCTGTGGGTACCTTACCATAATTCAACATTTTTTTTGTCAATCAGAAAAAAATATAGCATTTTGGAGTAAGAAGAAGGTGAAGAAGAAGAAGAAAGAGGAGGAGGAGGCGGAGCAGGAGGAGGAGGAAGAGAAGGGAGGGAGGAGAAGGGAAGGGGGGAGAGAAGAAGAGAAAGGAAAGGAGGAGGAGGAACAGTTTAAAATTTACATAAAGGGTCTCCACTACATGTACAGGTAGAGACCACAAAATTTGTATCCACAGCAACTACTGATATTATCAACAAATGTGAACACATGAGATGGACTAATGCAGTAAAGCACTGACATTGATATGAAGCTTTCAAACCTCCACATGAGGGACTAAAACCAGAGCAAACCAGAAATACAGTGCACTAAACTAACATCTAGTGGCATCACAGTTCCAGTCATGTACTTTAATCAGGTCTGATTCAGATGAAGGGTTCCAATCCTTCATAGGGAGATTTGGTAATTTCATGTGAACAAACTGATATTAGAAAAAAAAACCTTTCAAAGCTAACAAACAAATCTGGTGAAAATCAAAATCATATTGTTCATCTAAGTGCATTGCTAATACCAAACCTGAGATCAACTCTTGCCTCTTTTATTAAAAAAAGAAAAAAAAGAAAAAAATATATATATGTAATACATATACGAGAACACAATAGTGACTGAAAACAGACAATGCATATCCATATGAAAAATAAATATTTGCAGTAAATATAGCCTTGAACACAAGTGAAACATCTGAAGAAAAATAGGACTTTCAAAAAAAATTACATACAAAATCTGTGGCCATACTGATTACATTTACAAATCATGCATTTTTTGTTCCCCTTCGTTAATGTAGGATCAATAATAAATTTGTGATTCTGAACGTGGCATACTAGTACAATAACATTTAAAGTTAACTGGCTAGTTCAGAGATGGAGTAAAACTGGCCCACTGGATATCAAGGTTTGGCCATTTTGTCATAAGGCAAGTTAGGAACTCCGAGTTGGCTGGGGTGTAACCGACATGGCTCTCTTGCAGAGTGACACATCCCTCGGCATATGCAATCTGTCGGTGAAGAAAAAAGAAGAAAATCATTAACCCAATCAGCCTGGATGGCAAGAATTACATGTCATGCCCACTATAATATAAGTTTATCTATAGTATTTACACATAGATGGCTCTACAAGTGTTTAGTCACCAAGGAGTCTGTCATCGGTCTTATCCATTTCAGCTGTTTACCCTTTTCCCTGATTTTTGGACAGCTTCATTTGTATTATTTTATTGTCCTTAATGTTCTTAATATTATTTTATTAACAATTTAAATAACCATAGTATCAATAAAAATAATAACACCATCAATATAAATAGTATTAAAAGAAAAAACTTTTCCCACAGATTCAAGGAAAGGGGAATACAGGTGCAGTCACTAGGGCCTACGGAGAGATTCTTGGTGGCTGAGCATATGTGGAGCCAAAACTACAGGGAACAGAACATAAATCCATTGTCATTAGGGTTAACCCAATGCCGCCGGGGAAAATGAACAAAAAATGGGGAAAATGCTGTGCCCATTTTCTATATTTTTTGTGAAATGTCTGCCCATAGATGGCTCTGCTAGTGCTTAGCCACAAAGGAGTCAATTAGTAGACCTTGTGACCATACGTGATTTGAATTGGCGGGAAAAACGTATTTTTTACTAGTGCTATGAATATTGATGGTGTTATTTTTATTATAAACATTATAATTATTATAATGTGTTTTAACATTAGTAACAGCAAAATAAGATAACGTAAACTATTTCGTAAATCAAAGAAAAGGGTGAACGGGCGAGACAGGCAGTACTCGTAACTGGCTCATTGGTGACTTAGTACAAGTGTAGCCATCTATATGTAAAAACAATCAAACAAGTACTAACAGTGGGCATAGCACGTGTCTACCTGTCGTAACCGTCGGCAAGGGGTTAAAAAGAAAAACAAAAAATTAATTGTTATGTCATTTGCTACAGTAATCAAAACATTGGTCTCTGAGGAATTTGTAAACCCCAGAATTATTCTTATCAAGTGAGTTATTTTTTAATGATTTATAATTATTACAATTTCACAATTGTTACATATCTTAAAAGGGGTAGAGTTTCTTCACAGATTTCATAAAGATTATTGGAAAGAAAATCATTCTTGTTCTACAAAAGCACAATTTGAAAATGTATATAAATCTCCAAATCATGGTTTTCATTTCCCTGCCTTATCAATCACAATTTACTCTCTTCAACTGCCATCTTTTATTTCCAACTTAATTTTGTTGTCAGTGAGTATTATAAAGATTATAATTTACGTTATGTGAATCTAAAAGTGGCATCATTAACCCAATGCCGCTGGGAAAAATGAACAAAAAAGAGGGAAAATGCTGTGCCTTATTTTCAATATTTTTTGTAAAATGTCTGCCCATAGATGGCTCTGCTAGTGCTTAGCCATAAAGGAGTCAATTAGTAGACCTTGTGACCGTACCTGATTTAAAATGGCGGGAAAAAAGTATTTTTTACTAGTGCTATGAATAACAATGGTGTTATTCTTATTATAAACATTATAATTATTATAATGTTTTTCAACATTAGTAACAGCAAAATAAGATAACGTAAAATATTTTGTAAATCAAAGAAAAGAGTAAACGGGCAAGACAGGCAGTACTCGTAACTGGCTCATTGGTGACTTAGTACAAGTGTAGCCATCTATGTGTAAAAACAATCAAACAAGTACTCACAGTGGGCATAGCACATGCGTACACGTCATACCCGTCAGTATTGGGTTAATTAATTTGGTCAGTCTAGTATCGCTGTTATAACAATTAATTACACTCAAGTTTATATCAGTCACCCTTGAACTAGTCAAAACAAATCAGCTCAAGTGTTATAATGTTACAGGGACACAATGAATCTAGCTTTCACTATGGACCTACCTTCCCCAAAGGACAAGATGATTCAAGGCCATTATAATGATATACTATAAATGTGTCTGGGGGAGTATATGACTGCTCTGGAGTAAAAAAGGCTTCCACAAATTTGTGATACAGGATGACCCCTATATTGTCTGGATCCAGTTCATTCATCATGAATCTGATGCTGAAAATAAAATGTATAAACATTAGACAGAAAAAAAATACTATCTCATATTTTTTTTAATTTTCCTTCTGCACCTTAAAAATAAAGCCTTGCTATTTTTTCCTTTACAAAGATAAACAGATTTTTAGGCAAAATGAAAGTTACAGTTTTCATTGGAAAGAAATGGAAGATTTTACAATGTGTAATGAATGATCAAAAACAAAAAAATATATAAATTTACAGAACAAAAAAGAATAGAGCTGTTCAAATTACTTGCAAGTACAGTTATGCTTTCCTTCTTTTATCAAGTCTGCCCTTAAAAATGTTACATGAAGATGAGGAAAATATTACTGACCACTTTGTAAGAGAGGCAACAAAAAAACAAAACAATAAAACTTGTGTTTATCACTTCAACCAAATCACAAATCATACCAGGTAAACCACCACTTGGTCTTTCCCTTGAGGGGGGACACTCACAAATCATCATCAGTGCACATATTGAGCTTTTCCAGGACATCCTTCAGTTTCTCCTTCTGAATGAAGCGGTTTCCCTCGGTGTCATACCAGCTAAAGACCTGCTTGGCTCGTTCCACTTCAGAGTCGGGAGTTACCAGCTTCTTACTCCATGAGAATAAAACTGGCAAGCACACCAATATCCATTTGGTTGTTATAGGGTAACGGTAGTAGCAGTAATAAATGATTAAAGTAGTGGAACGTAGTGGAACACATGGTTGATGATGACAATAACAATGATTGATAACTGATGATGATAATGATAATGATCATGATGATGATGGTAGTAACACTACTGATAAGCACAAGGACAAGAATAATGATGATTATGTGATGATTAAATCAAACAAATGGTCATATAATGATTAAGGTGAGCTGTTGATGATGTAATAATATCATTAATTAGGAGAAATGATAATGGTACTAACAAAACTCCAGACAATCATACCTTTTGTATGTTGTATGTCAAGGTCTATCCTATGGATTACAATGAAAAAGTGTTATATAATAATTCATCTAATGCATGTTCTAATGCATCTAATGCTTCTTAGATGATTCTGGCTATTTAGATCAAATCAAAAAAGGAAAGTTAATATGTCACCCTGTATGTCTTTCAAAAGTCTAAGTTCAAAAATTGAACAGAACTCTTATCACAGTTAGTGTCCCTCTACAAAATAAACATGTAGTAAAAGATAATAACACAGAAAGAGTGCTGTGTGTGATATCCAACTACTGATAAATGCCAATGGTTAACATTCTTTAATGCAATGAAAATGAAAAAAATGGCTGTGTTGGGAAAAAAAATGCTTTAAAGCAGAGATTATTTTGGACAAGCAGGAAATATTAAAGTCTATGTAAAACAAAAATAATTCAAACAAAGAGCTGTCTTTTCTTGGATAAACTAGCAAACCTTGTAGACTAAAATTTACTTATTCCAGAGAGTTAGTTACAATTTTTGGACACAGTCTATTCATCAACAAAAAAAAAAAAAAAAAAAAATCTATAAGCATGAAAAGCACAATTAGTTAGTAAAATCATATAAGGAATAAATACTAGAGAAAACACATTTCAATCAAAGGCAATACTTCTGTTTTAGCAAGACTTCAAGTGCTTGGCATTTTGATACATCATCTCACAAGAACATTACTAAGAGATGACCAAGAACAACCAAACAAAGTAAACAGAAGTACAAGAAGCTAGAAATTTCTGTGTGCATGTGTTTATTTAATGTATATTTCTTTTTTAACTATCCTCTTTTCATTATTTTTTTTTGATTTTCTTATCAAGATAATAATCCTTTCAAAAATTGTCCAAATACTTGAAGCTGGGAAGGAAGAATACAAAAAAAGAGAACAGCAGCAGCAATAAAAAAAAAGAAGGAAAAAGAAAAAAAAAAAGAGAGAAAGAAAGAAAATAAAAGATAAAACAAAAAAACAAAGGAAAAATAAA
>NC_061819.1:22971552-22981552 GCF_019202785.1 Penaeus chinensis | reverse complement strand
ATCATGTTTTTATATTCATATAAGTATTACTTCATTGGATCTGAATGCCTCTTGGTTAATACATGGATTAAAATCATAAGGTTATATCTTATAGGCCAAGCCCACACAAATACTCCTATTGTATCAAGACACCCTGCTTCCTTTTTGATAAGGTAATGGCTCTTATTCTCCACAGACAATGCATTTTTCGTTTTTTGCCTGTGGCCTATATTTGTCATTTGGTTTGCTGCATGAAGATGGTAATTTCCTTTTTTTGCAGATTTCATATTATCTCTCTGGGTTGTTTACAACTCTCTGCAATAACAATAACAATAAGTGATAATGCATTATTTGGTCAATTTTTATATTTTCATAATATTCTATTTTCCATAACACACACTGAACTACCACAAATACATTCCTGAGCATGGAAATAGTTTTCTTGCTGGAGCTGGTGCTCTTACAGGCATCTCTCACAGATGGTACATTCTACACTCATTTACAGGTGAAAACAATGCAAGAACCCCTTCCTACAGGCCCAGTGACTCTAATTTCCCACCAAGAACTTTGTGTCCCCATCACCCAATACTTGGCAACAATATCTTATGATGCACATTCCTGTCACCCCAGCATTCAGCCAAATTTTTTCATGATGGCACATTCCTGTCACCCACACCTCAGCCAAATTTTTCAATGACATGACATTCTCGTCACCCAGATCCAACAGACCGACCATGAAAATTCTCATTTCATTACGTAGAGGCAAGTTTGGCAAAATTACCACTATAATTAATGCCATATTACCAGATTTGTTTGTATATTGCTTACAAAAGATAAAACTCCACAATAATATATGTGATGGAGGTATGCAAGCCTCTCACCAGAAATCCATGTCATGTAGAGGCCACAAGAAGTGCTTGACACCCTGTCGCTCTTACTTATTGCCAACACTGTTGCTACAGTAAACTTCTGCACACTAACACCTAACTTTTTTTTTAAATATAACTTTTGGTTTTAGTAATTATATATATGTAAATACCTCCTGCTATGTAATCTCCAAGAAAAACATAACTATGACCTGAAATGAAGAATAAAAGCCTTTTTGAAAGAATGCATTTCTCTAAAACCATAAAACAGACTTTGTTCCTAACATATGTCACAGACTCAAAGCCTTCCAATGTCTTAGAACACTTGCAGCCTTACTTTCACAATCTCTACCTAAGCCTCATCCTCACCACCCATTAACCAACACTTCAAACCTTAAACTTCTCAACCAGCACCTTAGCTATTACTCTACTCATTACCCAGTGTATCTTATGTAAATTAAAAGTACCACACGTTGCATTTCGTAAAAAATTTGGATATTATTAATTAATGCCACTACTATATAATTAATTACCAGTGGAATTTCTCTATAGTAAGAAAAATCCTACTTGACTTCTGGACATTCGTTACTTCACTCTGCTCATAGCACAGAACGAAGGCGATCATATCCTAACCTATCAACCAATGGATGTGATATAACCAAACTAATGGCAATATGGACTAGTCTCCTTCCCTGCTGGAAACTCACCTTGTGACCACCTGGCAAATAATTCCGGTCGGATACTTGGCCCCCATACCAACTGTGACACCTCCAGCACAGCGTCAGCCACGCGAGTAGGCCCTTCTGTCATCATTAACATAGATTATATCTCAGGCAACTTGTTGTGGCTCTCCTTCTCCTTCTTCCTGTTCCTCTTCCTCTTCTTCTTCTTTCTGTCTTCCTTCTCCTTCGTCTTCTTCTTCCTCTTCCCCAACTTCTTCCTTCCTCTTCTCCTGTTTTCCTTCCCCCCTTCTTACTTTGATCGAGGGTCTTAGACCTTGGTGGAAAAGCCTGTTGTTCCTTAATACTTTCTGATATGAGGCCTGTATTTGCTTTTTTTTTTACGTTTTCAATCTTCTTTTAGTAATATTTCTGGCGTAATGTCTGTCTCGCCTTCGCCTCCCACCTCACAGGTAAACAACATTGCGATTCATTGTGAACTTTCTGGAATACCTCATTATGATAGATTTAATAAGTGTATAGTTAATCACCCTACTCTCATAATCTTTGTTTAATCTTTTTTTATCATTGTGTTCTTATTAAATTATGATTGGGTTGCTTAATTTTTTTTTTGTTTTAATAGAATCGCATAGTCGTAGACGTTCTCGAAGATTTAAGGTTTTTTTTTTTTTTTATCTTTTATGCCTACAGTCTATTCTTTTTTTAGACTTTAGGAAGAATGAATGAAGATAATAAATTATTTCCCGTGTGAACAACGAAATAATAAACTAAAGACACAACAAAGATAAACTAGCCAAGGCCACTGGTCTTAAAATCGGATTATCATTGGTATTTCTTATATTTTGACTCATTTTCTTCTACTGACCGGCGTTTTCATCAGTAACTGTTCTATTATCTCTACTATTCTTCATTCGTATAGATCAAGTTACGCCTTTAATTATAGCTAATGTTTGTTTCTTCTTCTTCTTCTTCTTCTTCTTCTTCTTCTTCTTCTTCTTCTTCTTCTTCTTCTTCTTCTTCTTCTTCTTCTTCTTCTTCTTCTTCTTTTTCTTTTTCTTTTTCTTTTTCTTTTCCTTTTTCTTTTTTCTTTTTTTCTTCTTCTTCCTCTTCTTCTTCTTCTTCCTCTTCTTCCTTCTGATCACGCTGACCAAACTGTTATTTCTAGTACTACTATTTGAAACACTGAATACTTTTGCTATTCTTATTAGCATTGCTATTATTAACGTTATCGACTTCTAAATGATTGCGTATCATTAGGCGTTGTATCATTATCTTTATATTATAACATTCATTAATATTAATGACGTTTATCATTTATTACTCTTATTCATTCATTACCATCATTATAATAAATAATGGTCATGTCTACTATTATAAAAAAATATTAGTATAATTGTTTTTTATCATCATCAGTAGTATTACAATTATTATCACCTCTGTTATCATCATTACTAGTAATGTCTTTGTTATAAAGAGTAGTAATTGTTATTGTAATAACGCAATGTCTGTAGCATTAGTATTCTGAAAATCATTTTTATTAGTAATATTGTTGATAGTATAATCTCCATCATCATCAGTATCATCATCCTCATTATCATCATCACCATCATCATCCTCATTATCATTATGAGGATCATTATCATTATCATTATTTTTTATATTACTATTATTATTATCTTTAATATTAACATCATTATTATTATCATTATTATTATTTCAATTTCCTCATCGTCCTGATCGTCATCATCACCATCTCGATCAGCGTTACGATCATCGTCATTATCATCATTGTCATCACCATAATCAACATCATCATTGTCCTTATCATCATCATCATCATCATCATCATTATCATCACCATCACCATCATCATCACCATCACCATTATCATAACCATCACCATCACCATCACCATCACCATCATCATCATCATTTTTGTCATTATCGCAATCATCCTTAGCATCATTCGTGCGACCAATACCCTTGTTACTGCTGTCATTATTTCCGTTTATGTCATTATTTTCACCATGGCAATCATCACGATATCGCAATAAATAATTATAATTCATGTTATAATCATACCAATCATCAATACTATAATCCCTATTATTACCAAATTATCACATTATTTCTATCATTATTATTATACCCATGGTCATCATCATGATCACTGATCTTATTTTCACTCTTTTCATTTTTCTCATTATCTTTGTTCTTTTATTCTTACACAATGTCTTTCTTACTACTCTCATCGTTTTCATTGTGTGATGAATCATCAATGATAATTTTCGTTGTTATTATCATTATCATTTTAAGTATTATAATGATTATTATTATTATCATTGCTATTTTTATTTTTATTATTATTATTATTATTATTATTATCATCATCATCACTATCATTATAATGATTATTTTTGTTATTATTTTATTATTTTTAGTCAGTACTAGTATCAGCATAATCATTGTTTTATAATTGTTATAATCATTATTATTATCATCATTATTAGTATTGGCATTAGTACCATTACTATTATTATAATCATCGTTATAATCATCAGATTTATTATTATCATCATTATCATGATTTATTAACCTTATTTGGTTTACTGGCGCCATCTCTAGCTTTAGAGGTGGCGACATTAATCAAAGGAGAGAGAGGAAACAAAGGGCGCCTTTATTTTATATTATTGTTAGGGTGATTTTCCGACTAATGTAATGCAACAGTATCTAGTTTTTATGTTCAGTTTTTGTGAATTTTTTACCCGGAACGAAAGTTAAAGAGCGTGGATGCGAGGTGGAGAAAGAGGAGGAGAAGGAGAGAAAGAGGATGAGGGTATGGGGATAGAAAGAAGAAGGCGGGGATATGAAGAAGGAGGGAGAGGCAGAAGAAGAGGAGAGAGAGAAGGAGGAGGAAGAAGAGGAGAGGAGGAAAAGGATATAGCTAAGGAGGAGAGGGCCGAGGAGGAAGACAAGAAGGAAGAGGTGGATGAGGAGAAGTGGGAGGAGGATTAGGAGAAAGAAGAGGAGAGGAGGAAAAGGAGATAGCGAATGAGGAGAGGGCCGAGGAGGAAGACAAGAAGGAAGAGGTGGATGAGAAGTGGGAGGAGGAGCAGGAGCAGGAAGACGAAACATAGAGGAGGAGAGGTGAGAGAGAGAGAGAGAGAGAGAGAGAGAGAGAGAGAGAGAGAGAGAGAGAGAGAGAGAGAGAGAGAGAGAGAGAGAGAGAGAGAGAGAGAGAGAGAGAGAGAGAGAGAGAGAGAGAGAGAGAGAGAGAGAGAGAGAGAGAGAGAGAGAGAGAGAGAGAGAGAGAGAGAGAGAGAGAGAGAGAGAGAGAGAGAGAGAGAGAGAGAGAGAGAGAGAGAGAGAGAGAGAGAGAGAGAGAGAGAGAGAGAGAGAGAGAGAGAGAGAGAGAGAGAGAGAGAGAGAGAGAGAGAGAGAGAGAGAGTGAGAGAGAGAGTTCGCTTCATGATTAAAAGAAAATAATAATAATAATCGTGTTTTTCCTCCATCGTGTCAGAAATCATGAAATTGTCATACGCCAGTGGGGTAATGCTTATGAAATACAGTTTTGTTGAACAACCTTTAATCAGAAGAAAAAGATCACAAAATATATGTCGAACAACCAAACACACAGACATTCACTGTACATGAGTAAGGCAGGCATAATTCGCTGTCAGTCCATCAAAAAGCACCATATATTAACGTATATAACATTCGCCATTGATCACAGAGTTCATTCCATTTGTCTAACAAAAACTGAAATAACTTTCGGCGTGCCATATACAGTCAGTCCATCACAAATTCGCACACAATCTCTTTTGCAAATATTTCAACACCAAAGGAGTGGTTTCGTACCGTTCCGTCTCACTCCGTTTTCTTTCGAGGCTCCGTTGTCATGGCCTCCCGAGCCTTTCCGTAAACATCAGTGAAAATGAGAGTGCCAGCGAAAACCAAGACGGTGCCAACCCAGTGGTTCATTGTAAAGGGATTCTGGAAATAAATAATGGAGAAGACAAGCGACATGAACTTTCTGAGAGTGAGAACCAAGGTGACTGTCAGTGACGTGGCTTCTGAACCTAGCTTGAACACCGAACCCACGCACAAGTATCTGTTGGGTAGAGTTAAGGTGGAAGATAACCAAAGAGGGATAGTGCATCATCATCATTATCATCACTATAATAATAATAGTAATAATAATAATAATAATAATAATAATAATAATAATAATAATAATAATAATAATGATAATAATAATAATAATAATAATAATAATAATAATAATAATAATAATAATAATGATGATGATGATAAAATAGATTCATTATCATAACCATTAATGTCTGCAGTAGCGATAACACAAGTAAAGATGACAGCGATAGTTATACAACTGGTACTTCTACTTCAGCATTAAAAACCCAGTAGTAGTACTACTACTTCTATTTTTTTTTCTACTATTTCTACTACCACTAGTACTACTACTACCAATAATAATAATAATGATAATAATAATAATAATAATAATAATAATAATAATAATAATAATAATAATAATAATAATAATAATAATAATAATAATAATAATTATTATTATTATTTCATTGACACTACTACTACTACTACTATAACTACTACTGTTACTACTACTACTACTACTACTACTACTACTACTACTACTACTACTACTACTACTATAACTATAACTACTACTGTTACTACTACTACTACTACTACTACTACTACTATAACGACTACTATTACTACTACTACTACTACTACTACTATAACGACTACTATTACTACTACTACTACTACTACTACTACCACAACTACTACAACTACTAATGTTGCTAATACTACTACTACTACTAGTAATATCGGGGAGACAAAACAAACACATAATGCCCGCATGACACATAAATAATGCCTCTTCCGTGCTAACATCGAGAACCCATCGAACTCCAAAAAAAGGATACTGCGTGAGAACATTGCCCACGAGGTAGAGCCACAGCCTGGGTACAGAGGCAAGCCAGGGCACGTGGGCGAGGGCTGGCAAGGGCGCTGAGCTGCTGAACTTGACCACGTGCTCGGCGATGCTCCCCCACGTCAGGAGAAACCCAGGTAGAGAGAGGGTATGCTGCGGGAGAGGAAGTGACGTTATGATGCTTCGTGACGGTGGGGCTTTTCTGGTGGTGCTACTAAAAGAGGTTCCGGATGTTTGTACGTATTTATTTGTGTGTGTGTGTGTGTGTGTGTGTGTGTGTGTGTGTGTGTGTGTGTGTGTGTGTGTGTGTGTGTGTGTGTGTGTGTGTGCATTCATATATTATGGCTTTTCTTTTTTAATGTACTACATATGATACTCTGATACTGTCTATCATTCACTCCAATTTGTTAGAAATCAATAGCACGCATCCCCAATACGTAACTCCAATCATCATATATAAACAGCAAAATCTCATCTACCCCTTGATATCACCCCCCCCCCCCCCCGCCCCCCGCCTCCCACGCCACATGCATGAAGAGCCCCTGTGCGTCGCCCTCACCCCGCTCCCTCACAAACCCAAATTTCTCACAATAAAGAAGAGGGCCTCTCGTGGGTGCTTCCCGTGGCGGAAGTAGAGCATCTCCTGGAAGATCCCCATCCTGGCAGACATGAAGAGGGCGAAGGTCAGGATGCCGATGCCCATCAGCCACGTGGTGAAGGTGGAATCTGCCGGGTCACTGGACTCATCCTGAAGGTGGTGAGAAGGGAGTGAGAGGGGACGTTCTTTCTTGAAGGGGGTAAGTTCGTTGTATGTTGCTATGGAGGTAACGTGGGGGTTACATGGTATTTTGTTTGTGTGTGGTGGGAGGGGGTAGGGGTAATTATAAAGAGTATAAAATGTGCTGGATCTATAGCTTCTTCTGAAGAAATAATACATAAAATGGTAAAATGTTAACCTACATTGTATATTACTTCATATACATCGAACCTCTCCATCTTCAAACCCTACAGTACACAAAAAATATTGATATGATTATAGAATACGAACATATCAACTTAAAGTTAAAATGACATTAAAATGAAATCCTCGGCTTACCAGGTTCTCTGCCGACGCAAAGGTACAAATGATGGTACCCAGGGTGATCATGATAACTGACAGGTACTTTGACATGGAGTAACTGCGTCCCAGAACCAGCACGCCCATCACTAGGCTGGCTATGAGGCCTCCCTGAAACGATGCAAATATCATTACTTTACGCCAGAAATTTCTCTTCACCTTTTCTCCTTTTTTTCTTTTCTTTTTCTTTTTTTTCTTAGAAGCGAAATAAGAGCATGTATACCTTATTGTCTCCTGCGTAACGAAATGATAATGGAAGACGAGTCAGGAAAACTTACACTACGAAAGATGATGTGCAGCGGCATGGAAATCTTGTAACCAAAAGCCATGTTGTTGGTGACGTTGACCGTGAAGAACATCGCCATCAGCAACAAATATTCTCTAAAAGAATAAGAAACTCACATCAAAATTGCAAAAACTGACTCTTCCAGATGTAAATAGGAAAGGAAAAGAATTAATGAATGGACTAAAGGATTACGCACGTGACATTACTAAGTCCCACCCTTCTAGACGCAAATAGGAAAGGAAAAAAGTATACGAAAAAACAAAACAATTACGTACTTGATAGGTATTACATTCTTCTTCCTTCCCCAGTCCATGGTGACCACAAAGCCCTCGATGGCAATGAAAAGGAACTGGGCAAAGGTGAGGATGGTACCGCAGGCAGGTTCATCTCTGTGGGTGAAGATGGCGCTTTCATTAGGATATTAGAGAGAGAGAGAGAGAGAGAGAGAGAGAGAGAGAGAGAGAGAGAGAGAGAGAGAGAGAGAGAGAGAGAGAGAGAGAGAGAGAGAGAGAGACGGACAGACAGTATGAGTCAAACAGACACATAGACTGAAACAGAGAAGGAAAAGCAACATAAAAAAACATGAAAAAAACATAAATATTTAGCAAAGCAACGAAATTAAAACAAGTAGATACTCACTGAACCAGCAGTTCGAGGAAAACCACATTGCTGCAGCAACCAATGAACACCAGTATGATTGGAATGGCAGCACCCATCGCGAAATCTGAGAATCGAGGGACAGTGAAATTTGAAAAAGATGTTATCGATTATGTGAATAGTAACAAGAGTAGTATTTATAGTATAATAATAATAATAACAATAATGATTATTATCATTACTATTATTACTATTATGACTATTATCATTATTATTATCACCATCATTATTATTATTATTATTATTATTATTATATTTATTATCATTATTATTATCAATAATATTATTGCTATTAACAGTAATAGTAGTAGTAGTATTAGCAGTATTAGTGTAGTAGTATTAGCAGTATTAGTAGTAGTAATAATAGCAGTTGTTGTTATTGTTGCTGTCGTTGCAATATTAATCTTATTACCCATACCAGTCAGGAAACGTTATTCACTGTCATAATTTCAATAATAAATTGATCTATCGCTGTTACTATCCTACAATCATATTAATAATAATGATAATAATAACGATGATAATAACATTGATAATAACATTAACAACAACAAAACAACAACAATAATAATAATAATAATAATAATAATAATAATCATTATAATAATAATAATAATATTAATAATAATAATAATAATAATAATAATAATAATAATAATGACATCCATGATGATAATAATAATATTAAAAATAATGACTATAATAGTGATAATAATAATAATAATAATGTTAATAGTAATAATAATAATAATAATAATAACAATGATAACAGTGATGATGATGATTATTATTATTATCATTATTGTTAGTATGACAACTACTATAACAATAAGGAAGAAGAAGATGATGATGATGATAACAATAGTGAAGATAATAGTAATAATAATAATAATAATAATAACAACAGTAATAACAATAGTGACCACAACAACAACGAAACTTTAATAATAACAATAATTATAACAATGACAATAATGACAAAAGTAACAAAAGAATAGTTGTAGGTGGTGGTATTGCTATTAGTAATAATAATAGTAGTAGTTGTAGTAATAATAACAATAATAATAATAATAATAATAATAATAATAATAATAATAATGTTACTACTAGTAGTAATATTATCATTATCAAACTTGCTGTCACCATCATCATTATTATTACCATCATTATATCATTATTGTTATAATTACTATTACTGGTACTAGGACAAGTAATAATAACAGTAAGTGTATGTATTGTGTTTATTGTTATTCTTATTCCATTACTATAATAATAATAAAAAATATTATTATTATTGTCATTATCATTGTTACTATTTTGTTATATTTTTTATCATTATCATCATCATTATAATCATTATTATTATAAATATAATTATTAATATTATTATCATCATTATCATTATTATTATTATCATTTTTATAATTATTA
>NC_061819.1:22954052-22966552 GCF_019202785.1 Penaeus chinensis | reverse complement strand
AAATGAGCACAGGATTTTCTTATTTTTTATTCATTTTCCCTGGCGGTATGTGGTTAAGGTCTCACATTTAATGTTCTGTTCCTAATTCATACTCACCTTAGAGAATATTACCAATAAGAAAATATATGTTGTAGTAGTGACAGTTGATGTTAAACTTTTCCTTGAATTACAGGTTATTAACAGGTTGTTATGACAACACCTTGCATATATGGGATGTGAAGAATTTGGGTAAAGGAAGAATTAAAGAGGCCCATAAGCTGAAAATTCCAGCCCACAATGCACCTGTCAAAGCAGTGACCTGGGCAAAAACTGATTCAGATGTTAAAACATTTATCAGGTAAAATCCCTTTTATAGTGTAATTTTTTTGTGTTGTTAATTTTATTGCTCTCATCATCATTATTATTATTGTTGTTATTATTATTAAAATTATTATTGTTGATGTTATTGTTATAATGATAATAATAATAATAATAATAATAACAATTATTATTATAATGATATACCACCAACATCCATTGTTGTTATTTTTATTATTATTGTTTATTAATTATTATTATTATTATTATTATTATTATTATTATTATTATTTTTGTCCTTTCATTGTCATTATTTTTTTTTCTTACTACCATTTCTGTTTCTGTTATTGTCATTGCTGTCATAAGTATTCATTAGGGCACCTATGCTAGTTTTATTATACTTGCGATTGATATCATTATTATTACTATTATAATTTTATTTAGATTTGTTGGCACTAAAGCATAAAGTTTCTTCCAGCACTTCAATCGACCAGTCAGCTTTAATATGGAAGTGGGATAGTAATTCAAACACAGTGGAGTGTGTTAATCGATGCTGTGGTCATAGCCAAAGTATTGAGTGTGTGGCTGTGGACCAACTGAAAGGTCTCTTTGTCACAGGCTCCTGGGATACTCGACTGAAGGTCTGGACTGTAGGTGAGTTGTTTATTGCACGTTGATTTTGAAGGTCAGTCCATTTCAAATTCATCTAGATTGTAAGCTGATTTCCTCACTGCCACTTTTCTTATTTTGTTTGGAAGTCACATTCTCCTCATTGAGGAATTTGGTTTTGCTCTCTGCAAAGTGGCTACTGAGATCCCTAATGTCTGACAAAGTAGTTTTGTGTTTATTGTGTAATATCAAAAGTCAGTAGTAGAAGAAAATCTGGTGTATTTACTTTATATTGATCTCAGGAAAGATAGACTTCAATTAATGATATATGTGCAGACATCACCTTACATCTCATAATCAATTGGTGGTGATCACAGCCTATACATTGATATTTTTCAAGTAAAGCTTTTCTGTGATGTTAATTTTATGCAGAATATAATCTCTTGAAAGAGTGATACACGATTACAGTACTTTTAGTAAGCTAATGCAGATAATGAGTGATTGATGACCTGGGATTTGCCAATAAACTGATGAACAGATGACTGAAGGAGTTGGCTCAGACAAATAACTAGTTACCTCTATCATAGAACCTACTAAACTTCAGCTTCCTGAAATGTATAAATTAGTAGTCTTATTTCAAAGTTTCATTGTGCAAAGTGCAGGAATGGGGAGGTTGGATGATATTGAGATATATTTGTTTTTTTTCTTCTTATTTTTGATGTTATTATTGCTATTGCTTTTGTTGTTTATCTTAACCTAAATTTCATGTATTTGCTTGTTGTGTCATAGTGTAAAATCTCTTCATATAAAATTTCTTTACATATTAAATATTCCTGTAATCATGTTATATTGTCCACAAAAAGACCTGGTAGGATTCATTTGTGAACCAGATATGATCTTGTAATTGTGCCCCATTTTTAACCCCTTGGTGACGGGTGTAGAAAACTAAAAAAAACTCTACGCTCTGGCGAACCACGGCAACGCGCCGACTTTGAGCGCGTGAGTTCGGTATATCAAGCCGAATCACTGCCTCAGAGCGCTTTGGCGTGCTGCCGCAGCGTACAGCCACACGCCACATTTCGAGCGGTTTGTTTTCACACCTATAGGCGTGAACCATTGGGAAGGGGTTAAGAAAATACACTTTGTAAGAAGTTGCATATGAGCTTAGAACTGAGTATGTAATTTTAAGATATGATGCTTGTGAGTTGATGTATCATACTTGATGGATATTTTCCCATGGGAGTTCTATCAAATGCTGATCGTGAAAAACTACAAAAAGGAACACAACTGCATGACTATCTGTCAGATATTTTTATATAAAATCAATATGAAAATCACTAATTAACTAGCAGATATTTAACCCCCCCATAAAACATATTCTGACAACCACACTATTAACCCGTTTCTGCTGGGTGAAGAAAATAAGTAAAAGCTTAATTGCAACGAGCCAACTTTGAGTGTGGGAGTTCGATATATTAAGCTGAATGCCCAGCTCCCAGTGCTTTGGCATGTTGCCGTGGTGTACAGCTGCACTCCACAGATCGAGCGGTTTGTTATGATGCTGCAAAGTGTGGCCCAGCAGAAATGGGTTAAGCCCAGCAGCATAAATCTTTCACTCTAAGTAGTTTTATTGTTGAGCTTATTTTTACACACCAGGAAATGCAAGTTTCGTACTGGTATGTCAATGCAGAAAGTGAGCATGTGATCTCTTGATGTGAGATAACCTTTGTAGGTTTACTCACAGTTTAATCTTATATTTGATAGGACGTTTAGTCTTGACATCACCCTTAACCACTTATAGCTGGGCACGCCTATAGCCGTTAAAAAACAACTCATCATGATGGGTATGGCTATAGGTGTCACAACTCTCTAAAACAAGTTGAGCGGGAAGTTCTGCTATATGCAGTGGACTCCCCAGCCAAAAGACTAAATGGTTACCAGAAGACACTGGAATGAGTGACACCCAAGACATTTCTGGTGCTGTCATTGTAGGGTTAATATCACTAGATTTTGCAACCATATTCAGCCATTAAGCAATTTACTTGCATTACTCCCCTCAGAATATATGACTTATTATATTTCTTGTGTCCAGCTATTGTAAACATTGTTGGCATGTTCATGTAGGAAATAATTCAATATCAGTTAGGTGCACAAAAGCTATTAAAAGTTGAGAACATACCATATTCTTTTTCTGTAAATCATAAGTTGTAAATCAGAAATTATAGAACAGCAGTTAATTTTATAGATACTTGATTATGTTTGATGTCTCTTGTAAACATTCTGATAATGATTTTATTGCAGATGACAAGAAACAAAATGCAAACATTCAAAAGGAGAAAGAAGAAGAAGAGAATGAAAACAAAAAGAGCAAAGGGGACAAAGTTCCAAAAATGGTAAGTTAATTGTAATTATTTGTGTTGAAGTCCCTGCACTAAACAAAAAATATCTATTAGTTTGTAATGGAAGATAAAATGTGACTATATATCATTAAGTTTGTGGCCTATTTAAAATATAGATAAATCACACTAGGTATGAAGGTATTCACTAGTTACCAAAGGGATTTAGAATGTTTGAAAATAGAAATTTCAGTCCTTAGTGGCTAATGAACATCCTACCATATTCCGTGCATGAATGAGGATGAGCATCAGCCGGACTGCCCAGAGGGGAGGGTAGGCAGTAATAATTTAGAGGAGCCACATCCATGAGTTTCCCTAACTTTCTCTTGGCAGTTCTGGCAATGAATGCTAAAGAAAAATGTATGCCTGATTTTTCTTGATTTTTCATGTTCTGTAAGAAATGTGTGATGCATATTCTAATATTTGTAGAGTTTACAGTATCATAGTAATTTTTCATAATAGATATTTTGTAGTATCATTTAAGCTTTCTAGATTTTCTTGATTTTTCATGTTTTGACAGAAATGTTTGATGCATATTCTTATATTTGTAGAATTTCCAGTATCATATTCATTTTTCATAATAAATATTTTGTGGTATCATTTATGCTTGACCATCACTTCATATATATATGTATAAGAATATTTAAGAGATAGTTTTCTTTGAAATTCACTAGAGCCAGGGACAAAATCAGTAATTTTTAGCCATTGCTTTGAAATACTAAATGATACAACAGTGGAAGATTATACCCCATTATATTATTGCATTCTTCCATAACAGACTCCGCTCCTTACCATGGCTGGTCACTCTGAGACTGTGGGTGGTGTTGTGTGGACGGATGTGAGTGAGATTGCCTCAGCATCTTGGGATCACACTATCAGAATATGGGATACAGATATTGGAGGCATAAAGTCACAGATTGCTGGCAATTGTGCTTTCTTCTGCATATCATGGTCACCTCTGAATAAGACACTAATAACTGGCTGTGCTGATAATTATATAAGACTTTATGATCCCCGTTCATCTGGTAAGTGCTTGACCATATGTAGGCATCCCCTGGTCTAATTCTTTTACATCTTTCTCTCTCTCTCTCCTCTCTCATCCTCTCTCCTTTTTTTTCTCCCCCTCTCTCCTTCTCCTCTCTTTCTCTTTTTCCTCCCTCTCTCTTTTTTCTTTTTTCTCCCTCCTCTCTCTTTTCTCCCTCTCTCCTTAATCCTCTTTTTTTTTTTCTCTCTCTCTCACTTTTCTCTATCTCTTTTCCTCTCCCTTTCTCCTCCCTTTTCTCCCCCTCTTTTTCCTCTCTCCCCTTTTTTCTCCCTCTCTCTCTTTTTCTCCTCTCTCTTTTTCCTTTTCCCCCCTTTTTTTTTTCTCTTTTTCCCTCCCTCTTTTTTTTTCCCTCTCCCTCTCTCTTCTCTCTTTTCCTCCTCTCTCTCTTTTTTTCTCCCTTTTTCTCTCTCTTTTTCCCTCCCTCTCTCTCTCTTTTTTCTTTTTTTTCTCCCTCCCTCTCTTTTTCTCCCCTCTCCTCTCCTTTTTTTCTTTTTCCTCTCTCTCTCTCTTTTTCTCCCTCTCCCTCTCTTTTTCTCCCCTCTCTCCTTTTTTTTCTCCTCTCTCCTCTTCTTTTTCTCCTCTTTTCCTCTTTTCTCCCTCTCCTTCCCCCTTTTTTCCCTCTCTCTCTCTCTTTTTCTCCCCCTCCTCTCTTTTCTCCCCCCTCTCTCTCTTTTTCTCCCTCCCCTCTCTTTTTCTCCTCCTTTTCCCCTTTTTTTTCTCTCTCTCTCTCTTTTCTCTCTCTCTTTTTCTCTTCCTCTTTTTTTCTTTTTTCCTTTTTTCTTCTCTCTTCTTTTCTCTCTCTCTCTTTTTCTCTCTCTCTCTCTTTTTTTTTTCTCTCCTTCCTCTCTCTCCCTTTTTTTCTCCCCTCTCTCTTTTTTTTCTCTCTCTCTCCTTTTTTTCTCCCCTTTTTTCTCTTTTTCCCCCCCTTTTTTTTTTTCTCCTCTCTTTTCTTCTTCTCTTTTTTTCCCTCTCTCTCTCCTCTTCTTCTTCTTTTCTTCTTCTCTTCTTTTTCCCTTTTTCCCTTTTTTCTTTCTCCTCTTTTTTTTTCTCCTCCTTCTTTTTTCTCCCCTCCCCTTTTTTTCCCTCTCTCTCTCTCTCTCTTCTTCCCCTTTTTTTCTTCTTCTCTCTTTCCTTTCTTTCTCTTCTCTTTTCTCTCTTCATTCTCTCTCTTTCCTTTTTTCTCTCTTCCTTTTCTCCCTCTTCCTCTTCTCTCTGTTCTCTCCCCTCTCTTTTCTCTCTCTCTCTCTCCCAACACTCTCTTCTCTCTCTCTTCCCTCTTTCTCTTTCTTCCTCTCTCTCTCCTTTTCTCCCTCCTTTTTTTTCTCTCTCTCTTCTTTTCCTCCCTCTCTCTTTCTCCCTCTCTCTCTCTCCCTCTCCCCCTCTTCTCTCCCTCTCTCTCCTCCTCTTTTCTCTCTTTTCTCTTTTTTCTCTCTCTCCTTTTTTCTCTCCCTCTCTTCTCTCTCATCTCTCTTCTCCTTCTCTCCTTTCTTCTCTGTCTTTCTCTCTCTCTCTCTCCTCTTTCTCTCTCTCTCTCTCTCTCTCCCCCCCTCCCCCCCTCCCTCCCCCCCCTCCCTCTCTCTCCCCTGTTTTTTCTCTCTCCCCTCTCCCTTTTTTTCTCTCTCTTTTCCTTTTCTCTTCTCTCTCTCTCTTTCTTCCCCCTTCTCTCTTTCTCTCTCTCTCTCTCTCTCTCTTTTCTTCTCTTCTCTCCCCCCCTCCTTTTTTTTCTCTCTTTTTCCCTTTTTTCTCTCTTTTTTTCTCTCCCCCTGTTTCTCTCTCCCCTTCCCTCCCCCTTTTCTTTTCCTTTTTCCCCTTCCCTTTTCTTCTCTCTCCCCCTCCCCCCCTTCCCTCCCCCCCCCCCCTCCCTCCCTCCCCCCCTCCCTCCCCCCTCCCTCCCTCCCTCCTCCCTCCCTCCCTCCCTCCCTCCCTCCCCCCTCCCCTTTCCCCTCTCCCCTCCCTCCCCCTCCCCCCTTTTTTTTTTCCCCCTCCTCTCTCCCTCCCCCTCTTCTCTCTCTCTCTCCCCTTCTCTCTCAATCTTTCTCTCTCTCTCTCTTTTCTCTCTCTTTTTTTCCTCCCTTTTCTCTCTCTCTCCTCCCTTTTCTCTCTCTCTCTCTCTCTTCCTCTCTTCTCCCCTTCTCTCTCTCTCTCTCTCTCCCCTCCCCTCTCTCTCTTCTCCCTCCCCCTTTTTTCTTTTCTCTCTCTCCCTTTTTTTCTCTTTTTCCTCTTCCCTGTTTCTCTTTTCTCCCCTCTCCCTGTTTCTCTTTCTTTTCCGGGTTTTCTCTCTCTCTCCCTTTTTTTTCCCCTCTCTTTTTTTCTCTTTCTTTTTCCCCCTTTTCCCCCCTCTTTCTCCTCTTTTTCTTCCTTTTCCCTCTCTTTTCTTTTCTTTCATTAATCTTCTTTCCCCCTTCCCTCTCTCCTCCCCCTTTTTTTCTCTCTTCCTCCATTTTACTCTAATCTTCTTTTTTTCTTTTTTATTCTTCTTTCTTTTATTCCAATTTTTTTTTCCCCACTTTCAGATTTCCCCTCTCTTTCCTTTTTTCTTTTTATGCTTTTCATTTTTTTCCCTTTTCCCTTCCCCTTTTCCTGCCTTTTTTAATTTTTTTTTTTTCCTTTTTGGGTTTTTTGGTCATGTTTTTTGGGTATTCTGTCTCTGAAAGGGAAAATTGATTTGTTTTTAAATTTTCTTTAGTTAAAAAATGCAGTTTTTTTACTTAAAGTTTATTAAATGTAACAATGTGGGGAATTTTTATTTCAGGGGAAAACCCTTTGTAAGAAAAGGGTTTTGCATCTCATAAAAAGGGGGTTTTTCCCCGGTCAAGTGGGTTCAACTAATAAAAAGTATACCTTTTTTACCCGGGGGCCCTTTTGCAAAACGTAAAAAATACAAGGAAGGCAAAAAGGTAGGGGAAAAACCAAAAACAAACAAAAACACACAAATTTCCAAAAAAACCCACACACACACACACAAAACACAAACACACACACACACACACACCAACACACACACAACAAACCACACACAACACACCACACACACACACACCACACACACACACACCACACACACACACCCCACACACCACACAATTATCATACATACAAAAATACCACCCATACATATATTTTTAATATATATATTGCATATTTAAACCCCCTTGCCCCATGGGCCCACAAACCAATATTGACCCTTTTTTTTTCCCCCCGGGGGAGTACTTGTTTGATTTGTCACCCAAAGACCATTAAAGAGTACTGGGTGTCCCCGCCCATTCACTTTTCTTTGATTTTTTCGAAATATTTTTCGTTTTTTTATTTTGCTGTTACTAATGTTAAAAAACCTTTTAATAATTTTAAAGTTTATAATTAAAAAAAAGCCCCAAACATATTCATTTTGCAATAGTAAAAAATAAAGTTTTTCCCCCAATTCAGATCAGGGGAAAAGGGCACATATATGTTTTTTAAAATCCCTTATATATATACACATTTTTGAGTTAATATATATGTGTGTTTTATATTTTTTTATTTATATTATAAAATTTATTATATATTTTTATATTTATTTATATATAAAATATTATATAATTTTAAAATATATATATTATTATATATTAATATATAATATATATATATTTATTATATAATATATAATATAAATATATATATATATATATAAAATATATATATTATAATAAAATTATATAATTAAAACTATATATATATATATATGTATAGTATATATATTCATATGCATACATACACACTTAATAAGGATCAGTTTGATAAAGTTGTGCAGAATATTAACTAAAAAGAGAATTGCTGCAGTAGTTAATGGTAATTAGTGGACTATTATAGCATATGTACACATCTGTACACTAGACACACACACAAGGAGATGCATATGATAATGAAGTAATTTGGGGTGTAATGATATAGATATTCTTGTGTGAAATACATGAGATATGGTATATACTGTATATGATATTTGTAATATTCAGTATATGATTGATATATGATCTAGATATGGTTTTGCCTTCATTTGCTCTAAAAAAATTCAAAATCTAATGCCACTTTCTCAGTGTAGGCTCATTCCCAGAAAGAAAGTAGTGTTATGATATTAATGTATATAATGTGTTTGCCTTTTCAGCCCCAAGGCTCCCATGTATGACCTGATTGGTCATAAGAAAAGAGTGCAGGCAGTGGACTGGTCACACTCCAAATACATCATCAGTGGATCACAAGACTGTACTGTCAAGGCTTATACAGCAAAAGTTTAGGGACAGAAAATCAGAAGGTATAATTAGAGACATTTTAATGTTTTCATAGTTTGTCTACAGTTATTTTTTTTATTGTTAAAATGTTATATCCTTTTTATGTAAATTTGCAAAGGGCATCACATTTACATAGTAAAGGAAGCTGATGGATTGAGGACCAAACTGATAACTAGTGTGTGTTTCTTTTTTTCAGCACCCATCTGACTGCTGATTTTGTGTAATAAGTATGAATTCATGGATTCATAATAAAATTGTTGCCCACAGCCTTACTCTTTCTCTAATCATTTACCTTGATTCAGCTAAATATATTTTCAAAGGTAACTGCCCTATTGAAAGGAGTCAAACCAATTGATTAAGTCATCAAAATCTCCTCTAGTAGGGTATGAGACTAAATATACATGTTTCTTCTACATTGTATACTGACCATGTATACTTTCTAAGCATTGTCAATGGATATATATTAACTATATGTGCCTGGGTGTCAAGACTTACTTGACGACCAAGTTCATGGCCTGAGGCCATGCATCAAGATTTTTGAGACTTGTTTGGCTTTAACAACATTTTTCAAGGTGCATTTAAAGTACATAAAAGTTGATACAGATACAAAAGTTGATAAAAGGAGATACAGCTGTCTAAAGGTGGCTGAAAAGTTGGTGGTTTTAGGTGCAGTGGGTTAAGAGTAACCTTGCAAGTTTACCTTGGAATAAATATTATTGCAAGTACCTCTGCATTACTTACCCAACTCATCTGACATATGTGTACAATTCAATCCACAATTTACCCTTTTCCATGTTTTTGGGAGATGTGTGTGTGTGTATATATATATGTGTGTGTGTATGTATATATATATATATATATATATATATATATATATATATATATATATATATATACATACATACATATATATTATTGTTATTAGTATTGTTAAGAACCTGGTAATAATTATAGTGGTACTAATAACAGTAATAACTAAAGTCATTAGAATCAGATAAAATACTTTTCAACAAAATTTCAAGGAATGAGGTAATCAGGTAGGCTTATTTACTGACTCCTTAACTAACCACTTGTGTAAATAGAATTCACAAAATAAAACTACAGTGGACACTGTCCACTGTAGTTTTATTTTGCCACAGGTTTTATTTTGCAACAGGTACATGTACTGTTTTATTTTGCAACAGGTTTTATTTTGCAACATGTACATGTACTGTCCACTGGACAGTACATGTACCTGTTGCTAATAGGTCATGATATTATGCGCGCATTATTGGTTGTGTGAAAGTACATCATTATTATTTAGAAATAATCAAACATATTTTGTATTATTTTAAGATTATAGATGTTTATTGTTTGTATATCATTCAGATAAATTCTACAAGGAAGTCTTGACTTTATTTGTCATAGATAAAAAGCCAAGAAATAATGTCTGTAATCAAGTTTCAAGATGACTAAATTTGACCTTATTTCAAATGCTTGTTGTTCCTTCTGAGACTCTATGTAGATTTGCCAGTAAATGTGATTACATGAAGGGCTGCCCTATGTATGTCCGTAAAAGTTACCAATGTGTTAACATTTACAATCTATTAAGTTGTATTTGACAGCTTCCAGCAGTAGCTTTGAAAGTGAGGACAAGTCCCATTTTTATATTGTCAAAATCTGTTCTTTAGTATCATTTGATAATGCTCATTTATAGACTGATTTAACCACATGCCACCAGGGAAATTGCTTAAAAATGGGGGAAATGCTGTGCTCATTTTTTATGTGTTTGTGAAATGTCTCTACACATGGATGGCTCTGCTAGTGCTTAGCCACAAAGGAGTCAATTAGTAGACCTTGTGACCTTACCTAATTTCACCTTTCCTTAAATTGGTAGGAAAAACATATTTTTTACTAGTGCTATGAAGATTGATGGTTATTTTTATTATAAACATTATAATTACTAGAATGTTATAAACATTAATAACAGCAAAATAAGATAACATCAAATATTATTGTAAATCAAGGGAAAGGGTAAAAGGTCGAGACAGGCAGTACTCATAATTGGCTCATTGGTGACTTCGTACATGTGAGAAATGGGCATGGCATGTGAATCCCAGAAAAATATGGGAAGCTTTGACAATGTCGCGGGTGATTGGCTGATGATGCTATTGTGCCTGGTGCAGAATCAATTAATGTTTTCTCAGCTTTGCTTATTATTTTTGTACACTATCTGTTTTATGGATAATGACAGAAATGCATTAGATGACTAGGTGCAGCAGAGGCTGAAAATTCATTAGTTTTCAAGAAAGCTCATGATGCCTGCAGTTTGGCCAGAAAGAGGGAAAGAGATCAAATATATACATTTTTATTTCTAATGGTAACAATTTTTTCTTTGGTTGTAACCTGAGATGGCATGTACGTATATGGCATTCCCACTGTTAGTTCATTAATTGTCTTTTACACACTGATGGCTCTACAAGTACTAGTCACCAATAAGCCAATTATGGGTAATACCTATCTCACCTATTTACCCTTTTCTTTGATTTTTGGAAATATTATCTGGTATCTTATATATAAGCACAAATATGTCAACTCTGTTGTAGATCTCCCCAAATCTTGAATATTGTTTATCTTTGTATAAGATTGTATCCTAGTCTGTCCGTAAGGTACTTCCTTAAAAATCGGTTTGTACTTTTGGAACTAGGGTTGTCCAGTTGATTGTAGTATTGAAATCATGGTTAAAATAATTTCTTTTAACTTTTTCATAATTTGTAGCCATTCCTTTAGACTCATAAACATTTCTTGGGGCATGGAATATTTACTAGAACAATTTGGTTTATAAATACCATGGCTGCCTATTATGCTAATCCTGAGAGGCCATATTCATTGCAATATATAACAAAAGAGCAGACAGCATGTTAGTGAGAAGGCAGGAAAAAGAATCAAAGGAAGATTGTTTTAACAAAGCTTTGAAATTTTAAGATAATGATTAGGACAAAATCAAATCAATACAAAATATGAAACTAAGTAGAAAAATAAAATGATTACACAATGAAAAGCTAATTGAAGAACCTGATGATGCAGTCAGCAGTTTTTTTTTTGCACTCTAGAGGAATGGAGATATGTAATACCTTCAGTCTAAAATGCAGTAAGTAAATTTTTAGAGAAATAGGCTAAGGACTGCATGGAGGGGCAGGAAGACTTGATACAAAGTTATGAATTGTGGTGTAATTTGAGAAACTATGCAGAGTGAAGGTAAGTATATTTTTTCTATGATATTTATTGACATTTGCTGACTATGCCAGTAAAATACGGTATTTGAGGAAGGGGGTGCAGGGAATGTGTCATTCAGTGAGGGTGGGGGCCTAGAATTTTAAAATGTTGGAAACCACTGGGCTTAATGATATGCCTATGTAGTCTGTAATGATATTCTGTAAGTTTCTTTGAATGTTCAGAATACTGGAAAGAATTATTTGAGATTTTGTTTTATTGTTAAATTTACTATACTTATGTATTGTATTGTTATCAGATTTCATGGAATAGTAAGACATTCTAGCCACCCCTTGTACAAGTGTAAAACTTTCTCACGATATATTGTATCTTGTTTACATGTTGTCTGTTGATATAGTGTATATGTTCATAGTCAGTAGTTTTCATGTATAATGTTCCTTTATTTTGTTAGAATATGAAAGTTGCTTAAAGTTATAATGGAAAGTGTATTTATTTATTTATGGATTTATTTATTTTTATATACAGTTATTCAAGTAAAAAAAAATGTAATGCAAGAGCTTTATTATTATTTATTTTATAATTCTGCTTGTGTTTCTTTCATCTGCACATTATACTTACATAATATACCTGGAAATATTCCATGCAAATTGGGCATCAAATTCTGTGTGACTACAGACT
>NC_061819.1:22946552-22949052 GCF_019202785.1 Penaeus chinensis | reverse complement strand
AAAAAAGAATCCTGATGTGGTTATTCTAAATTCGGAGATTAGAGTATCAATTGTCTACTTTTATTAAAAAAACAAAAACAAACAAAATAATAATAATTCTCTATCTTGTAACCTATCCGGGTAGCCACAGAAACTGGATAAATGAGAGCTTTGTCTCAGCCACCTCAGTGACCTTAAACATAAGAAAAAAAAACTGTATGGTAACATGGCAACTTTAACCATCAATTGATTCGGGTAAGTGGTGAGAAACCAAATATCCTTTCTTGTTGATTTTTAGGAGAATTACAAGAAAAAAATAACCAAAAAGATAAAAAAAAGATTAAGCTGCTGTATTAAATTTGTCTTGTAGTTTCTTGCAGTTATAAATGTTTTTAGAGTGAATAAAAGACAGTTACTATTAGAAAAAAATTCCTATACTAAGTTCTCTGCAAGATTGCGAGATCGATGGAACTCTTGTCTTAATTGTGCCATTGCATGCAGGGTATACAGTCATCCTTTCATTGCTTATTCATTGCAATGTTGATACAACCCACTTTATAGTTACATGGTGCATTACAGTTTTTTTTTTTTCAAATGATTTAATTTCCTTTTGCATATCCATGATCACTGAATTGCGTATTGTATTTCAGCGGGATGTCCATATATTTTTTTTTCTCTCTCTTTATCTTTATCTGTTTGTCTCTGTATGTTTGTGTGTGTCTGTATGCCTCTGTCTATCTGTGCGTTTCTCTGTCTTTCTGTTTGCCTGCTTACCTGTCTGCTGTGTGTGTGTGTGTGTGTGTGTGTGTGTGTGTGTGTGTGTGTGTGTGCGTGCGTGCGTGCGTGCGTGCGTGCGTGCGTGCGTGCGTGTGTGTGGTGTGTGTGTGTGTGTGTGTGTGTGTGTGTGTGTGCGTGCGTGCGTGCGTGCGTGCGTGCGTGCGTGCGTGCGTGTGTGTGTGTGTGTGTGTGTGTGTGTGTGTGTGTGTGTGTGTGTGTGTGTGCGTGCGTGCGTGCGTGCGTGCGTGTGTGTGTGGTGTGTGTGTGTGTGTGTGTGTGTGTGTGTGTGTGTGTGTGTGTGTGTGCTCGTTCGTTCGTCCCTTCCTTCCTTCCTTCCTTCCTTCCTTCCTTCCTTCCTTCCTTCCTTCCTTCCTTCCTTCCTTCCTTCCTTCCTTCCTTCCTTCCTCCTCCCTCCCTCCCTCCCTCCCTCCCTCCCTCCCTCCCTCCCTCCCTCTCTCTCTCTCTCTCTCTCAGAGAGAGAAGTAGTCCATGGAGGACTGAGCAAACTGAAAAGAGTTATGGAAGTTCCTTACATCGAGACGGAGAATAATGTCAACACAGCAATGGGCAGATTCAAACTATCCAAGGTCGCGGCAGCAATTATACGGACAACGAGTGGGAGGTGACAGTCGCCAGGTGTTTCGTCAGCACATGTCTGATGTATATATACTTTGGAATTCCTTTGATGTATGTTTTCCTGACGAAGATATGATCAAAACCAGTCAAATACATCTCTTGTATTGCGAAGATATTCATTCTCATTCATACCTTTTCTACATTTGATAGTATGATGAAAAAAGGCAATATAGAGGAGGCGATATTAAGTGCTACTAGCTGGTTATTTATAATTTTCAGTTTTTAATGCTAGTTTTTTTTTTCTTTCTATCCGGTTGTTGTTTTGTGTGTGTGTGTTTTATTTCCACAAAGATAAAAAAGAAAATAGGAGAGGGAGACGTAAATAGCGATCCACAGGGACCTTGCTTGAACTATAAACCGTCTCTGATAGAAATAAGAGTAGATAAGGGAATCGACAACGGCAATCCGCAAAGGCTTACTTGAACCAATTGTCGTCACATAGAGAAGAAAGTTAAGAAATTGTCACTCGTCACAACTGGCAAAATCGCGGGCAAAAGAGATACATCATCGATCTATACGCCTACAACTACGACAGCAACAAACCCTATTATTTGAAAAGGTTTCAGTGTCTTTTGTTCTGCGTGGATGAGTGAATGAGTGAGACTGTGTGTGTGTGTGTGTGCGTGAATGAGAATGAAAGTTCGGGGGAGCTCACAGAGAATGAACCACAAACACGAAGATTAACGTTCATATTAACAATATTGCGATGAATTAGGAATGCTATTAATGCAAAATTATTTAAACTACCACAATAAATTCAACATTCAATGATATGCGACGGAATGTACGCACTAATGAATGGTGAAATAAAAACAATATTTGCAAGCTTTCTCGCAAGCAAATCTTCCCAGGCAGAAATGCACTACGTAATCTACGATTCTATTTAATCTACATGTAAACAAAATCTACATCCTATTTACATCTACATTTCCCTATAAAAATTCTGAAATACCGAGGTAGCCAATGTCTAGCTATGCATGTCAGATTTCATCGACCGGGGGGTCCTTATATCCAAAATACCGTACGAAATTAAGTGAAGTGGAACGAGACGGGAAAATTAACCAGGGCGCTCCTGACATTCCTTATGGGTATCTAACTATCACGAATC
>NC_061819.1:22904052-22909052 GCF_019202785.1 Penaeus chinensis | reverse complement strand
GTGGGTGGGTGGGTGGGTGGGTGGGTGTGGAATTCATGTTGAACAAATTGCAAGTAGAACAACGAAGGGAAGTACAGGAAAACACACGAATATGCCGAAGGCCTTTTTCGTTTTTACTGCATCATCATACCCTGATGAAGCAGTAAATGCGAAAAGGTCTTCGGCATATTCGTGTGTTTTCCTGTACTTCCCTTCGTTATTCTGTTTGCAGTGTATGTGTGTGTGTGTATGTGTGTGTGTGTGTGTGTGTGTGTGTGTGTGTGTGTATACACACCTGTGTGTGTATACTTTTATATGTATGTATGTATGCAGATATGCATATATACTTGTGTGTATTTATATATGTATGTATATATATATACACACACATGCATGCATGTATATGTGTACACACACACACACACATATATATATGTGTGTGTGTGTGTGTGTATGCATATATATATATATATATATATATATATATATATATATATACTTATACATATATATACACATTTATATACATAAACATATATACACAAACACACATATTTGTGTGTGAGTATGAGACGCTAAATGATAAATCCCCCCCCCCCCCCTAATCTTCGAAGTTCCTTTTAAAATGGCTTTTAATTCGAGTCCGAATATCGCGGCAATAGCGAGCCGGCGACTCCAACCGACCACGCACTTCGAGTGACTCATTAAGCACCAAGAGATGTCATGGAGGGATACATCACACGCACTCACTACACGTCAAAACATCTTCCTCGGATCAGTCAATTTGAACCTGGACGTGCGGCTAAGAGATGAATAAAATCAACTCTGTTTTAAATGATATATTTGATAAACATAAATCCCCGAAACAGAAAAAAAATAAAAAAATAAAATAAAGCCAAATACAAGAAAAGAAAAAAAATTCATCCAAGATATATATATTTTTTTTCTAGATTCACCTTGGGTTCCCACAGCCATACATACGCCTTGTGTAACTTCTCATCAATGACGTCTAGCCTAAGATGAATTGGCGGAGATGAGGTGACCAGTGCATTCACGAGCAAGCAAGCAGTTCAAGCACCCACAGATCGATGTGGTTTTGGCTCATTAACCGTTCCTGACGACAAACGCTCCATCCATCATAGCTGTGGGTGGATGCATATGTAAATGTGCTTATGTGTTTGGATATAGAGAGGTAGATCGATAGATGGATATATAGGTAGGTAAATAGGTATATTGGTAGATGGATAGATAGATAGGTAAGTAGACAGATAGCTTGACAGTTAGATAAGCAGACAGATACAAAGAGGCAGAAACAGAAATACAGAGAGAGAGAGAGAGAGAGAGAGAGGGAGGGAGAGCGACAAAGATAAATAGATTGATAGAGAGAGAGAGAGAGAGAGAGAGAGAGAGAGAGAGAGAGAGAGAGAGAGAGAGAGAGAGAGAGAGAGAGAGAGAGAGAGAGAGAGGGGAGAGAGAGAGAGAGAGAGATAGAGAGAGAGGGAGGGAGAGAGAGAGAGAGAGAGAGAGAGAGAGAGAGAGAGAGAGAGAGAGAGAGAGAGAGAGAGAGAGAGAGAGAGAGAGAGAGACAGAAAGGAGGAGAGAGAGAGGGAGAGAGGAAAGGAGGGAGGGAGAGAGAGAGAGAGAGAGAGAGAGAGAGAGAGAGAGAGAGAGATCACTTATGATTGGGAATTATCGTGTTGTAAGTCACGAAAGGAGGATGACATCGCATGAGGAAATGTTATAACGATGATAATTATTATGATAGTAATAGATATTAATATAGTAATAATGATGATGGAATTAATGGCAATTATGATAATAATAGTAATAACAACATTAATAATGATAATAGTAATAATAATGATTATCATTATAATAATGATGACAATAATAATGACAAAAATAATGATAATAATAATAGTAATAATACAAATAATGATAACAGTGATAACAATGATAATGATGGTAATGATAATTATAATGCTCAGAAAGCACTGAGCATTCCTGAATATTAACAAAATTTTGTGCAAGAGTCTCAGACGTTAAATTCGGAGACCACATGAAAATATTATTTTGCGTAAGTTGGAATGCCGTTGGCCTAGATGGATTTTTTTTTTTTTTTTTTTTTTTTTTTTTGAGATTTAACAACCATAAAGATTGGACCCGGTTTCGCAATAGCCACCCGTCAGCGGTCGTTCAATTTTGTTAAGTGGCAATCCCCTACTTGTCTAAGCAGGAGATGTAGCTGGGAGTGGCCGGAAGACCGAGGTAGGGCCCCTCCAGGAGGCGCTGCGTTCTCCGAGAAAATCTGGCAGAACTGAAGGTGCTGCCCAGCTGACGTGTGGCGTGCTCGTCCCGGAACCCATATCCTCCTCCCCCGAGGCTGAAGTCCGAGGCCGGACCATGCCCCGCTCCACGAGTCGCCGACCGCTGCCGATGACGACGTTGGCGTACGTCGCTACCGGCCTTCCACTAAGCGTGGCGTAGAGGCCGGGGGCCAGCAGTCAACTTCCCACAGATCGGAAGGCGGTCGACTCCATCTGACAACCCCGGAGTCCGGGAAGGGCGGCAAAAAACAGGGCCCACTACAGGTCCAGTGGCGGGCAGCTCCTCACTCTCCGCCGCGCTAACTCGAAGATAAAAGCCCCCAAGGAAGGCCCGCTGCCGTTGGCCCCACCAGCCGCATTGGTGAGACGTCTCACCGCAGTCGAAGCAGTTGGCATTATGATCGCCCTCTGCGTGGATCGGTGGCGGCACCGGGCGTCTCAGTGGTGTCTTCCTAGGAGAGGTGTCGCTGCTTCGGCTGCCGGGAGAGATCAGATGGATATAAACAAGGCGCGGCAAAATATCATTCTCAGGGAGAGTTAGTATAAAGTCCCTTTTGTATTTTAGTTGTGTGTATACAAATTCAAAACCTTATTCATTTACATTGCCAAACATAGGTAATTATGTTTATGATGATATAGGTTTATGCAGATTTATTGTATTCCTCTGATGTAGAAGTCTGTATCACATCTTGTTTTTTTAGAATAAGCTCAACACAGTAATTGTTCCAGCGTAATATTTTGCATTTGTGCGATGCGACTGGCTAATTGGTTTTAATCTGCACAACGTTATAACATTTCAGTCTGGGTAAGCAGGATGTGAGCAAAGGATAGTGAGAGACACGTGAAAAGAGGCTGATCTTTCCACGTGATGGCAAGAGTAGGATGATCATTACAGGCCTCGTGTTTCCCCAGAAGAGGGGCAATTTATAGATAACTATGTGATGTCCACTGTATGTAAGAGGCAAGGAACATCAGTGATATGAGATTAGTATGTAGTGGAAAGACTAAAAAAAATATATAAATGACGTTGATAACTGGTACGAAATAACATATAAAACATCAAAGATTTCCATTGATCTTGCCAAAGGATTAACAAAATCAATTTCTAATGGACTCTTTACACGAAAATATGTGTGCTTTAGCTCTCCATGGATTACTAACCTTATAATAGTGCATAATATTTTTATTTTTTTTACTTGTAGTTGTAATGCCACTCATCAATTCATGGTAAAACCATTAAGGGGACGAATTCATATAATAAGAAATACAATTTAACAATGAACCGTCCTTAAAACTAAGTGTGCTACGCCATTATTGGCAGGAAACGAACTATTTCTAGGTATGTATTAAGCAATCGAATATGAAAAATTTGCATACATACCTACACGCACATACACACACACACACACATATATGTCTACATATATATGTGTGTGTGTGTGTGTGTGTGTGTGTGTAGAGGATAGTAATTTTGCATTCTAAATATAGAGATGAACTGAATGCTGCCATTTTTGTAGATCTTTGCATTTTATAACAACTGTAATCCTGTAGGGGAAATACTATAGAATAAAAATTAAATAAATAGAATTAAAAAATATATATATATTTCAGTCGTATTATGGACAGCGACTGTCCAGAACTGCAACTGTCCATCCCGTGCATTTCTCTCCTCAGCCCCAGGGCAGTGAACAGAAAGGAAGGAAACTCATGGCATTGAAAAGGAAGGAAAGGAGCCCATGACATTGAAAGGGAAAGGAAAGTAGCCCATGGTAATGAAATGTAAAGAAAAGGAACCATAGCAATGGAAAGGAAAGGCAGGAACCCCATGGCAATGGAAGGGAAAGGAAATGAGCCCATGGCAATGAAAGGGAAAGAAGCCCATGGCAATGAACTGCTTGTGGAAAGGATGTCTTTAACACGAAGCCTCTTCTTCCCACAGCCTGCATGAATTTGATTAGCGAGTGCATTGATGGAACACCCTCCCTCCGTGCATGGCGGTGTTTGCTCGCGGTTGTCCAAGGCTGCGTCAAACCAGTTGCATCATAGGTCACACCCACAGAACGGCTGCTTTCTTCATCTTCTTTTTCTTCTTTCTCTCTTTCTTTATTTTTCGTTTTGTTATTTTTTCATCTCCTCTTCTTCTTTGCGGATTATTGTTGGATGATTTTTTAAAGACAATTTGGCCGAGGGGAAACAGCCTCTCAGACAGTAACATGGCGTGTGTGTGCGTGTGTGAGTGTGTGCCGGGGTATATGTGTATATTGTGCTTGCGTGTATGTGTGAAGCAGCCCCTGTTCAGTTATGAAATTAACTCACATCACACTGTACTACTTTCTAATGTTTTGATAACCTAATTAGCAGAAAGAAAAGAAAAAAAAGCAAGAAAAAAAGGCACGAAGGAGCATTTTCAACACTTCGCCACCAGACAAAGGCGCGCAACTTCGAAATGAGAAACGAGTTGATATAAACTTTGTGTGTAACAGAACCGAAAAGAAGAAGCTCATCTGACAAAGAAGAATTGCGGCGTTTCCACGAATCTGAATAAAGTTGTGTGATTCAGTCTTTATTTCTCACTACAGCAATGCTGCGTGTCTCTCTGGGTAGTTGTCGATGTTGTTATTGTTATTAAGATTCGTTCTTGCCTTTTTGTCATTGTTACTCTGAAAGGTGTGATATATATGTTAGAATTATATT
>NC_061819.1:22886552-22889052 GCF_019202785.1 Penaeus chinensis | reverse complement strand
TATGGAAAGGGTTTTTCATATATATTTACGAAAAAAGGAATATGAAAAAGTAATCTAAGATCATTATGCAAGAAAACAGCTATGCTGCATGACGAAGAAAAACATGATCTGAAAAGGGCCATGTAAGAGCTCTCCACACAGCTGAGTAGATTCTGATATTTTCTCAGACAGTCTCTAAAAAAAAATAAGAAAAAATTGAGAAAAAATGATAAGGAAGTGATGGTTACGATGTATGACAAGGATTTCCTTGGCCCAGAACAGGGCCCTTTGTCATTGCTGGGGTTCGTAAAATGATTAAATTAGGGTGTTTTTCCGGGAAACAAAGTACAGTTGGCAGTGGGCCACAGTTGGGCTGCACAAAGGAAAATAAGAATAAGTGTTTCTTGGTGCAGTTAAAAATTTTCCCTTTTTTTCATTTTCTCTTTAAAAATGAAAATTTTGCGTGTGCTTTGATATTTTTGTATGATAATAAGTTTGCATATTTTTAATTTTTGTATTTTTGTTTTTAAGATCTATATATATTTGGGTTGATATGAGTGCTTTAGAAGAAGGGAAGGTGAGAGTGGAAATTTAATAATAAATTTCCCGATTGGAGAACAATTTTGGGCAATGTAAACAATGATTTAACATATTTAGTGTATTTTAAACACGCAATTTTTTTGAAATTTAATTAATATCCAATCATATACCTAAGAAATATTTGTGAAATAGGATTCAGTCAGAATTTTTAAAAGTAAAATTTTATTTATTCTGCTAACCCTTTAATCAAGTTTTGAAGTTAAGGTAAAACAAAGAAGTATTGAATAGATTATTTACCGAGGGATTAGGTAAATTTAAACCCAAAGTGTACAGATTTTTTTTTTTTTTTTTTTATACCTTTTTTATCCTAGTGTTTGAAATTTTTAATCTCTTTAATTGAGATGGGACTTCATCCCCGCAGAATGCAAAACCTCAATTACATAATTATTTGTATACTCTACACAAAAAGTAAAATCTCTCCAACCTACACCATATCAACTTCAAGATTTGAGTGACAACAAATGAATTAAGTTATTAGGCATTGTAAAATCTTAGCTGTGCACACCAATTTCCCCTTTCCTGCTGTGCCCCGAGCTTCCTCCCACACGTGGCCTTATTCTGATGAAAAAGTTTTATTAAACACTGTATTCCACTGTACTCTCTTTGCCTGAAGTTTACCAGTCTTTAATGGTAGCTAAAGCTACAAAATTATTTGTACAAAAGGCTTGATAACTGCTTGTATCATCTCATGTAAGCAGTTGCTGATTATTCCCTGCACCTCAATTTAACTAGAACAGATTTTGAAGAACACTGAACAGTAGCTGTTATAGAATGTAAAAGGGTTTGCCCGAGAAAGGTTAGGGGTGCTATTCCAAGTTTAAGATGAAATTAAAACATGCAAATTGTAACTCTCCCTGATTTAATGTGTTAACTGCAACCAAAAATGCAGAGAGTACACTAGATTCATAATTAAAACTAAAGTTACAGGGGTCTTTAAAATTGGGCAGCTCAGCTGTGTGGGAACTTTTCTGGAATCATGGCCGGGTTTTTTAAAACGGGGAAAATTTGGGCTTAAGTTTCTGGGAGTTGGAAATGAAATCCTTACCATCAAATACAAAATCAATCCACTGTTGGGATTATTTTAAAATTAAATCTTTTGCCAGCCAATTTTTAGTGAAATTTAGAACCAAAAAAAAAAGAAAAAAAAAAAAAAAGGGAGGCGGGGGTAGGGGGGTTTCATTGCAAATGACTGCTTTGTTTAAAAGTTTTTTTCCTTCGTCATTATTGTTGAAATTATCACATAATGATGAGCTTAAAAGTTTTATAATGTTTAAATGCATCAGCTATTCAAGAGTCAATTCAATCCAAATTTCCTTTTTAGACACAGTTCATTTCAATGGATGTAGTAAATTTTTGGTTTAGAACATGGTGTTCCTAAATTCTGTTATTAAAGACCATACGATTTTCCTCCGGGTCAAATACCAAAAACAGATCTGTCTGAAAAATCGTCTTGATAGTGAAGGAAGTGTATGTAACAAGCAAACTTTTATGTAATATAAATAACATTAATATTTATTTATAATTAATTATTTTTAAAAAAGCACATGTTAACAATGTCTATGAAGTACACATGACATTTTTAAGGGAGTTGGCAGAGATCACTTGAAAATGTTCGCGGTTTGATGCTTTCATTTTGGAGCTTCAGGTAAAGAGAGTGAATTTAGTCTCTGATTATTTCAGGAGGAGGGGGGGGGGGGTTTAGTAACTGAAAGAGTGGGGTTACTAAGGAAATTAAGTTTCCATGCTCAAACTTCTGGTAACCAAATAGCCATTTAAAAGGTAAGAAAAATTTTTTTTTGGCATGCCTGTGTTAACATTTCTAGCCTATCACGATTAAAGCTCCCCTCAGGTGCATAATGTGTTGTACAATGTGTTTGGTGACCGGGGATTGATGATGAATATTTGGACGGGGGGAAAAAAC
>NC_061819.1:22846552-22859052 GCF_019202785.1 Penaeus chinensis | reverse complement strand
ACATGTAGATTATTTCAAAGATTGTCATGGCAGTTTACCAGATTTAAATCCAGTTTCAGTGAAATGCCAATTGCATGTTCACTAAATACCAGTGTTTGCATGCTAATTGGAATATAATGAAATATTACATTAGATAAAGCACTGTTCAATGTGTTGATGATTCATGTAACTCAATTATAGGTATGTTCTGAAATCCTTACAGCAAATTCTGTATGTAGGTGATGTCCCACACTCTTAGCAAATACTGTGTCACAAATACTGTGTGTCACACTTGTTGTTACATATTTACCTTATTTTTAAACTACTCAATACTTTTGGCTGTATACTAGTCCACTGAAAAGTTGTGTATATGTATTTAAGTTAAAGATTAAAAAGTAAATGCTCAAGCTTCTGTCATACTGTTATCATTATGGACCTATGATCAAGTGGTCTGCAAGCATTACATGGTCTGCAAGCATTGTATTGAATGTTTGTTGTATTTCATTTGTGTGTGTTTTGTGATCGAAAAGTGTGTTTATAAGTGGTATAAATTTACATAATTTTTGCTAATTTATTTTATCTCTATTTCAGGAACACTGGAACCAGACCATTGTTGCACTAGTTTATAATGTGCTCAAAACATTTATGGAAATGAACAGTAAGCTGTTTGATGAACTTACAGCTTCTTATAAGGCAGAGAGGCAAAGGTGAGGAATACTTTTTAATTTTGTATTTGTACATTTTGGCTGTAATATTTGAGGAACATATACATAGGACATCCTTTTCAGCCAAAATTGTTCATGGCAAATTTGTAAACCATTGCAAATCTATTTGTCATACTCCTACTCATATTTAACTATTTTTCTGATTTTGCTTATTCTTGGCTCATAAGATGTGCAAAACAAACACTATTAGACCTTCAAAAAAAAAAAAAAGGACTAAGTCCTTCCCGATGGGTCACGCCGTGGGGCATCAAAACAAACTACTTGATCTGTGGTGTGCGGCTGTATGCCACAGTGGCGCTATGAGCCTGTGATTCGGCTTGATGTACTAAACTCCCGCGCTCAAAGTTGGCGCATTGCCATTGATCTCCAGTGTAGAGTTTTTTTGTTTTGTTTTTTTTAGTTTTCTTCACCCGTCATTAAGGGGTTAAGGGAAGAACACACAAATTTCATGGTTACCACACTTAGATATATTGGCATATAATATTTTTTAAATTTCATTACTTCTGGATCTCGATATTATGATGCCTGGGGAACACTATTTATTAAACCCTTTATGAAAACCATTGCGAATGGGTAATTTTCCAATGTGCAAGCCCACCACCCTGAGTAGTATTCATATTGGATTGGAACTGCACGCTAAGGTTTTGTTTCATCACCCCTAACACACATGATGACTACTCATGCACAATACCAGCACTCATTACCTTTTCTTTGTAGCACTATGAAACTTTCATTTTCTAAGATCTATATTTGTCATATTTTCTGATAAGTCAAGACAGTAAGATTTTTTTTTTAGCTTTTGTTTCTGTATGAGGTTTATAGTATCATTGTATGCACCTTATAGATATAAATTTCTCTGCACACAGTGTGGTTTTAACATATTCGCATGATATATTCATAAATTAATATTGATGATCATAATATAGGCTCATAGTTAATGTGTGAGGGTCATGTTTACTCCATATTAGTGCATAAAGTGCTCCAGACTGTAATGGAGCAACTTTCTTTTTTTCTTATTATTATTCTTGATTTCTTTTCTTTTTTCTTATTATTTATTATTTATTAATTTATTTATTATACAAGATATGAGAATTTTAAGTTAATGATGTGAAATATAAGCATGTATAGTCTCTCTTTTTAAAAAAGTTTCCATTATTCCAGGGAGAAGAAGCGTGAACGAGAGAGGGATGAACTCTGGAAGAAGCTACAAGCACTAGAGCTGAATCATCAGCAGAAACAGCAGTGAGAATACATGAATGGTGTAGTGCAGATGGTCGGAGGTTGGCCTGAGAAGTGGCGTCATAATGGTGTGGGCGCGCTTGGCCCTACACCCTTCCTGATGATCATGTGGGCCTGGGGCTGGACCTGTGGAATACCATCACCAAGTTCACATGCATCAACCATACAACTCAATTTAGTTTTGAATGTATTCTGGTCATAAAAATGAAGCCATAAGCATAGCTGTGCAAATTTTCCGAGTCCTGTTGTTGTAGAGACATACGTGTAAGCTACTGAAGAGTGATGGTGCCCTGGATAACCTTTAGGGGTACAAACTATACCCTTTCCCCAGGTAACATCAGCAGGGAAAATGGTGTAAGGATAGCAATCTAGGCTATATGTCTATTCTGTATGTAATATGTACTATATGGTAGCCTACATAAACTGATGACCTTTGTAATTACTCAGTAGGAGAGATTGTAAGATGTGTGTATGAGATGGGAGGAGCGTTGAAGGTGCTGTTTGGCTTGGAGAAGTTACCGAGAAAAGAGTGGCCCTGTACATGTCCCACAAGATGCGGACCAGTTCGCTGCTCCCTGTGGGGGCTGTGCTATGCTCACCAGTTCCTTGCTAGGATTTGGTTCAAATTGAATTATTTACAAATGATTTCATGCATAGGTATTGGGCCTAATTCTGGGTTATGATTTACTTTACTGGACTTTTTAATCTACTATTATAGGTAGGCCAATTGTTGTGTTTTGGAGAGGGCTTTTAATATTGAACTGATCAGCAGGTTGTTCAGGTCACAAAAGTGAATTTGTGATTGTAGTTTCCTTTGCATTAGTTAGGAAATAGTGTATGTCATTGCCCAAGTTTGATTCATGCAAACCACATTATGTCTCCTCTGTCTGTCAAGGTAGTCATCCTTTCCTCTCATGATTGTACATAGGTTGAGAGTCTGTGTGCACCAATTCTTGATGCTATTTATAGCCATTGTGTTGTGGCCCAAGTAGTCACTGGGAAAAAGAACAAAAAGTTACAGGACTTGGTCTTGATTTGGCAATGTCTAGTCATCCCCATATGTGTGGACTTGGGGCAATGAGGCCTCACTGTTTTGTAGTCTAGTTTATGTGGATGATTTCACTTGCTTGTTGTCCCCTGTGTTGCTAGCTGATCAGCTGGTTGGGAAGCACGGGCCCCACTGGTCAGTAAGTTGGGTAGTTATGGAAAAGGTACCCAGTTTTACTGATCGTGCTTCCTGTGCTGAGTATATCCTCTCCCTTTTGATTTCATTTTTATTTTTTATTTTTCAATTTACTTTATTTATTTATTTTTTTCATAGGAAGTGCATTTTTTTCCTGAGAGTGGGAGTTGATGTTTGCTCTCACCAATGATTTATGCAACCAGTACCAATGTTTAGTGGAAGGGGTGTGCAGAGGCTCAAACAAACTATTTATGATACTGGCTGGCCTATGTGAAAGAACCTAATTATTGTGTGTTAATCTGGTGCAATAGTGTGACTCATCTATAGCTGCTGGTGCCCCCTTTCTAGGGGAATGTGTGCTGTGCAGGTGGTGTCTTGTGCAGATGCCTGCAAGAGGTGAACAATAAAACCATTTATCCCAGGAACTGTAGTGTGCACTGCCCCCTTCCTACCAAACTCTTCATTAGTGTGCACCAACCTGGCAACCAACATAACTATTCAAGAGATCTGTAAACGTGCACCCATCCTGGCCATCACCGCCACCACCTTCCTGAATATTCATTAAAATTAACAATGCCATCAATTTGAGAACCCATATTAGGCACCTGCTTTGTAACCACTATATTCCATAACCAGGATATTCATCAGTCAGACTTAATTCCATTCCCCCTCCTCCCCCGAAGTTGTGCCTCACCCTGTTGCTACCATCATTATGGGATTAAATATGTGTAAATTGTGTAGATAATTAATATCATCATCACAGAGACTACTAGAGACAGCAACTACTTCAGTACTGCCAATATTCTGGTCACCATCACAGCCACAGCGTTTATGGGATTGGTGTTGTACACTCCACTTTCTGCGTCCAATGGAGTAGGAAGATCACACCCATTTAACCACTGTGCCCGTTTGTCACTGTTTTGCCACCGAGTTACAAATCCACACCGTGTGCGCTCACTTACGGATTGCAATTCCTAGAATTTATATTGAATAACTTAGCAATCTTCCATAAGCCTGCAGTTTATAACTGTTCTGGGTTGCAGAAGCATAGAGCAGTGTTGAGACTTGTCACCTGTATTTACCATATGTTAGGTTGTTTTAATGGACTGTATTAGGTAACTTTCCCAAGGGACTGTTGATGTGCAGTGAACAAGCACCACCACCCAGGATAAACAAGTGCACAAGTTACTTCCTGCAGATAGGCTAGAGAAGTGCACTCAGACCAGCTGGATCCTACAGGAACCTGGTGGTGTTCACCTGCCCCTTCCATGTTCTTGATGGGCATCAAGGCACCTGCACAAATCAGCCAATCTATTTTCAGTAAAGCTTGTATACAATGTACAGTCAAACCTTGATGTGTAATATTATTAATTATAAGCTAGAGATGTGATGAGATTGTTGGAAAAAATTTGTTACACAACTGATGAGATGGTGTGGACACTTTGTATGTATGTCACACAAGATGTAGACTAGCCTTTGCCACATGCTTTACTTCTGCCTTGTATGTTTGTAAATTTAACTGTACATGTACATACACCTGAAGCAGAGTAGGGTGTGAGTGTGGCAGCCTGCTCAGGGTCCAGATCATGCCGGATCTAAACCTTTGAATAGTTTCATTTAATATTATTATGGATTGCATTTTTTTCAGCTAAGCCGCAATGTGATTTGTTTGAAATGCCTTTATGCTGGTTATATCATTTATCAAAAAAGTAGGAGTGATGAAAATAACAAGTTGCTTAATAGGAAGACTCTGCCGTAGCTTCCTCTGGAGTCTCATCACTGCGTTGTTCAAGCAGATCATAATATGCAACCATTTCCAGCAGACCATAAGGGGAATGGGGTGAAGTTTGAATAATCTCTTTGGGTGTCTTACAGTGCTGAAGGTGGTGGTGGAATAAATATCAGGCTGTCTAGTGTATAAGTGTTGATGAAATTTGTTTCCTAGCAAATTGGCAAATTGCTTTTAGGTGACCAATGCATAGAAAGAACACATATCATGGAACATGAAGTGGTCTTGAGTGGATAAACTATACCTTTGTAGCTGGTGTCTAAAAGAAAATAATAATGTGCAGTGGGTTGAGTGACAAGAGAAAACTAGATAGCAGCAGCAGCAACTCAGCTCTGCAAAGACATTTCAGATACTGCAGGAAGTGGCTGATGGAAAGATGGAGGTTCATGGAAGGACAGAGATGGACTCTAGTAGGCTGCTGCCTCGGCTTCACAATGGCATTCTCTGGGTTGCATCTTTCACTTGTGGAGATGTGATATTTTAATACTGCTTTTTCTGTATGGAACTTGTTCTATTATTTCTATTCCTGTAGACTAGATAGTGCCAACATGATGCAATAGCATTATGCAGCTAGGGTCTCACACAGCCACTGGTGAGCACCAGCTTGGAGACGTGGCGGTGTTGATGTGCCTCTAGGCTGTGTCCTCCCCCCGGGCCCAGTACTGCCTGTTGTGAGCCACATGGCCGTCGCCTCGTCACTCAGAGAAGCAGCAGCAACATCGCCTCACCGTTTTTAACTCCAATCAGTCTGGGATGTTAAAATTAAGTAATAATACCATTATTGTAATCTTCATAACTTTCTGTTCACATAATGTAAAGCAAGACAATAAAGAACTTAAAAGTTTGTCTCATGCATGTTATGTCCTTGGTAGTTACTTCCAACTTTGCCAATATTCTCATGGGCTAAGAATTATCAGAATACATGGTGACATTATAAGGATTTTTTTGTTCATATTACTTTTATAGAGCATAGTTATGTCTGGTTAATGTCATGTGATAGTCCCTAATATAGCTGAAAGTTGAGGAGCTGCAAGTAGTGGTCAGACAAAGCCAGAATTAGCATGGAACACAATAATATCTGGTATGTTGTGAAAACCTGTTTTCCATTATGGTACGGATTCATTTTTATTATTTATGTTTACATATTTATTTATTTATTATTTCCTTTACAAATTCTTTAACATAATTGTCGCATATTTTTATATCTTGCTGTTGCTCCTATATATATATATATTGTTCAACGTAAGGTTTATCTCTAAGGAAGGTTAGCAATTGTCTATCTGCTCACTTTTAATTTCATAAGAGCTTTAGAGTAATTCTCTGACTGATGTTACTTGGTACAATTATTTTTGTACACCTTAGATTTATATTTTAGTCCATTATGGAAGTCTACCCTATGAAGGAAGTAGTGATTCCTTTTTTCCATCACCAGACTATTGGACTTCATGTCATCTCCCAAAGACACCAACTCACTTTTGCAATAGGTCAGTGAAATTGTGGTCATCTTCATAATGATTATTTCTATCAAAAAACTTTAGTGAGGGTTTGAATCAGCCACACATTCATCATGATGTCATAACCTACAGCAACCATATGCATTAGCCTCATGAAGTAATCTGGTATCAGAAAAGTAACTCCTTGGTACCTTCTGTTGTCACTTGATGTTGGGGAGTAATGTTTAAACACTCCACTATCAGGTAGCAGAGCTGAGCAGAGCATGTCTTGCAAGCATACTTCGGATTCCAGCAGCTGCAAATAGGTAATTGTGTAAAAGCCACAAGCCAGTCCAGCCATATATACAACACTTGTTCAGGACTTCTCTAGCCATTTACAAGGATTCATGTACTTTTCCAGAAAATAGCATTATGTGAAAAGTAATTTAGCCAAAAATAAATTAATAAATATACAGTACTTAACTATGGATCATCATTTTGCATGGTACTCTTTCCATGCAAAGGAAGAGCCTTACAAAAATAGAAAAAAAAGGTTTATTACATCCTTTCAATAAAACCAAAAACATCAACTGTAGCATTCTGAGCTGCGTAGAGGATAATTCCCAGAGTGCCTCATGATGTGCTATGTATATTTGTTAAAATTTGATTAGAAGCATTAATTTTGCAAAACTTCCATGTGTGATCTGTCCCCAAACTATGGGTCGTAAGGTATATCAATTTAAAGATTAGCAATTTTCATTTCAGTAAAAAAAAAAAAATAAAAAAAAAAAAAAGGAAATATATCCTGTAATGCTAGTGTCTTTTCTTTTTAGGTGTAAAATAAGTGCATAGGCTTCCTCTACCACATTTCATCCATCCCTTCCTCATTTTGCCTCTGAATGATACCCTTTGCCAGAAGTAGTTTTATTGATAATCACAATAAGAGTATTTCCCACTATGGGCATAATGTAATGAATTCATATATGATTAAAACAGAAACCTAGTGTAAAATAATGTAACACATTGGGAATTTTTCTTGCCAACCTCCTCTTATAATTTTCGATTTAACATATAACTTTTGAACAGAATTTTGAACTTTAAAATATCAATAAAAATTGTATGTGCAGACTCAATATATAGCAGTTTTGCTTTTAAACACTTTTTGTTTTATAAAATTTATGCTCATATTTATGTTAAATAGCAGTAAGTGCATGATATTAGCCAGTATAAACCTCATAATTTGTAGGGAAACTTGTGTCTTTAAACATTTTCTTTGATTCTTCTCTGTAATTTCCTGGAGATAAGGGTACAGAACAGAAATTGGACCTCCCTACCTATGATTTGTTTGCCTTTTGATGTTTATTTATTATACCTATAAATACACTTAAAACTGTTCAAACCCAAGATGGACTAACCAGACATTGTGATTATCAGTTTTCTGGCAAAGATTTAAAGAAGCAATATAATGAAATTAACCTAATTGTGCTCATTTGACTTTGGTTGAACATATGGTTCATTAAAATAAAATATTTAAATATTGTAATAATTTGTCTTGTGCTGATATTGAGAGTATGCAGTGCTCCTTCCAGAAGTACTAGAGCGCATTATATGCTTGTAATGTATCCCCAGTGCCCTATTGTAATGACAGTTTTAAACCAAATACAAACAAAAGAATTTTAACTGAATTATCTTTTCCTTCTTGTTACTAATTTCTTCCATTCGAAATATTTGCTTTCACTCTTGTCACTTTTTCATTTCTACTTTTGTGAAACATTGAGGGTGAAGAAACTTAACATGGCCATGGTGTTGCACTACATCCCGTTCTTTCTGTAGAAGTTAAAAGTGGTGTGAATTGAAAAAAAGGAAAAAATATATTTAAAAAAAATTAAAAATATATAACGTCACCATATATAATAAAATCAAATATATCAATATTTTCTGGTAGATCAAAACTTGGTCTTTTTTTTCTGTGAAATTAATGTATAATGTTAAGTAAAGCTGAATGCTGAACATTTTTATTGTAAGAAATCTTCTTGTTCTATTTATATAGCAAAACATTTCATGAACGCAATGATAAATGTTACATACACTACTGTAACCATATACAAATATTTTCTATTACTTTTCTTGAAGCTAGACAACAGTTAATTGAAACAGGAGGACTAAATATTTACAGAATTTCCAACAAAACTCCTTTACTTCAGAAGGCTGATGACATTAACTCAGTAAGCTGTTATATGATGTTCTGTTGGATAACCATGATAGAAGTTGTAGCGAGTTACCCTTTGACTTTAGCTTCTACTTTTACTAGTACAATTTGTTTCTTGTGTTAAAAAATATCTGTATATATATTTATATAGGTAATCAATGTAAATATGTTAGCATGTCTATACACAAATGTATATGTAGTATGCATATAAGTGTACAAACTTCTAATAATAGTAAGATCATTTGTATCTAACTATTCTCATTTCCAGATCATATAATTGTGTAGATATATGGTAATACTAAACTATTAGTCTTACTGCCTGTGTCAAACATCTATTTAACCTTGTAAAAAGCATCAGAGCAAACATTAGAATTGTAGTCTTACTATAAGGAGCTAATACTTGGTTCATATTGGTATGAAGGAATTAATGAACGTGAGTGAATTGAGTAATACACTTTGCATGCATTTCCCTGTACACTGTAAATAAAAGTCAACTGGATAAAGCTAGCTTATGACCCACCAAATTTTGCAATGTAAGGATTCCAACTTATTTGATCTATATTATCATTTTCCAATAATGAAGAATTGCAGCTACACTAAATGTACTATTAAATTCAATTTGATTTATTTTTTATCCATCTGTGGTCAATGGATGCTGCTGATGAGTCACTGTAATACTGTCTATCCAATAACCTGAAAAAAATATCTAGAGGGAGCAAAAGGCTGATCTGTATATAACCTGAAAATTAGACATACCTGAGGGGATTCAAGGAAAATGAAAAAATCAGTATTAAAGAATAAAGTAATTGTTTGCTTTCATACACGTAATGAAGAACAAAAATATTTGTTTGCTTTCATACATCTTATTTTTGGTTACATTATGTGAGTAAACTTCTGATGATTGCACATTAATTAATTTGTCCTAGGCAGTTATATATTATTTATGTTTAATTTCAAATCTTACATTTGGTTAATAATTTATTTCAGTTTATCCTTTTTATAAGGCCATATCACAGGAAATAAATAGTTAACATTAAAAAATATATTTGTATAAATAAATATTTGTGCATCAAGCAACAGTTTTAATGTGCAATATTGTTTTTGCTTTACTACAGTATAACTCTTCAGCTGGCAAAATATAATTGGTATGCCAGAGTTACTACAATAGTTGCTTTATATGCACCTGGGGATAAAACCCATTTGTGTAACTGGTATTAGTTTAGCTCTCCTGGGGCCTTCGACCTATCAACAAGTATGTTCATTAAAAGGTCTTTGCAAAATATAAATGAAAACTGCCATGTTAGCTATGACTTCTCTCTCTGAATCATTCTGGAGATAAAATACTTAATAAAAGATTTTCTTTACAAGTGAGTAATTATATGTCTATCTGGTACAAATGCTTTGCATCAAAAACTCCCATGATAAAATATAATGACCAAGATATGGAAATGAACACTGAAATTGAAAATATTCAGAACATTCCCTACGGGCAAACCTTTGATAAAAAACTAGCATGATAAACCTTGGTAACATACTCTGATAACTTTCTATCTAAAAAATGAATCCAATTTTTGAATTTTGCTTGATTTACTTAAAACCTCCCCTTTACTTGGTTTCCCTCTCTTTTTTCCTCTTAAATTCCTGCTGAGGTCTCTATTGGTCCTTGGTGTTGAGCCCTCAGAATCTTGTCTCATTTCCTGCCTCATATCCGTTTGAAGTTTCAGAGCTACATGAAAATCAAGGTGTTCTGGCATGTCAAATGCAGATATTTGCGCACCACACTCTTCACACTCCATTGTGTCATCACTATTCTGAACACTTCCAACAGACTTTGTCCTTTCCTGTACTACAGTTTTAGGACTTTCATGACAGTTCATAAGAACTTTTGAGGCCTTTTGGATACCTCCATTCACATATGCCATACAAGTACTTGATTGTGGAGATCCTTCTTCAATAACACTCCTGTTATTCTGTGGTGTGACAGATGTACTTGTAGCTTGCTTGTTAGGAGATGATGTGCTTTTGGATGGGCTGCTTGTGACATATTTCCATAAGCCTGTCTTTTTTGGTTTGACTTCTGTTCTTACCTTATGAGCTGCAAGAGCTTTTTCTACTTCAGTTCTCAAGTCACTTGGCAACATGGGCAACAAGGATTCATCAAAATTATCTAGATCTGGGAAGAGTTCATGAACCGACACTTTTGACCCGCTGTTTGTTTCTAAATTGTGATTATGACCAATCTGTGCTTCTCCTTGAAGTCCATCCAGAGTCCTTTCTGCTTCATAGTTATCTAAAGGATCAATGTTTGCTTCATCAATTTCAACTTGTACCTGCACATTTCCTTTTTCCTCATTACTGATATCATAATCCATAAAGAGATCTTGACTAGCATTATTCTGAGTTGCAAAACTTGAATCAATATCAGTCGAAGCTTGATATATAGAGTCATCATCACTATTACTATCAATTTCACTATTATTATCCTGGCCATTATCTGCTTCCTCACCCTTTTCATTTTCTTCTAATTGACTTACTAAAAGGTCAAGATCTGCATTTTCACCTTCTTCAGCAGATTCATCTACCTGAATATTGTCTGCACCAGGGACTGAATTTGCCAAAGTCTCTTTTTCCTCACTCACATCTGACGACTTCATCTGTTTTCGCAAGAGAAAGTTCCTGAAAAATGAATTACTTGAACCTGCACCTACATCCTGTGGCTTTTTGGGATTGTGTTCAAGGTTATCTTTTGGAATTACTTTTGTTTTAGCCAAGGTATTTTCCTTCACTAGTGGACTAGCCTCATGAACTAAATTACTTTCCATAGAGAAGTCATGGGAAGAACACTGTGTTCTTTTATTCTCTATACTAATTAAACTTTCATCCATTGACCAGTCTGTCACTAGTGATGATGGCACTGTGGAAGTTATACTTGCTTTTGCAGCTCTCTTGAACATTTCTTGGATATTGCCTGAACCAGCTCCAGCCCAGTCCTCAAACTTTCCTGCCGAGAGACTTATATTCTTGATGGCTGGTGACCTGAAACAACAAACCTTCACTTAGTTATGGAAGACAGTTTAGGCTGCTTATGAAAATGGAAAATTTTTGAAATAAAGAGAGTAATTTCTAGTAGAAAACCAATCAAGTTACTATCACTCTTAAAAGTACAATTTCTGTATCTCTACAAAAAAGAACAACCTAAACAGTTTGGCAGCTAATGACAAGACTATGACATGTAATTTTGGACAGAATATGAAGCTTAACACAAGTGATCCAAAATACAATGGTGACTCTATCAATCAAAGAGTTTAGTCAATCCTTGGCATCACATGTGCTCCTCATGTAATAAGTCTTTATATTAAGAAGTCCATCATGAAACCTTTTAACATACTTTAAATATGGATGCTGTGAGTGCATTTATGCCTATGCTATCCACTTTGGTTTTGTTATATTTTGTTTATGCATAAATGGGTTCATAAGTGCTTAATCAGGTCTACCTCATCTTACCTATTTACATTAATTGAAGTTTTTACTTTAACTACTATTATCATATGATGAACAAGAATGATGATGATAAAAATACAAAATAAATAAATAGTAACAACATTAACAACAATAATTGTAATAATAATGAGACTGATAACAATAATAATAATAATAATAACAATAATAATAATAACAATAATAATAATAATAATAATAATAATAATAATAATAATAATAATAATAATAATAATAATAATAATAACAATAATAATAATAATAAAAATAATAATAATAATAATAACAATAATAATAATAATAATAATAATAATAATAATAATAATAATAATAATAATAACAATACTAACAAAAACAATAATAACAGCAATACAAATTAAAACTTATTTACAGAAAACTCAAGGAATGGGATTACCATAGGTACCAGAGGCTTTGGTTACTGACT